>NC_088359.1:27682500-28022500 GCF_036884655.1 Musa acuminata AAA Group | reverse complement strand
ATCAGTATAGAACTGGCAACAGCTGTCAATTTACTGTTGCAGACAGCTGTAAACAATTGTTTGCCGTCTGTTTACCTCCTCCCTCTCTCCCTCCCCATTCTGCCACCTCAGATTCACCTCCTTCCATGGGTGCTGCCTCCTCCTTCAGTTAGGGTCATCACCTTCTCCCCTCCTCATCTTCCATCTCCGCCTTCTCCTTGTATCCAACTCTCTTCCTCCTACTGTTCCTACTCCTCTCTTCTCACCTTCTTTATACTGATCCATACCAAAACCATACCAGTCCTGCCACGGACCCATATTGGCACTATGCCGAGTTTCTCAATCTTGCTAAGAATAATGCCGTTATGTTAACAAAAAATCGAACAAGACAGTAAAAGTCAAGTATCTGATTATCAATCTATGTAGTAAAGACTACCTAACATTATATGTGAACCAATGGCAGGAGCTCAAGCAAATTTGAGAAATCCAAGATATGAGCATAGCTTTTATGATGAAAAAGGACCCTAAAATAGATGTATACCAAAAGAGTGGCACATTATATATTTCAAATGAAAGTAAACAGGAATCATCTCAAGTTGCACGCAAAACAAACTAAAGTTCAAGTTACATCTAAATGGGCAGCCCTCTTCAATTTGTACCTTTGTCTCAAATCCAAAAATGTTGGAATAAAAGCAGATGTGGTGGGTAAACAAATACATATGACCCTGCAGTGAAACCCAAGAAGATCAACAAATTACTACAAACCTAACATTTGTTACCATCATGAGCAAAATGGTGGCATTTGAACCTGACAATCTCAAATAAATCAATGAAAGAAAATGAAAAGGATTAAGTCATTTGGTAATCACATAATTCGGTATGACAGAAAGCAAATGAATAGCAGAAATACCTGAAGAAAAATATTTTCTTGGAGGGCACAGTTAAAATCTTGAAGAAGAACCTACGTATATAATGTAAAAAATTAAGAATGCAATATTCAGAAATAGCATAAACCTGAAAAACAGAAGTGGGGTGATAAAGTTTGTTTCATGGACTAAGAAAAGTGATTAGAAGCACATACAAGATCTGGAATGCCATGACATCTTATTTAAACCATTTAAACTTTGTCCCAAATAATAACATATCAGAATATCTTGCTAGACTTCCAAAGGGAAAAGAAAACATAAAAGCACCTACCATCCATTACAAATATACAATAATAAAGGATGGTTGCAAGGGAAGTTACATAATAAACAATCCCATAAGCACTACATCAGAAATTTAAAAAAAAAACTGTAGTATGTGCACGTATTTTAGACATTAAGCTTTATTACAGAATAAAAGGATTAGACTTCGAGAGATAAGAGACTGAAGATGTCTTCACAGGGAAAAGACAGCACCTCCTCCACGAGAAAGGGCATAAATCAGCCTCTGTATACACAATTTAATGATTCCAAGTGACACATCAAAGTCAGTAAGACAAAAGAAGACAGCTAGTCATATTTCTTACAGTTCAACTCAAGAGAAAGTTGTGAACAGACTCATATTCAAACCTTCAAGCATAAAATACAACAAGGTCCTAGCAGTAGTTTATCAAAGTCTTTGGTTAGAACTTCAAGGAAAAATTTGAACGTCTAAAACAGAAAGTTTAACCTGTACCATCCTAATGATCATATCAATTATGTACTGTCTCTATTGAGACATCCGAGCTGATTAGTGCATTGTTACACAAGTGATAAATTTTAGATTCCAATCCTCGTGTGAGGATCATGCATGCCATTTAATATAATGGAAATATATTTCATTTTTAAAAAAAAATCAATTATGTACTCTGCATCACCTATAAATATAAGAATGTATTTACTACGAAAAGAAAAGAATAACAAGACTCCTAGTGAACTCTAAATTAAATCTTAATTTTCTCGGATACAAGTGCACCTAGCAGTACTGGTATAAATGCTTGTTCGTGCAGAAATTCATCATCTAGTCCACTGTTATTTATCTATGGGAGAGAAAACGTCACCCTAACAAGTGATCCACGCGAAAGCAAACCTTCAAAGGGCAAGAAGACAACAGACTGCCTCAGACAACAGTCCATTATTCAAACTAGCACAAGGATTACGATGTTCCGTCAGGATAAGTACTCGAAACCCGCCCACCTCATCAGGAGGAAGACGGAACAGCAAGCGGTACTCTTCGCTCCTCGTCGAGAGGGCCTGTGTCTACCAACACAATCGAGATAAAGAACCGGCATCCCTAAACCCATTTACATCCGAACCAAGAAACATCGGAACAATGCAATTTACCAGAGCATCAACCTCCTTGCGGTCGGAGGGCTCACCGTCGTGGACGGAGGAGATCTCAGTAGTGGCGTTGCCGTTCGGCTTCGCGACCCTAGGCGACGGCGATGAGCTGGGCGCCTCCGAGTTCTCCGGCTGGGCGGTAGCCATGGTATCGGATCCTACGGGTTTGGATCGGGAGGGAGGAGGGGGAGGGAGAAGAGTGGATCTTTGGCGCCGTTACTCGATCGAGGGCTTCCTTCCAAACGAACGAGTAAGGAAGAGGGCGAACGAAGGAGCGGAAGAACGTCAAAACAGACTTTTGTGTGTGTGTGTATATATAGACATCCAATTTCGGTGATCTCTATATTCATCGTTCTTAATCTAAATTTAGCATTCTAAACCACTATATTTAGTTAGTTGTTATTGCACTATTTGTTGAAAGTCTAATTGGCAATGATACACTTCGAAATATATATATTATATGATTTATATATGTTATTAAATAAGAAGATTTTTATTCTTATATTAACAGAATTTTAACTGAAATTTAACTAAAGCTGACCTGATCTAAAAGTGGTTAACCCGATTTTTTTTAATTCTAATGTTTTTATTACTTGAATTATATATATACATAATTTTATAATTTATATATGTAAAATTGCCAATTTTTAACTTTGTAAACCCCTCTTCTTTGGGCATGATCATAAAATTCAACGAACTTCTATCACGAAATCTATTAGCATTACGATTTCTATAACTTTATTTATCCTAATATCATTGGTTATAACCACATGAATTGATACAAAAATAACGACTAAAAAAATATTTTTAATATTTAAAATTATATTTTTACTAATAAAATTATTAAAAATAAAAATAAAATTATTTTTTTTATTCATCACTTTCACATCAATCTGTTTTCCATCAATTCAGTTGATGACATCATGATCGACAAGATTGTTTGTTTCATTTTTAAAACTAGAATGATCTAATATGATTCAAATACAAATGATAATATATAATTAGCTAATGACATAAATCTTGTGAAAAAGAAGATTTCTGATATCAGTGAAAACCACGTAAAAAATGTAAAGACAGTTGAGGCAGAACTGGGAGCACAAACAGTCAACAAACAGAAACTCACAAGCTGAGACTTCATCGTATCACGTTCTCTTTCAACTTTAAGACCCTGTACTATACCATACCGACGTTTCGACCCGGGCTCGGTACGATACGATTCCGATGTACCAAGCAGTATATCAGAACGTACCGAGTGATACATCATGATGTACTGAATATTTTTTTTATTTTATACTATAGCAATGCTACAGTATAATACTGTAACGAAACCGAACGATCCGCATACCGATAATCTGTCGGACCAGTACATACCGCCCGATATGAGCAGTACACTTCGGTACAGGTACCGACCTTGTTTGAGACAGTACAAAAGAATGGGCATATTGCATTCTTTTTTTCAGTTGTGGTTAGTTCAAGAACCAGACTCATTGATGCCATAAAGAAAACATTTCAAAGAACATGTCCAGTGACAATTTCAAGATCATGAAGTGTAACTAAATTGACATTGTTTTTGCATCAAAAAGTACTGCGATAAAAGCCAACATCCATGTAGCTTTGCATATGTGATGGCCTGAAGCAGATTTAACTCCTGGTGTCAAAATAGTTCTTCAGAGCAAATGAGAGATTGTGAAAGAGTTTACCGGATTTAACTCCAACCTCCAGCTACCAAGCTTCCTGTACAAGATGAAATCAAGCCAGGTCATAAGTTCCTCCAATCAAACAGATACTATTTCCCCAACACTCTCCTAGATCCTCCTGGGATTTTGATGTCATCATCCTCTCTGCAGACTGCCTATAGACTCATACCGACTTCTATATTGATCCTGCCTAAAAGTCTGAATTCAATATTGATCCTGCCTAAAAAATATGGCCACAGATATAGAACTTTTACCGGCACTTTCTGCTTTTTGAATCAGAAAGGAACACAGAAATGCAGATGATGTATGAGTGGAAGATGAAAGAACCAAAAGGACTGATATCAACTAAACACGACAGAATAAGAGGTTGCTTTTTCTCCGAAAGAAGTTTTTACTTATGTACAACCAAATCCTTCAACTAACATCCTTCCCTAAGGCACCCAAAACCTTTACTTATTTGACTAGCATGAATCGAGAGTCGACTACAAGAACATGGCATTGTCATAAAGCATGCTATATTACCAGCAATTTTATGATGGTGGTATGTTAAATCTTACTAAAAGATTCCCAAGAACACAAAAGTAGGACAGAGAGGTGCCTGTCATATATATTGCCACCTAGAAGCCTCTCAGGTAACAAGTTATATCTGAGAAGTAATATCACTACAAAGGATCTTCTCTCTCCAAAATATTTAAAAAAAACACTATTATGTACAGTTCTTCCCAAGAACAAATGTGAATAATCAATCCAAAAAACCATTTGACTGGAGAAGCTCACAGAAAACCAAGAATAACTATCAATTAGCCACTTACAAGTGAACAAATTCCAAGTTTTCTATGACAAGAACAAGCAATTTATCTAGCAGTTATTCCCAGAAACAAAAAGTCCTTATGCAACACAAAAGTGCAAAAATGTAACGACAAAGGACGCTTGTAGCTCATCAAATTAGGATCTAATATGATAGTCTTGTGAACTCAATTGCGTTTATTACATATATATCTGAGAAAATGGATAAATAGCAAATCAGATGAACTCAATAACATCCTTTGCAGGGGGCATGGCGCTTTAATGAATCTAGCCATGTTAGGACATGCTTCTAATTTGCTCATTCTTTCTGACACTAACTAAAGGAAATAAGCAGAAAGACAAAATGTACATGCTGGTACAGAAAGATATGTATGATTAAAGGAAGAGCAAAAAGATAATATTTATCTCATTCGTGCTGGCAATACCATGCATTCGTGGATGTTAAACAAATTAAACAGAAGTCAGGTACATGTGTTAAAGAAACAGTGAAACAGTATGTTATATGTGTAACTACACTGCTATTTGAACGGTTCAAAAGATGCAACGACTAATTGGTTCAATTCAACACCTAAATTTACTTTTTTAATGCAACAACTAACTTAATTAACTTTTGTAACTCACTCAATTCTCTATATTCTAAGCTGGTTTCAGGAAGAAGTGGATGCATTACAGAAAAGGAAAATAAGTTTTGCATCCAACGGTAAGACTTGGATATTGAGCCTCTTCTTGTTGAGGTTCAGAGATATCAACGAGAATGACTTAGACATGCACCTCATAAGCTTGTGCAAAAGGCAAGGCCTAAAGGGCAATAGCGAGTGACTGACAATTGTCATTAAATTATTGAATATGTTCTAAGCCAACAATGCTGCAGTTCTGTCATAACTTTTGTGGTTGCACAACTATTGCTATCCAGAAAAAAATAGCAGAACAAATATTACAATTAAAGATATTTCAAAGAAGTCATTTCTACAAGAGCACCAATATACTAAGTACCCAATAAAGATGAATGGAAACAATGGGGCATTTCATATTTCTTTCACACATTGGTCTAGGGGACAAATTGTCCCTTATCATCCACTGATCAAAAGTTAGAAGCTTTATACTTTTTGGTTTACAAAATTTTGCAAAAAGCTGAAGTTTCCTCCACTTTGATTTTTTATATTCATTACAAAAGATGCACAGCCCCCATAATCAGTATAACTATACTAAAATACCACATATGCTAATTTGATCATGTTTTCTTCAGTTTACAAAATCACAAGATATGCCTTCCGAACTCTGTTGCATAAGATGCCTCAAATTCAACAACAAAAGGTCCACATAATCATAGGAATGCATTCCAAAGCAACTTTCAGATGAAAATCACACCTATTTATACCATACAAACAATAAACATTATAACAAGAACAAGAACCATCAGTTAACTAATTACGCATCACAAAGACCTTGCACCAAAAGAATTGACAAGATATACCAATACGAAATTCCTTTGATAATATATGAGCTTAGTTTTCTGAGAGGTAGAGGAAATCTTAAGAAGACTTTATTAGAAATTACAAATAAAAGATTTACATATTTTTAATTTAACTAAGGATATTACTTCGTACAAAGTTCAATGATGGAAAAAGCCTCACACGGCCAGTCCCAAGTAGTCAGGACATTATAGCTTGCAGTTTTCACTAAGTTATGATCTCATTTGACGCATGTTATGTGTCATTTCCTCCTAATCAAGCATTATTATGGACAAAACGGAGTTTCTTAGGCCTTGCCACAGTCCAGGTGCCCCTGAGACGGTTTACTGGCTTACCATATTGTCCAGCTCACTATAATGAAATGATATACAACAATAAGAGTCTACTCACAGAGAAATCATGACAAAGAAATCCATCTGAATTTCTCTCTTGATTCATCAATCATCATTATATGCCGCATCGACTACCACAAACTGCTATTTGAGACAGGTGAATAGAGAGACATAGATAATAGAGATTACATGATAACAATCAAACTAGAATCATTGTATAATTGGATTGATCTACTACAAATATATAGACATGGGTTACTTGGAATATGGCAAATTCAGTCATGATTGCACCTCAGGCTTTAACCATGTGGTAAAATGGTTGCACCTCAGGCTTTAACCACAAATTTTACTCAACAAAGTTCAAGTCAAATAAATCAAGATTGTGTTATTGTATATCCGTAAAATATCCGAAGTCCTGAAAAGTGAGATTTCTGGAAACATGCTTATGGCCAATCCAAATACCGTTATCCTAAGACACAATCTTTAGACACAATTGCTGTGTTCCACATGAAAAAGCACAGCATCTTTGCAATTTAGACGAGGTAGACCGGCTTATATCATAATTCTCAATGTCAAAAGCAAAGCATTTCCCCTTGACACTGGAGCAATCGATGAAAGCTAATGCTAGCATGGCTTGGAGCAATGTAGACCAACTGTTTGAAGTACAACGCATGCTACATAAATTATTATGTGACAGACGAAATCCATGTCATACGTCAATGACAATTAATGTGAAGTTATACTGATAGTTGGAGTTGCTGCACCTTCTCATTTGGATGAAAGCATATCACAGTTGTATCCATCAGCTACCAGATTGTGAACGGCATCTCTAAGTCTGTGGTAGTCACCCTCGGCATTGTACACAGTATGAGAAATCCGTACATAACCAGTGACACAATTGTTCCCGTCCTTCTCAAGGACCTCCCCATCCTTGGGCGGCTGATAGTAAATTGGAACTTCGACCTTGAATTTCTCTCGCAAGAAGCTCCTCAGCTTCATCGCATCTTTCTCACTAGAGACCCTTAAACAACCAGGCAATCCAACCATGATCATGCTGCAGCACATCTCCGGGGGAGACCCAAGAAACGTCCCCCATGCCTCGGCTAACATCTTGCCCATCTCTACAACCTTCTCGTGGTTCCGCTTTCGGATCCCTTCAATCCCACCCTCAAACCTACCGATGAATTCCATAACCGAGGGCACTACAAGCTGGGAGCTGTAATCCCTGGTACCGATCCATCCGCTCTCCAGAGGAAGGCCATTGCCATACTCATGGGACACCACCGGATGGTGCAAACAAGAGGAGGCAGAAGACTTGTTGGTGTACAAGAAGGCGACGGACGGGGGACAAAAGAACCATTTGTGGAGATTACTCGTGTAGAAATCGGCCCCAATATCCTGCACATCGACCTCTACACTGCCGATGGCATGGGCGGCATCCACGAACACCTGATCCACGCCCTCCTCGCGACAGATTCTCGTGAGTTCCTTGACGGGGATCACGACGCTAGGCATGGAGGTGACGTGGTCGATCACGGCAAGCCGGACCCGCCGGCCGTTGGCCTTCCCGAGCTCCAGAGTCTTTCGGAACTCGCGGACAATCTCCTCGTTGGAGGAGACCGGAAAGGGGAGGGGGACCTCGATGACGTGACCTCCGGCGCGGGCCACGTAGGCATGGATGGACTTCTTGACAGCGCCGTAGGCGTAGTGGAGCATGACGACGGCGTCGCCCTTGCGGAAGGCGCCCTCGGCAAAGGCCCAGGAGGCGTGCTGTAGGACGATGGCGGCAGCGGTGGTGGCGTTATCGACGAGGGCAACCTCATCGACGTCGGCAGCGTTGATGATCTCCTTGACGAGGGCGCGGGAGTGGAAAAGCCCAGGCTGGAGGCGGTTGAAGTAGAACTCATCGGGCTGACGGAGGAATTGCAGCTGCCACGAACGCTGCGCCGCGAGGACGGAGGCCGGGCAGCTACCGAAGCTGCCGTTATTGATGCGGGCGACCGAGGAGTCGTGGTGGGCAAACTCCTCTGCGATCTCGGCGGCGGCGATGGCACGAGGGGCGGGCCGGGGCCGCTTCTCCCGCTGGCCATTGGCGTCACCGCCGTTGTCGGCGCTGTCGTCGCGGTGGCGGCGATCCATGGGACTGGCACCTTGGATGAGATCTGATCGACACCGATAAGGGTTAGGGTTTGGGCGGGGAAGACGAAGAGAAAGGATGCAAGTGGCGGTGACGGGACTCCGCCATCGGGTATCCCCGATTCGAGTTTCGCTACTCATCCATGACAGAATTATGTTATATATATATAATAGAATAAGGCGTGTCCGACAAAACTCATTTGATGAATTCTGAGGAGTTGGTCGTTCGATGATAACAATTAAAAAGATTAATTTAAATTAAAAATAATAATCCAGATGATTGATAAATAATAATTTTTTTATGTTAAGATATTTTATAGTGTGATAGGAAGTCATATGGAATTAATTTATGTTTGAAAAAAATCAAATTCATAATTATGAATCTACTATTCATCCATTTATAAGTGACAAGGAAAATTATTGCATCTAAGAAATATGAACTCGCTTTAGATTTTGTCTTCAATATTCACTTATTTGAATTTACTAATATCAATATATATTACTGATATAAATTATTTAATGTGAAGAGTCAAATTGAAATAAATAATTATCTACTAGAGAACAATGGTCCACTCGATATTCCATTTCCATACATAATGATTGAGGCTTATACTGTTTGATAATACTAAAGATATCATCTAATCTAGTGGGTAAAGATCATAGTAGTTTATTACAAGATCTTGAATTCATTAGAAATATCTCTAGAATAGATACTTAATAATCACATGACATAGTAAGTGTATATGCGAGTCAAATGATATCTTACCTATGAAAAATGACTCTTATATATCCAAATGACATTCAAAATAAGTAAATAATATGTATAATTAAAATAGATATGTTTGTTTGTCATATTTAGGGATGTAAGATTGAGATAAGTCAATTTTGGCCCACAAAGCTAAGATGAAATATTAACAGAGGAAAAAAGAGAGAGTGCATTTTGGATAGAATGAGAATGGGAGATGCTTCATCTGAAATATCATTCAATTTTTAGTGTCTAAATGTTTTGAATTGATGTTGCAAAAGCACTTCTCTTGTCAAGTATCATATCATCACAAGGGATCTAACACTGATAGCAGAAAAGAAATCACAAGTGTGGAGAACCTTATCCACCCACTGGTACTCAGTCCTGGCCAAGAACAGAGTTGCCCACCATGAACAGCAAAAGCATCATTAAAAGAGGCATCAAATGACCAAATTGCCTAAGGATCTACTGAAGCAAGTTGCCTGATTGCAGCTTGTGGATGGGCATCAAGTCAGTGGTGCCACCTCTCACCTCAGAAAATGCTCAGGATGATGAACAGCATCCTTGCAAATCAGCAACATGGACTCTATTCCTATGAGATAATTGTCAACATCCTATATCTGCTGCATAAACTCCTTTGAATTAGCTTGATACCACCAGAATTGAATTTTTTTGGTAAGAAACATTCTGATTATGAGTTTGTCTGATCACAATTCGATTTTAATCGATCAATAATCATAATCATTATATATGGTAGTGAAAATGACTCAAAAGGATTAATACATAGGAACTCAAAAGATACTATATGATCAATAGTAGAGTTGGTGAAAATGACTCGAAGGATATTTTTTGGGTCTACTTTGTAAGAGTAGGACCGATTCTAGATTGGACAAACATTCACGGATCATAGAGTTGGCATCATTGTTGTTCTCTCCGACTAATGTTCATCAAAGACCAAGCTTAGCAACAATGCCAACACTACTATAAACATTAATTACTAGGAAGGAAATACTATACTAACAAAGGAAGAGTTAGAGAATCAAGACACAACAAAAATGAATGATGACTCATCTCCTTTCGGTGCTTTTATTTTGTGAGGTCCATTTGAGGGGGCAAAACCTGATAAATGAAATTGGGAGAGCTTAAAAATTCGAATATAAGTTTTGTTATGATGTGATGGATACTGATATTGTCTGAATTAATTTGATTCAGATTGAAAGTCGTATACGCAAGAAATCTGATGTCAAGATTTAGATATTAAGATAGATTTGGATGTGTTCTCCACGATCGACCTATATGAATATCGAAATCGTTCCTCCAACATTCAAAATAATTTTTGACAAGGATAAAATAATTTTACTAAATAGTAATTAATCTCAATTATTATGTCTAAGATAATCTTTTATAGTAAGCTAACTAAGAAAAATACTTTATAAATATTTTTCTTATCATATTTCAATATCTTGTTATTATTTTTCATAAGTATTCTGCTCCAATATGTAATTCTTGGAATTATTGATCTCTAAACTCCTTGAGAAAAGAATAGATTGAAAGAAAAGTGAGTAATCCAAACACCTGCCTGCCTCTGGTGCTTGTGGTTGTAGGCAGTACTTGAAAGTTTCAACTTTGGGTACCCTTTAACCAAGAATTAAAGAACAGGATGCAGCTTGTATTCATTGTGGAACTAACCAGATTTCATGATTCCAGCTTGATCAGATGGGTCAAAAACACCTGCCCACAGCTGCCTCTAAGAACAAAGAGTTGATTCTTGCAGTGTAGTATTGTCATATTCTAATTTGTCTTTGGCATTCACATTAAAACTGTACAGTTGTGGAATGTCACTGCAAACTTTGTGCATTCACTTGAGATTCAGCCAAATTTGCTGTTCCTTCTACTTGGAGTAAAATTAAGATTAATTTATAAAGATCTAATAAATATACTTTTATTAATTTTAATTTAAATATTTTAATTAATGATTTAATTCAAACAAAATTGATGGGTCAATTAAATCTATTAGGCCCAGGTTATAATATTTGGTATCAGTATATAAATTGATGTCTATGTAGTATATAGATTGATGGATATCTGTTTATATTGTTCCTTTTTCCTTGTCTAAAACTATGGTCTTGCTCTGTTGAATGAAACACTGATAAGTCCACTGGACTTGCGTTGAGCTGTAGATGACAATGGGGGAACCTCTAATTAGTAGAGAAGGTGGTGCAGGACTTGGGAAGCTGAGGAGATCCCGGCACGACGTGAGGCCCAGAAGAGGCACCGGCTGCACTTGCCGGAGCCGATCCCATGATGGACGTGACAGCGGCGGCCAAGGCTGCGGCGAAATTTGGATCAGTCGTGATGGCAGCGGTCACAGTGTCGACCATCGCGCCGCGCTGCAGACCCAACTGCAACGCCTGCGGCGGCTTCTGCGGGTGGCCGTGCATGAAGAGAGGCATGGCGAGCGGCACGGCCGCAGGGTGCGCCTGCGGCAGCTGCTGGAGCGGGTTCACGGACTGCGTCAGGTCGAGGGCGACGGTGGGGAACGCGGACAGCGGCGCCATGGTGGAAGCATGGGGAAAGGGGTGCAGAAAGCCCTCGCTGCCGGTGGAGCCGGAGAGCAGCATGGCCGCGGCCGCCGACGTGGTGCTCGCCAACGCTTTGGCGGCGGGCGGGAGGGGATGGTTGTGGTTGCCTTCGTAGGTGGCTACGAGCAGTGTCTTGTCCTCTGCACATCTCTGCACCTATCGCACCATTCGATCTATGTGAGATCATGACAACTTCGTAGGCAAGTAAAGATTTGACAGTTCTTCACATTGCACACGTTGAACTCAGATTCGATTGCTCTACCTGCTTTCTAACTGGGCATCCGACGGCCATAGTACAGCGATAGTAGGCCCGTGGACAAGGATTTCCCTTGGCCATCTTCTGACCATACTTCCTCCATTGACACCCATCACCGATCTGGAAACCACAACAAGCTTCTGATTAGTTCTACATAGCCACAGTTCTCACTGTAATCGTGCAGCAGCAGCAGCAGCAATTGATGCAGAAACTACGGAGCGTTGTATTACCATTCGTGCATTCGATCGAGCACGCACCGAGACTCTTGCTCTCCGGCGTGGGAGATCAGATGACGTATCAGCGCAGCTTGATTCTTGCATTGGCATGGGGCCATTGTTACCCTCCGAGAAAACATCGACTCTTTCTGCAGAAGGAATGATGCTGTGATCGTTAGAGCTTATGTTGAGCGAAGATGAGTGTTCCCTGTCGTCGTCGTCGTCCTTGGAGTTTCCATTGATCGACCACATGCGAGTTGGATGAGGTTGCATAAATTGGTGTGCTGATGATTCTCCTTCTGGCACGGACACACACATCTTGCCAACCTATGAGAAGAACCACATGTCATCGAAGGACATAGACTACATATGATCAAACACACGAGTATGACAAGAAAAGAAGAGAATATAAGCATCAAAAGCAGGGGATGATGACAAGAAAAGGACCTGTGTATGGCGGATCTCGTGTTCTCGTTGTCGCATTACTTGAAGAAGCTGACACTGCAGGGCAGTGTAACTTTGCGTGAGCTGATCCATCATGCTTCTTAGTCTCCGGTTCTCGTCGCGTACTCGGATTAGCTCGATCCGAAGCGTAGTTAACTGCAACTCCAGACAACAAAAGAGAAGATCCAAATTCCACTAGGATTAGAAGAACGATCTTGTTCTATGGATCCAAAAGAGTTAATTGGGTTGTCCCAACCCTATGGATCTATCACATCCAACCAAGAAAGCTATAACAACTCACCTTGTTTTTGGGTTTCTTCTCCTCTTTGCTGGCCTGAGAATTCACTGTCAGAAGATCTAACCCAGTCTGCACAGCAGCAAAGAGACACTCATCGCAGGTCTACTCAAGATGAGATATAGAGATGGAGAAACCAACGTTGTGATGACTTACGTGAACGTAGGTGGCTCCATGAGCCGGCGAGTCTTCCGCGTCTCCTTGACGGCCTTCGGCGACATCTTGCCGTCGGTTCTGGGAGAAGAAATCCACCTCTTTGATCGGGTTTGTCGATTCCGTGTCGTCCGCTAAGCACAAAAGCATCGTCTCTTGCACTGGTCTATCCATTGGAAGGAGGAAGGGAATGAGGTAAGGATGTGGAGAAGGAGAGGGACTCTGTGCTTTTCAAGGGTTGTGAAGGGAACAAAAACGAGGGACAACAGTGCGTGTCTCCTGTCTAATCTTTGGCTACTGCAAGTCACGAGAGAGAGAAGGGAGAAGATGGGGGGAGAGAGAGAGACGTCACACGTGCGTCAGCATGAGAGATGCGGTGGAGGAAGCGTGGAGAGCATCGGTTGGGCGCCGTTAGATCAGCCGTGGGTGGAGGGACGGCGCGGGGCGGTTTCCCACGTGGTGGTGGTCGCGTCACAGTCAGTGAGGTAGACGGCACGGCTGTGCTTAGCTCCCTGTGCGGGACTTAAAACTCCAGAAGCGGGACCCAGTCGGTTTGACTTTGGAGGCGCACGTAAGAGCATAACTTGACTTCGCCCGCCCGTGCGGCGTCATCCTTTGAAGTTGGACACTAGGGGGACTCACCGAGTTGAAAGCATCGGCCGTGGAAAGGACCATATAAAGAAACAAAATGAATTATAATATTCATAGATAGAGAGTTCTGAATTAATACCATTTATGATATATATATATATATATATATCAATTTTTTTTCTTTCAAGATTTTTTTGAAAGGTAACTTTATTTTTAATTTTCTCATCTTTTATATCATCTTTTAAAGCATATTCAAATAAAGGTAAACCCAACAACATCATCGTGGGGCATCGATAACACCGAGGAAGAAAGGTCCTAAGCTACTTATTCTTAAGAATTTTTTTTTTTATAACAATAAAGACATAGATAGAGATAAATCGAGAGAATCAAAGAAGAGGGAAGACAAAGGTAATATGATCGAATACATGCAATCATAGTAAGGCAACTAATCAAAGACGATCACAATAGGATGAAAGCACCGATTAACAATGTCTGCCCAAAAAAAGGAGAGAAGAAAAAAGATAATAAGAAAATTAAAAACTAGGAGCACTTCTTGAAAAGGGACTATATATTCTTATTGCTACGAATGCGTTATTATTGATAGAACAAAGTGTGAAAAATTCGTTCATGTCAACTTTGTATGTGAACAGTGTCATAAGTAGCTTGGCTCTGCCATCCTCATAGACGTGCATCTCTTCCACTCCAATAGCGTGTCATCTAAATTACCTCAAGAATGGGCAAGAAACTGTGATTGTGAACCAAAGTCAACACACAAACTGTTTGATGCGTTGTCTTGACATATGATCACATTGTTTGATCACAAACTGTCAACACACAAAAGGTTACTTGTTATTCAAAGAAGAAACAGACGAATACGTCAATCTAAGTTGCAATTGAAGACAAACCTCGATTCTTCTAAATAAGATATGCGTGAAATCCGGTTACCAACTCTAAAGAAGCCCTTTTTGAGACAAATTGTTGGATCACCCCAAGAAGGTATATAAACTAGACAAAGATCATGTAATAGCTCCAAGAGGGATTCATTCATTTTCCAACATCCTCTCCAATGGGGGCTGTTGACAGAGTCTTACACGTTCCAATATAGAATAAGCATGGCGGTCATGTGTAGTTGAGCAATGGGGTTAAAGTTTAGCTAGCAAATGAAAAAGATCGAAAGAAGGGATGGATCAGATACGATAGCAAATGAAAAGATAGAAGTTTAGCTAGCAAATGAAATGATGAAGGCGAGATTTTGTGGATTAGTCTCAAAAGGCTTAATTTGGTTGATCCGGGTTACATATTTTTGACATGCCAAGCATGATGGTACGAAGATCACACGACATCCATCTACTTACTCACCTTTGTTTATTTGGTAAGTCCTGATGTAGCCCCTATAAGTCGATAACGTGCATGGAGAAGCAAAGCAATAGGCATGGCTGGCAGCATTGCCCAAATAGAATAGTAACTTTAGGTGGGAGACACGTTTGGCGACTATGAGCTTGTAGACACTATTATTATACATATCATAGTTTTGTATTGATATCAGAGCAGGTGGAAAGTTGTGGTGAGTAGTACCTTTCAGCGTGGGAAAAAGAGAGGCTTCTTTCTTGATGCTGATCTTTTTGGAACTTATGTAAAGGGACAAATGTTTAGGATATGGTTTCAAGTATCGGAAAGAAAAAGGAACAGTCCCAAGGAAAAGTCTCATAGTTTTCTTTGGTGTTTGAAATTGGTAGTGACTTTGGAAAGGAACTCTTTACTTTCTGTGATGAGACCGTAAACATCTCACCTTGAACGACTATTAAAATCACTGGTTCATCGGTAGATATTCTGAGGCTACGAATCAATCGATGGCTTAGCTCAATGGATCTTTGTCATGGATGCAAATGTCAGGCCGTGCTAATAAACCTTTCAACTCTATGCCAACACCATCACCAATTTTTCCTCTTTTATGGGATTTTTTTTTTTTTTTTTGTGACCCTTCTTTAGTTTTAAGGTGTTGGAGAAGCGCCTACTGATGCATGAGATTGAAAGACTTTAACCATAATCAAGGTGAAAGCACTACTGACCTGGCATTGCATGGCAGCTATTTCAAAGGGCCAAGCTTTTCTCTGACTTGACTGAGAGGGGAGATGAAATCAAAGGGTTCTCATGAGCATTGATGTCGAGCCTTGACAAATGTAAGTCTCTCCTACAACCTGTAGATGAGAACAAGAGACAAATGTTGAGAACAAATGAAAGATACATACCACATGACAAACAGGATCATCATATCATAAATTGTTCAAAGGTTGGTGCTGATGACAATCAAATGTTCTCATGATGCTCACTCTTATTTGTGATTCTTCTAAATTACGCCTGTGAGTGTAGATTTAATTCTCCTAATTACTTGCAGCAATAACAACAAAATTTTCTAGAAAGTCTTGGGGTCAGTTCGCGTTAAACGAATATTAAAGAGGTGATGCACTCCCTCAATCACAGTAATTTTTTCCAATCAAACATCCTGATAGGGGGAGAATTCACCCCCTCAATCACAGCTCACGCTATTAGCTCCACATGGAGTGAGACCCGGATGATATGACAATCACCCAATCCCAACAGCAATAATAAGCCCAAACCAAAATATCGTATCCATAGAATATTTTCTTGGGCCCAACATCCTATAAAGTCCCATTAATTTATCATCACCCACGTTAGTTACGGTTCACCTATGATCTCACTTTCCACCTCATCGGGTCAAACACCCCACTCTGACTCTAATCTACTACCTTCCTATCCATTTCTGAACTTCTATACACATGGCCTAGAACTACGTTGGACTGACTGAAACATCACGAACAATCATATCATGAAATCCCCACAACTTATTGTGACAGATAAAATTATAAACAAGATGTTTGATATAATGTTTATGTACGTCCATGTTTTTGGTTTGTTCATACTTAACACAGCATGTAGAGGGACGGTGGAATGCTTAACAACTCCATTTTAGTTAGGTTTGGTGGTCGTTTTCGACATATAAATAAAGGTTGTGTCATATTGACACTTGTAGGGATTTCGGATTGTAGTGAGTCATTTTGGATCCTTTGTTATGCGTAAGGGATCATAGGAGGTTTCGGGGAGACTGACTTTTGCGGATGGACACGCAAGGGTACCGTACGATTTAGACAAAACCAACTAAGTCCATAACATATGGTATCAGAGCAGGACAAGCACTCATAAAAACACTTGGCATGTAAACGTGGGGGACCTAGCGAGGCTGCGTTAATGACAGCCAGCACGTGCAATCGTTTGGGAGAAAACGAGCATAGAGATGTAGGGTAAAGGAGTCACTCAGAGGAGCGGACATCTGAGATTGGTATTCAGAGGAATGGCCAAGCCTTCGCGCAAGAGGCACCACGAGGACTAGCAAACTGGGAAGAATGCGTAGCGCACAAAGGTTGGGATGGTTGAGTTTGAGCTATGGCTCAACGTTGGCAACCATACTTGATGGTGCTCAAGGCAAACGAGGCGCTTGGTAAAGGATGAGACCATGCAAGGTGGAATAGGTTGTTCAGCGACCAAAAGAGTTATGCAAAGCTCACAAAGATGAGGGAAATTGCTAACTCGAAGAATGCGGTACTCATACAAGAGCTTGTATGCGAACGATGGAGTGTTCGTGGCCATCCTAATGCGACCGAAACTTAGTGCTATGGAGCATTGAAACTTTCTCTTCAACATGAGAAGGATACGTCCGTAGAAGGCTGAAATGTGCAGTGGGTTCAACATGTTGCTAGGCCTTAAGGGGTACGGAGGCTGTATTGATATGAAGTCGCAATATAACAAGTATGTTTGTGGGAGGCAGAACAATGCACAATTTATTCAGCAAGGCGGAGTAGTCCAAGGGGATGGTAGTCTCCGAAACTTTTAAAGAGAATGAAGCGAAGAGAGAAGTTGCTCCAACGGGACATAGATCCAAGAGGGATAAGTCCCGACTCTCCAGGGGGAGAACCATGTGCAACAAATCACACAAGTTGAGGAGGAGTACCTTGAAACAACTTCACAAAGCTCAATGGACCGAGTGAGCGGTAAGGAGTCGTCGCATGATCTCGCTTGAGATAATGCATTTGGGGGATACATTACGGGATCAAGTGGGGGAGCTACCCAAGGCAACACAAATGAAGGCACACTTGGAGTCAATATGCAGATCAGACTCAATAAAGGGCTGACCCGTGGAATAGTAGGTGTGAGGACCATCATCAACTCAATGCAAATCGAGGAGCGGAGCAACTTGGGTGTAACTTGGCGAAGTAACCAAGCTGCTTGAAGGGAGCCGACAAAGAAGTTGGAACATTGAACAGAGAAGCATTTGATAGAGAAACTAAGGAGACTCGGCTTGCGAAGGCAAAGTTGGGTTCGGAAAGCCTTGGCACGAGGCAAAAGGAGATGAAGGTGGTACTCTTGAAGAATATGTCACACTACTGCCAATCAAGTTGTCATGAAGGAAGTGGTGAACAACGGATATTGTGCATCAATTTCAGCGAAGTCGATGGACTTTGGGAGCTACTAAGTCACGGACTGTCCTAGGGCGGTGCTTCGTCTAGGTGTGACCCGAGACCAGGCGGACGAAGGTCGATTGTCAAAGGAACGAACACAATCGAATGTGGAAGAGGCCATGTGATGTGTTGGCAGAGGCCACACATGGAGGTATCACAATTTAAGTTCATCCCACAAGGAACAAAATGCAATGGAGATGTCACCAAGAGGCGACATGGTGCAGCAGATCGTGGTGGAACGGTTCGTGGCAATATGATACACACGAATATAGTCCCACGAGGGACTATATCATACGAATGTATGATCGGGAGCTCCACTTCGGTGAACAATATGAGGACAAGAAGGGCTATGGATTCAAGGAGTGAATTTATGGTATCGCAGAGGCGGGTCTTCTATGCGTGCATCAAATTTTACATCGGATGAAAGCTTCAATCATCAACATATGAGGGCTTTGTACCGTCAAGGGAAAAGTTTGAATGCAAGTATCAGTAAATCTCATGGGAGGGACTTGATCAAACAGAGATATAATCAGAGTGGTTGGAGAGTTGGACTGCTTCAGAGCTCATATTTGCTTAAGGGAGCTCGGTAAGTCAAAGGACAAGGCCGAGTAAGCGAACATTGCTACCAAGGAAGCTAAGGAGAACAGAATCAATACAAACCCTACAACATGATGGCAAAAGTCATGTCTGAGAGTTGTAGTATCTCTTTCCATCGACCAAGGGGAACTGCTTGGAGAACATATAAGTGTTGAAGCAGGGGGTCGAAAGGGGCGAGGAAGCAACGACAAGTCCAAAGGCACTTAGCTATCTAAAACCAAGCATCGGTTAGAATGAATGTGGACTCGAAGGAGTGCCATAGAGGCAGATCTACCGATTGTGAATAAATGGATGCTGATGCAAAACGACTAATAGTAGGGCCATGAGTATGGCAGCGTTATGGTACCACAAAAGCGGGACTTCCGTGAAGTCATCGATCCCTTGCTCTCATGGAGGGCGAGTGCTTGTTCTTGAAAGAGGTCAAGGGTGTGGATAATGCGAAGGCAAACTCCAAATACCGAGACAAGGCTAAAGGGCAGAGGTTAGGGAACTTCGTAAGATCGGTGTCAATGAGCTTCTCATCAAGATAGCTGAAAGTTGAGGACTTCGGGTTGATGCAAGAGTGCTCGACCAAGAAACGAAGTAGGCAGTATGTGGTGTTGTACCTTTACGACTCACAGGAGTAAGCGACAAAGATGATGGATAAGACGATACAATCCCAGAGGCGACCAAAACTACTAGAAACTTGCTCCAAGTTGGGGTGAAAACTTCTTGCATTCCAGAAGTTTGATGGTATTGAGAAGGTGAATCACAATAGCTAACTCAATGCAAAGAGTGCAAACATTTCGAGTGCTTCAAAAGTGTGATCAAAGAGCAGGCAAAGGCTAGTAACCAACTCGATGCATGGAGTATAACTATCGAGGAGGCAGGTGAAGTCAAGCAACCTTTGCCTTCTCAACTCTTAAGAGAATGGGCGAAACTGAGTATCTCAATTCTCTTATATATCTAGTAGAGAAGCTCTGTACAGGTTCAAAAACCCCTCAAAGAAATCTAATAGAAGATAATAGTTATCAAATCCTCACCAATGATAATCGATGCTACTAAGAGTAGATTGTCCGCTTCATTTCCCAAGCGAAAGTAATGCGAACCTACTTGAAAGTGACAACTAAGTGAAAAAAGAGTCGATGGACAAATTTTATAGAGGAATGACCCAAAACCTTCAAAAGTTTACGAGGCGATGTCCGCTAAAGCTCCAATGGGCATCCACCGAATTTAAGTAGCATGAGGCATTTAAGAGACTGACGCATACTAAGGATGGTCTTTTTCTTCATCTAAAGGATCCGTAGGAACCAACAGTGTTCAACACAACTCAGCCAACCCCACATTAGAGTCAGAGTCATTGACGAGTTGAAACAGCATGACAGATTAAAAATTCGACTACTCAACAACAACAATGAATAGTAGTTGAGAGCCAAGAGGTGCATTATAGTTGGAGTAAAAAATTGAAGATTCAACAAATGCTAGGAGTTACAATGTCGACAAAGGCTTCGACGAGGACGTCGAACGAATAAGTGGAGATTGTCATAGACAAAATTATAAACATGGTATTCGATGTAATGCTTATATATGCTCGTGTCTTTTTATTTGTTCATGCTTTGCACAACATGTAGAGGGACACTCAAAGAATTGACAGCCCCATTTTAGTTGGATTTGATGGTCGTTTTCGACTTATAAATAAAGATTGTCATGTGGACACTTATGAAGATTTTGATCTATAGTGAATCATTTTGGATCTTTTGTTATGCGACCATACATAGCTTGCAAAATCTATTTGTAGTTTGCATTGGCTATGAAAGTGTTAAATGAAATAATTGATTGTAGATTCCGAGTGAGACAATTTCTCTAACCCGTTTTCTCTTTTGTAGGTCATAAGGGACCATAAAAGGTTTCAAGAAGACTGACCTTTGCAGACGGACACGCAAGGGTACCGCACGACTTAGACAAAATCAGTTAAGACCACCACTTATTAACTTCATCAAACATCTCATAACCTTTTGTTTTTCCTCCTCAAGATTCTTCATCATGTAGCAGAAGGATGTAAAGATGAACATAAGAGGGATGATTAATGGGATAGCTCAGGAGTCGTGATCCATGAGGTGTGTGTGTTTGTCTTGTGGCACAGCCGTTTCCTCTCAGGGGACTGTGCCTATGCAAGAAAAATCATGATGATGAAGGTTGGATGGTAAGAGGGTCAATTATTCTGTCCCCAAAGATCATCAATAGGTAAGGTAGCCTTTCCAAGCAAGTAAAGCACAAGTAGTGCTGAACTAGGGCTGGATGTAACTTGGAGTCCTCATGGTCCACCTCTTCCTTCTATCCCATTACCCTATTTTCCGTTGTGACGACGATATGTCGGTAAAAGCACAACTTTCATTCTCAGTACTAAGGATTAAGCTAATGAACAGTCCTATCCTAATTACTGGACCACCTTCTCTTCTACAATAAACTTTCACCCATATACCAAAAGAACTCCAGCAACATCATTCTATGTCTTGTTCATACAGTAGCCTGTATTTTAATCACTGTTAGAAGTTGCAGAGTGGAATCAGTTTTTTAATCTGTATTTTAACAAGGCGTCAGATTTTAGGGTAATTAGATACCAACCTAACTGAATCTGGCGATACTCAACTTTTTCATTACTGCCTTTATTCTCATTAGACCATCAGTTTGATCAACTGCTCCGATCACCCCTCTCAACTTCTGTACAACACAAAGGACGAGAACAAAAAATCTTCATTACTCTAAGCCAGATACAGACCCAACAATAGCCAAAACCAGATGTAAAGTTAAATTAGGGTTCTAGAAAGCACAAACCTGATGCAAGGCGGCCTCCAGTTGTAGCTGAGGGCTCCACGTGTTGTTGGAGCTAGGACTAGGATTCACCTCCAAACCAACCCAACCTGCCCTGGTCTACATCCAACAACCCCGGAGATAAATATAACTTTATTGTGGTTGATGAGCCAGTCCGTAATCCATGGTTTAGTTTGATAAATACTTGAAATCTAAGAGCATGTTTAAATAGACTGAAGTAAACTATCTATCCTGTTATGCAACTACCATAAAGCTGGCGGCATAAAGTAATCAGGAACTTGTAACGTATCATCTAAGTCATGTTGGAACCCCAGTAACTTATTGCACCAGGTGGTGAGTCAGTAAGGTTGGAGTTTGACATTGGCTATCCTGCTTCAATTCAAAATGGGGAACATAACCTGTTGTCTGCCTAAGCTTAACACCAATTATTTTGGTACCATAGCCAACCTAGACAATCCTTTTTAATGTACACACAGGCATTTCAGCAAAGCCATCTCATGAACCAGACATGATATACAATATAACTGAATGAATGAACCATCAATGGAGGGGTAACACCGATGGGCAACCAAACAGATCCAACTCTATCAAACCAGACAAGGCCAAGAGTGGTTCAGTTGCCACTAGCTACTAAATCGTGATACAAACTGGGCCACTAAAACTAGATTAAACCATTTGGCTAGAACTAAGACCCAAAATCTTTTAAGTGTCTAGCTCCATTGCCTTGTAACTTCTTACAGTTATATTACCTGTAAGTCTCATTCTCGGTGGTGCTGACAATTAATAGTGTAAATTATTATATTCATAAATCCCAAAGCAAAATCATCAGTCTCAAAATCTCAAACAGCAACTCTGATAAGCATATCCGGTACAAACTATATACCACGAACTATAAGAGGAATTTCGAGAAACAAAAAAAACATAATGTTCAGTGATAGATACATTGTATGTCAAAGTCCCATATTCTCAGGTATCGAGGAAAAGCAGTCATCATAGACACAGATAATTAGCAAAACCAAGCATAACGTGCAAGAGAAGGTGAAGCAGATAATGGATTATAAATCCGTTTATTGAGTGTACCATAAAAGAAACATGGTAGCAGAAAACAAGGATCAGAAAATACAGAACATAATGCCATCAGCGACAAAGACAAAATGTAAAGTCTATTTTGGGTCAGCTACAGAAATATTATTCCCACCATTGAGTCCTGTTTAGAAAAATATCATTAATCATACTATCACAAAAGTAACTCTAATATATTTAACATCAAAGTCAGAACACGAGTAGCATTTCTGTTAAAATATAAAATGTGTGGGAAAAGAAAACTCACTGACTTGCAAGACCTGAACTTTGGACAAGCATCATCTCATGGAAACTCTTTCATAAATTGTCAAGGCACCACAGGATAATGAGAGTTGTAATGGAACATGCCAAGCAGAAGGAACTGGAAACTCTGAAAGCCAAGTTATGAAAAATCAAAAGCAAAGTTCCTAAAATATCTGACAAATCTGGGGCCTGTAAAAGGTGAGTCTCATGCATATAATAATACAGCTGAATGTGCACCAGTGTATGTCCAAATCAGTTGCTTAATCCTCTGTTTATGAAATCACAACAGATAATCAGTTGCTTAATCCTCTGTTTATAAAATCACAACAAATAATCATGGTAGACCTGTCTTCTTGCCTCTTTCAGAAAATTTGTAAAGAATCTATCAATGCTGAAAATAACCACATGGAACAAGGATAAACAGTAAATTATTATGAGCACTAGAAAAAATATAACCACAATCAATATTCTCCCACATGGCAGTCATCACTCAAAAGTCGGTTTCTAGCCAAGCATCCACAGAAACATCATATTTAAGAAAGGGGCCAAAAGATGTTCTTTTGGCTGAAAAGATCCAATTCACCAACATACAACACGCAAATATGGTTAAATTAAACAGTTATAACATGGTAATTCACGATACTTTTAATTCATGCAATGCACATAAAGTTTCTATATGCTACATATACAACCTTCCTATCAAAAATTTGAAATGACAATTCACAACTGACATTCAAGCAATGGTATTACTCAGCAAACGAAAATAATATAAAAATTGATACAAAAGTATTATAATATTGATTCTACAGAAATGCAAAGTTATAGCATCTCAACTAATAAAAGTTAAAATAGCATATTGATTCTAACAGAAATGTAACATAATGTCCATGAATCCAAAACATGGCATTAATGTTTTATTTGTCCCAAGTGTAACAATAAAAGGAGTTGGTGATTGATGACAAAGATTACAATCACAACTAGAAGTCCTCAGTAAATAGATGCTCTAGGCATATCCTCCTGACAAATACAACTAGTCTCCAGTACATAATCTTGAAAATAAAGAAAGGCACATAAATACCAACCGAAAGAACTAGGCATTAATTTTTTCCTGCATCATAAATTACTCTAGTTTGCAGAAATGAAAAACAGAAATGCAGATATTATAACCCAAATTGGGTAACCAGAAACAGTTTAAATAAACTGTTATATGGTGGCATCCTCAAAAGATATGATCCGCTTACTCATGCTGTTGTTCCCTCTGCATCACGGTTCTTCTTTTTCTTTTTCTCCTTCTTACTTGTCTTTACCTCTTCAGTGTCACCAGTTAAGCTGAGAGGAAGTTCAGTTTCTTCACCATTATTGTCCTCTTTGCTCCTCTTCTTCTTTTTCTTTTTTTCCTCTGTTAACTGCTCTTCATCAGAAGAACCTGCTTCACTTTTGTTTTTACTACTCTTCTTTTTCTTCTTTTCTTTCTCTACTACCTTCTCTCCATCAGCTAATTCTGCTTCTTCTCCCTCTTTAACCTTCTTTTTTTTCTTTTTCTTCTTCTCACTCTTCTCCTCATCTTGTGCTTGCTCAACTTCCTCCACATCCTCCAACTTCTTCGATTCAGCATCCAGGATAACATCCTGAGGTTTTTCAATCTTTACCTTCTTAGCAGCAGGTACTTCTCTGGCATCCTCCAATTTGCGCTTCCGCCCTTCACCACCATCTTCATCATCGCAACCACCATCTTTGTCTTTGTGTTTCTTCTTCTTTTTCTTATCTACCTTCACTTCTTCAGCTGCTACCTCATCCTTTGGTGCCACCGATTCCGGTGCTGCTGCAAGGCTGGCCACCATCGAATCTCCACCAGTCGGTAGCACCAAATTCCTGAGCCACTCGGCTGGTGTCTTCTCATTTGGCTTCCCATGCTTGTCCAGCAGGCCACCCGCAATCATCTTTTTCTTCGCCAATGCTCTTGGTCCAAGGCCCCACTTCCTAGGGTAGGTATCTCTATCCATCACCACTCTCTTTATTCTTGTAACTGATCCATGATCACACGTTGCCATCACAGCCGTTGTCATCTCAGCAATTCCCAGAGCGATAGCTTCTCCTTTTGTAGTCATCAGCACAACCTCCTCTCCAACCTCTATATCATTCTCAAACCTCAACAGTCCAGGAATCATCAGCTTTGCGCCATAACAAATAGCATTCACAGCGGAATCCTTAACAACCAGCCTCTTGTAGCTAGTGAGCAGCACCTCCAATGGCATCACCACCCGCCTCAAGTAGCTCTCGTCCTTGAAATTGTCATGCATCCATTGTGCATCCAACACATCGTGCATCGTCACCATATTATCCTTCTCGCCAAGAATCCCTGAGCGGACCCGCCGCAGTTCCTGCATATGCCCACCGACCCCAAGGATCAGGCCGAGATGGACACAGAGGGTACGGACATAGGTCCCGGCCTGGCAGGAAATCCAGAAGACGACCAGGTGCCTGTCGGGGTCGTACTCGAGCAGCTTGCTCTCGTAGATGGTCCGAATGCGGAGCTCGCGCTTGACGGCAGAGATAAGCGGGGGACGCTGGAACACCGCACCGGTGAGGGTCTCGAGCGCCCGGGCGACCTTGGCGACATCAGGGACGGCAGAGTGGAGGCGGGCAACGCAGACGTACTCCTTGCCGGCGCCCTGCTGGGACTTGACGAGGCGGGTGGCGCGGTCGATGCAGACGATGAGGTTGCCGGTGACCTTGGGGTCGAGGGTGCCGCTGTGGCCGGTCTTCTCAGCGCGGAGGATGCGCTTGATCCAGGCGACGACCTCGTGGGAGGAGGGATTGGAGGGCTTGTCGAGGTTGAGGATGCCGTAGCGAAGGTACTCCGGTAGGGGCCTCTTCAGGGGGGAGTGCCCGGCGGGGAGCGGCGTGTAATGGCCGGTGCGGACATTGAGGCGATCGTAGTTCTTGAGGAGGATCGGCCACGACGAGGTGTCAACGGCCGGGGTAAGGGACTGAGGTTTGATGAAGTAGTCCTTATCCTGGTCTTCTCCGGGGCCGCCAGCGGAGGGAGACGGAAGAATGTTCTCGTCCTTGCTTTTCTTCTTCTTTTTCTTCTTCCTATCGGTGGTGGGAGACGGCGAGGCGATGTCGGCCGGCGGCGGCGGAGAGGACATGGAGGCGGGACGGGGGAAGAGCTTTAGGATTAGGGTTTTGGTTCCGACAGTGGAGTGGGAGGAAATGGCAAGACGCGGCAATGTGTGATGGTTTCTTTCCCTGAGAAGGGTTTAAGAATGGGGGCGAAGGGCCATCAGCTAGCTCGCATCTTAAAGCTTGACGCGTCGTAGGACGACGAGCTGCCGCCCCATGGGGAATAGACGGCCCACTCTCCTTACCCCGTTTGCGCCCGCAGGGAGGTGGGCCGATTAAGCGGGGCCCATATGCCCAAGCTTAACACGACCCAATTCGCGGATGCACACACCGGAGCGCTCCTGTCTCGCCCGATCCAGGGTTGGGCGGGCCACCATCTAGCACGAATCATAAAGCATGACGCGTCCTAAGTGTACTGCAAGGGTCCTAAGTGTACTGCAGGGTTGGGCGGGCCAAGCTCTCGCGTTACCCGCGGCCCAATACACGGAAGCACACCGTTGCTCTGCTGTCTCCGGTCGAGCAAGGGTCCACGGGGCTCGCTCGTGGGACCCACGCCACTCTGGCACTGCTCGAGCTTCTTCTTCTTCTTCTTCCGACGCTGTCTCAGCCAAGTGTAACGTAATGGATGCCTTTCAAGTCTCATCAATGAATTATCATCAGGAAGTGAAGACATTCTCGAGTGAACCCATGAAATGTATCTTGAGAAGCTTGGAGGATCGGACAAGAAGCATTTCCGTGAGTTGGAGGAGGGTTGATGTGATCCATGTTCTGTGCAAACTTGAAGAGGAGGGGGGGAGAAAGGTTGTAATGGCTGTCTGCCAGTACTATGTAATGCTGAAGCTGAAGCTGTTGCAGATGGGACTATGTAATGTCAGAATGCTGAAGAACCAAATGCTGAAATCTCTATTCTGAGTTCTTATTCTTAGAGTAAGATTGTCTCCGATTGTCTCTTAATTCACATCATTCAACACCAACTACGTAAAATCTTCCCCAAACTAGCAAACAAGCCTTTGACATTGTAGTATGTCTATGGAAAACAGATCCTTTTGCTTGCTATTGTATCTACTTGATTGATGTTTAGAGACCACAAGATAGAACAGCATAATAGCCTGAATGGGGTGCCAATTTACAGGTGTTAGCCAATCCGAAGGTTATGATGTAGTCAATCACATATTGTCAAAATATTAGCCAAGTAATATCGATGTGTGATATCAAGATATCGATCGTAACATTATTATCATATAAATCAGAATTAATAAAAGAAAAACTATAGTGTCACTATTACTGCATCTCATATAAACCAAAAAGAATTCTGAGATAAAGATTGAGTTGAAGACTGTTCAAGTGTTTTTCATCAAGATAAAGAGATGCAAAGACAAGCATTAAATATTATTTATATACAAGCATTAAATTAGACAAGGATGCAAAGTTGCCGACGATGAGGCAACCATTGTTGTCAGTTGACGGGGAAGTAAGGATCGAGCCAGGTGGCGTTGTGGTCACTGTAAGAGATGGGCATGATCTCTTCGCCACCGCCAAAGACTGCGTCGGCGTTGGCGTTGGCGTTGGAGTGGATGGGATTGAGGAGCCAATTCTGCCGCTGAAGCGTCTCCATGGCCATCTCCATGGGGTTCTTGGGCTCCTTGTCGCCGGCCGACGACGCCTCGGCCGACAGCAGCGCCAGCTGCGTCATCTCCTGGTTGATCTTTTCCTGCACCGCCTTCAGCTTCCGGTCCACCACCCACGCTAGGCCGGTGGCGTCCTCGATCCCCAGGTCGTGCAGGCGCCGCCCCGCGAGCGCCTGGTGCATCAGCAACGCGGCCTCCAGGTCGCGGTTGTCGCGCTCCTGCCGGCGGAGCTGCTCCTGCACCTTGGCGGCCCGCTGTCGGAGGATGCCCTCCTGGTCCATCATCTTCCGCTGCTGCTCCATCTCCGGCATGCTCCTGAACCGCGTCAGCACCCCAACTGCCTCCGGCACCGATGGCCACGCCTCCGGCTCCGCCTCCTGCGGCCCGTAGATCACCATGCATACCTTCACGTTGCAAAGCGTCGCCAGCTCGCTCACCTTCTTCACCAACCCCTTCTTCCTCTTCTTGTAGGTGGCCCTCCTCGTGGACTCGTTGGCGATCCATGCAAGCTTCAGCTTCTTCCTCGCCATCGTCGCTGCCGGGAACAAGAATCCTTCGCCCATCTTTATATAGCACAGTATCATCGGACTCGAAACACGGAATCCTCAAGAATCACAAACTTCCGGTCAATTAGAGGAAGACGAAGAGAAATATATATCTTTCCATAAAGTCGTCCTCAAATTCTATTCTCAAAATCAAACATAATAAAATCACAAATCTATCTCGGACAAGAAAAATAAAAGATCTTTCTTTCCTTAATAAGATCTTGATTTTTCCATCATCAAAATCTATCATTAATTAAAGATATAATAATCAAGTAGACTAAGCTCTCAGAAAGGATAAATCTACTTTGAATTCATCTCTGTGTCCGAAAATCTAAATACAAGTTGCTATAGATAGGATATGAAATGACTATACCGAAGACATCATCATCCAAAAGAATGAGCAACTTACATTTAGATTTCCTGACACACACACACATCTCCAATTAATGATAAATTCTTGTATGAGATGAGATTTGTAATTTTATTATGTTTGATTTTGAGATTGAAATTTGAGGACGATTTTATGAAAAGTCACAAAGCCCTTTCATCATAAATTTATTCTGATGAACATGCTATAGATAGGATATGAAACAACTGTACCGAAGACATCATCATCCAAAAGAATGAGCATGTCCTTCTACAGGTAGCAGACCACATACAGCAAACAACTACTACGATACAGAGACAAAGACAACTCGAGAGCTAAGAGAGAGCTCCCAACAAGAAGAAGTGCATGACAATTGTACAGAGCAGGTAGGAATCGTCCATAGAACAGTGAGGAGTGACATCCACTATCGGGCATCAATTCCCTGCAGGAAGAGGCAGCAGATTTAGATTTAGAATTCTATGGTATTATTGAAAAAGGCTTGAGAATTTTAGAGGCCTTATAATACATGGGCGAATTCTCGAGAAAAATGAACTCTTTTTTTTTCATAGTTTCTGAAAAAATAATCTCTATTTCAGAGGCAGCAGAAAGTGTTTTTGAGATGCCCTCACCTGAGCTCAGAGAGACCAATTTACTTGGTGATGGCGTACACAGCGTAGATGATCCCTGGAATGTATCCGAACAACGTCAACAGGAGGCAAATCCAGAACTCCATCTGCTTCCATCCCCACCACCAAAAACACAAACAAGAAAGAAAGATGAAGACAATAAATAAGCTTAGATACTATGTTCCAAGAAGAAGCAGCAGCTGCTAGCAGCTTAATCAGTGTTTTTTTCCTCGATAATATTGGTCGAAGAGAATGGAAGGAGGGCACTTGATGAAACAGGTCACGCTAACATAACGAGTACTGAGGGAGGCCTACACACGGATATGCACACGTACTTCGCATCCGAACTTGAGGAAGACGCCCAGCGGAGGGAGGATGATGGCAAGAAGGATGTCGATGCAGTTGGCCGTGCCCTCGTCCGCCATGACCTCTCTCTCTCTCTCTCTCAAAGGGCAAAAGGTCGCTGTGGCAGAAGAAGAAGCTACCGTCACTAATATAGACCTAAACGGCACGTGCTAATCACGTGAACAGTGTCCTCTTCGCTTCTCCGGCTTGGGTTTGCTTCGCTGTTTCGCTCCCTCTCTTGTACGTCATACGCGGTACTGCCGACTACCGGTGTGATGAATGGCGACGCACTTCATGTCACTTTCATGTTGAATCAGCAGCGGGCCATAGGAGGAAATGCCGCTTTGTGGGCATCATGTTCCCAGGAATCGTTATCCTCCGATGCCTGCATATTGCTTTGAGAGTCGGAGTACATTTGCACAGCGAGTTAACACAATGTGGAAAGGAAGCATTAATGCGATGCACCCTCGAGACAAAGGCTTCGTTCTAAGCATTCACCATCTCAAGTCACAATCAAGCACCAGAAGCAGGGAGCAATCACTAATGGCTCACCTAACTACAAAAGCTGGTCTGGTGCTGCTCCTTCAGTTGTATGCAAACTTGGTTAGGAAGTCTGAGACCTCAGAGGCACTGTCGTAGGCACCCTCGACGCATCGACCTAAGGCCACGCCTGCTACGTAGTTGCCTCCTAGGAACAGTCCTTGGAAGCCGCCTCTGCTGAGGGTGGCCTTCGCAGCTTCAAGATGGTCGAGATGCCCGATCGAGAACTGTGGAATGGCTTGTGGCCACACTCTCACACCCAGAACGAAGGGGTCGTCGGCATTTGGATTTATCAGCATCTTCCTGAGGTCGCAGTCGACGGCTTCGACCAGCTCGCTCTCCGTCTGCGTTCCATTTATAGGGAATTAGTCAGGTAAAAGAAATCATTATACGTGAATAATGGCATCACAGTTGTTTTATCATTACATTCCATCAAAGAACTGCACAATCGACCACTAGGTTTCGGCTGTAACAAAGGAAAGGATCTCATGCTTCATGTGTTTATGAAGAATGGATACGATGAGGTAGTTTGAGGTCACCTTGGATACAATTCCTGTATTTGTAGCACCTCCGATGTAGTTGAGGAGCAATACCCTTCCAGGTGGGGCACGGTTGGGAAAAAGCGAAGAGCTATATATTGTTCCTGTGAGCAAAACAAAACAATAAATTTGGGAATCCATGATATTACATATAGGATATGCCGTAGAAAGAGGCAAATCAAGTGTTTAAACTGAAAATGTCAGAATAAATGATTCTAAGAAATGCACTAATGTGTCACTAAGGCATCGTAACCAGGGATTGCAATGCCAACTTACAAGTTGAGATAACACAACGACAGAGTCAAAGCATAAGAAATTATAGATGACAATTTCTTCTATCGTCTATGAAATCTTGAAATGCTTGATATAGACTTGTAAATAGAACAACCTTATCTTGTGTGTGAATAATTATGCGTACAAATATAGAAGCATGAGCGCTGAAGTATCATTGTATATTCCCCTTAAGGGCTAAATCGCAGAGAAAGATCTATGCATTCAATCACATATGGGTACTACTAATGTACAAAAAAAATTGTGTAAAATAATCATACTTATTTGTCATCTGCGTAGACAGCATTAAGTTGGCAGGCCAAGATGCTTGTGCAGCTCTTTTTTTTTTGAAACTCTATGTGACATCATCGTAACTCGATTGCAAAACTTTGCCAAAAAAAAAACTCTATTATGTTGTATTTTAATCACCCAAAATGCTAAGATTTTTATTATTTTTGTCCAATTTCATTTAGATTCATTCCAGCAAATTATTTCTTTTACATAGTCACAATTCAATAACAAATGCCCACAAACATCCACTGTGACTACTTACCTTTAACATTAGAGGAATATTCAGCCCTATGTATTGAAGCAGGAGCACTGATTACAAGTAAAAGGCCGTATGATGATGAAAAGCATGTTTATTAAATATACAATCCCGGAAGAATGGACAAAAGAACTCAACTAGAGCGTAAAGAAGTTAGGAAGAGAACAGTACCTAATGTCTCCACTCCTTGACTGCGAGGATGTAGCTGACCAAAACCCTTAAGCTCACCATCTATCAAGCATTCCTTTCTAATTGCTTCCTTGGGATATGAAATAGAAACTGCTGCAACTGGTGGATAATAGAACTTTGAGAGAGCATCTGCTGCATCATTCTGAAATGCATCACCAATTAAAATAAAATACTGTTACCAATAAACCTGAGGAAATTCTAGAACAAAAAAAAAGATGGACAAATAACCACAGAAAACAATTAATAAGAAATATTCCTGAAAAAATAGCTAGCAAAGAGTATGTGTCAATAAGCAAGCATCACACAAAATACCTCTGTAAAGCAGCTCATGACATCAATCCGGCCACTAGAGACTAAAACATGGTTCAAAGTTCCATTTAAGGCAGATGAATACCCAAATCTACAGTTGTTTCAACTGTCTTGATTAAGTTACCACAACTTTGTTTTCAGCTAAATGAAAATTTTAAAAAATAAGAATATCCAAAAAAAGAAACTAAGATGAAATTATTCATTATAAAATATGATAATAACATTTAATGCACACATATGACATCATTTATGAGTTATGATTCAGACATGCAAATGAAAAAAACGAAAATGTTAAACAATCCAATGCTAGAATTTCTTTTCGGCAAGTAAAATATCACACACATATTTATCTTGTTGATCATTTGCTCTAGAAAAAAATAACATAACATATAACTCAAGTATTAAAAAGTATTACAGTATCTGCATTCATTTAATCAATTTAGATTGTATACCAAAGCACTGAATAGTGGGGCCACCCTGTCGGCCTTAGAGAAATCAGGCACGAGGCAAGTGACATCTAAGATTACCAGGAGGATTTGAAAAAGATCCCTGAACTTTGTATGGGTTTCGTAAAGAAAATGGATAGGAAAGTAGATAATAATTATTTGATAATGCAAGAGCTAGAAGCTTGTCCCATTGCAGACAGGAAACACAATTCATCAACATTACTGATATTGAGACTAGTAGTCCACCTCAGGAATTAAGAGCATCTACAATGAAAATGTGTTCTAAGCCACGTTGCACTAGATCAAGCTTTTGCCATGTAGCAATATAGAAACATCAGCACCAGTCTTCACATCTTCCTTGTAAAAATGCAATGTCTAGTCACAAAGCATACTTGCAAGAAATTTATTGCGAAGATCAGCATAGAAATTGTCTTTAAAGTATTCACTGAAATTTGAAATACAGTTCAGTGTGAGGGTTTTTTGACATACTGAAAGAGGACGCAACAGATTGCTAGCAATGTATGATGGAATTGTCAGAACAACACTTCTAGTCTGCACCGATGTTAACCCTTCTGGTGTTTCATACATTAAGATATACCCTTGATCACCCAGCTTTCTGATGCTAGTGAGCTTCCATGATAACTTGATTTTGTTACCCAACCTGAAAGTTGTTTGCAAAATCAATCTAAGTGGATGGTGGACAAAATCAGTTTATAGGAGGACATCATATCTGTTAATCTTTAAAATGAATAGCACATAAATCCTTCACAGTATGATCATCACAGCATTAATTTCTAGTGTAATTAATAAATTAACAAAACTAATGCATGTCGTGACAATCGGCATGTTTCAGTTTGGGTTGTAATATACCCTGTAGAGACACATCGGCATGTGCCATGCTGACCCATTAAAAAGAAACAAGGGCATTCTGAGGCTCTGAGCAAGACAACACGGAATCACACTATTCCATAAGGGTGTCTACATGTCCTTATGCCATGAAATGTCAACCCTTGAAAAACAAACTAGAATGCTGTACTTATTTTTCTAATCAGGTAAGAAGCTAAGAGACATCAAACCAACAACAGTTTTGGCAGTGAACTTGATATATGCTGGACAGGACAATTTGCATAGTTACCTGGAAGAAATTGCATCAGGAAGCATTGCAAGTCCTTTCCTGAAAGATGCAACGGTTTGTCCCTTGGGCTTTGGCAGACGCCTGCAGCTTGGCCAGCATTTAACTGCAACATTTAGTGTACATAAAGCAGGCGATGCATGGAACTCCAGTTTTGTTAGATTAATCTCTTACGGATCTCTAGGTGGTTTCGGGTTCTTATTTCTCTCCTGAATTGCTTTTATAGTTCCACCAATAATACTTCCTCCATTCTGCTCTAGCTTCCAAACCTTCCCAAATGCTGCTTTCATGCTAAGCTTTGCCGGATCACCGGCATAGACACCTGTAAATAAAGCAGCACCATATCAGAAGCTACTTTGTGTAACGCATGAATTCTTGATGCCTAACCATGATTGTAGTAAATGGTGTTTTGTAGTTAGTCAGAGCAAGCATATCCATTGAATAACAAGCCAAGTTATTACACCATAATATAGCGAATAAGGAGTTAAAGGACTAATTTTGAGAAATACAGTGAACATAATTATCATTAATAATTAAGCACTTAACAAGTTAACCTGATATTAAACACAAACAGGCATCAATAATATGGCTTAAAAGTATAGCCTCATCAAAACACTATGACTCGACACTAACCAATAGAATCCCTAGAGCAAGGAAGGAAAAAAAACACTTAAAAAAATACAGCATCCACACATAAACACTTCTGGAGGAAAAGAAATAGCAAAACTCCAATCGATCTCTTCAGAATATCGCCATTTGACAATTGCACCAAAAAAATGTTTAAAAGATTAAAAAAATCAAAGCATAATAACCCCTGACTGCATGTAGTAATGTAATTCTGTCACTAAACAGCAGAAAACATAAAACAAGCACCTGAGCAGAATGGCTCTATCAGACGTTCAAAGACCTCATCTCCGAGATTACGGCGCACAAAATCTTCAACCGACTCCTCGTGACCCTGAACACTTGTCAAAATTAAACATGAGGTAAAATCGGAACAAATGGTCATTTTCTTGAGCATAAAAACATAAAGTGAATTGAGGGAAGAGGCAATCAAGAGGACAAACTGGTGGAGGAGGTCGAATGCCAATAGCACCAAATCCAGCCCGAAGCTTACCACCAATGCTCATCAAGTCAAATATAGGCAAATCAGTTGGCTTAGATGGAACTGGCCTCAATTTTCCATTCCACAAAACAAATCGTGGAGCATTAGGATCACCAAATACAAGATCATCCTTCAAACCACTATCCACCTGCAATAATGATGAAATAAGAAAATTATATCAAGCGTGGGCAACAACCAAAACACAGACATTCAAGTTTTCTAGGTTGCAAGGGATATAATCTCAGTGCTCTATCTGAATAGAGTGGAAAAGTTGTACACATCTGCACAAATCAAATATAAGTGGTGTTCAGGTAAATATTTAGTTTAACATTAAACGCAAGCTGGAGATACCAATAAAAAAAAAAGATGAAGCTTATATCATGGTACTGTAAAACACTGCACGTTTCAGGCTTCACATTTGTGTTCATCTAACCATTTAGCAACATGTAACCAAAGTCCTGATGCCTCGATGAATTGACACCAAAGTCAGATAGAATGACAAGCAATTCATGTAATCTTTGCAGTAGAAACATAAAAGTAAAGTTACATGATGGAAACTTACCAGACAAAAATGTAAAAAGTTCACACTCTAGTAACCATAAGCTCAAATTTGCCATTACAGGAAAGGTGGTCAAAAAATGGCAACCTGAACTTGTAAGAGGAGGGCTTATTGTATTGGAGGAAAGAACAATCCAATATCAACATGAAACAATGGTTAAACGTGCACAAAAACTGAACAGTATAACTAACCCTAGAATCACACCATTTCACGAAACAATAAAAGAAGATATGATACAGTGGTGCCTTTTCTGTCAGATATCTGATGATTTCTCTCGAACCTGAGAAAGGAAGAACAACCCAGAAGCAGATTTCCGATAAAATGAATAAATTACCGACCTGGTAGGCATTGTGAGTCATAGTGTTCCTAAATAATATAAACACCATTAGAGGCACTCGATATCCCGTAACCCTTCTACAGGCTTAATTTTATCACAAGCACCATCTAAATCACTCCTCACTGCCGCCAAGTGATTTAAACCCTTAACTTCCATCATGCATTTGGTACAAACATTATGAAAGGTGATTTTGAGGCAAATTGGTGGCCTCCCAACTGTTACCACCCTGATCCTCCTGGCGCAATGACATTATCAAAGATTGTTACATCAATCATTCGTAAATTAAAAAAATTCGCCAACTTTTTCAAGCCAAATGCACACATAGCACCTGAAAGTAGTGGTGCCAAGGAATTCCCCTTAAAATGAAGCCAAATAATTCGAGATTTAGCGTAAGAGATTGGAAGGAGAAGTACCGCCATGCAGAGCACCGGGTCGGAGGGCTGGAAGCTGTTAGGACCCTCCTCCCACAGGTAGCCGTCTCTCTCGACGGTGGTGATGTTGCCCCCAACCCGATTCCTCGCCTCCGTCACCAGCACCTCCGCGGCCGCCCCGGCGTACCTCGTGGCCAGCGCCTGGGCCGTACAGAGTCCGCTGATCCCGCCGCCAACCACGACGCAGTCCACCGAGAGCCGCCCGGCCGCCGCCTCTCCGCCGGGGTCCCTGACAGCAGGGTCGCTGGCGACGGAGCATCGGACACGCCGTCGGGATCCCCGGATCCGGCGCGCCTCCCCCGCAGCCGGGGGCCGAGTGGAGAAGAACAGGGTGGAGATGGCGGCAGTGGCGGCCATCGGAAGTCGAGCGAAGGTCGATAAGGCTTTGGGATTTGGGAATCGGTATTTGCGATTTGTCTTCGTTTCAGGCCCTCCACGCATCACTTGTACAACACACGACTTGTGCCACGACGATATAACAGGCTCGGATTATTGACCTATGGGATCCAATTGGGCCTATAATTACGAGCCACACATGGCCCAATAAAAGCCCAAATATGATCACGGCTTGTCCAACGACGGGATGACAAGCTCGTACTATGGACATATTTGGCCCGTTAAAAGCCCAATACCCACAATTGGGCTCTCAACATATTATGAACTAAAATGCAATTATTGATATGGTAACATCTGCATACTGTTGCTTCATTTCTCTTATGATTTCATTGATTGAAAAGGAGAATAAGAATATAAGTCCCAATTTATGTAATGGTCATATAATAGCTGGTGAGTTATTGGCTAAGATGTGAAGAGAGATTAACATCACATTCCAGTATTTACACTTGTAAAACCTTTTTTGCCTGTCTTCTTCTTCCTCATGTGACCTTAGCAGCTATTAGAGTCCTTCTTCGGGACCATTGACAACGAAAGAGAGAGAGAGAGATCTTTAAACACTGAAGGGTTCCACAAGTAGCATTGTTTCTACTGCAATAGTAGTAGTAATATGTACAATATGTTTTTAGGGTCTTATTTGTTGGGTAAGAAAATATAATATTAAAAATAATTAAGAAGATTAATAATAAAAAAATATATTTAAAATAGTAAATGTTGGTTTGGCATCACGTGTGTGTATCCACTAAAAAAATTTAAATTCTTCACCACCTAAGAATAATAAATAATAAATAATTTTTTTCCCTATTTATTATTTATTATTATTATTATTATTATTATTATTATTATTATTATTATTATTATTATTATTATTATTATTATTCTTCTTCTTCTTCTTCTTCTTCTTCTTCTTCTTCTTCTTCTTCTTCTTCTTCTTTCTATATTTATCAGAAAAACTTATGAGCATGAAATCTGTATGATATTTAAAAAAAAAATTGAATTATTTATATTCTTAAATTTTATAATTTGGTATTTCAAATAACCTGATTTTAATCAATAAAAAAAAAATACAAACTTACCAACCTAACCAATACTGTGAATTCAGATGCATTTGGTGTGGTGACATTTGGTAGATTGGTACACTATCAAGGCAATGTTGTTTGGTGTGATGTGCTTGTCATTACTTTAATGAAAAGCCTGCTAACAGCTGGATTAGGATGAAAGCATCATCTTAAAGTGGCAGTTGCCCTTTCATGTCAACTATTGGCCTCTTATCCCCTTATTAATTGATTCCTGAAGAATCAATTGGGTGATGACCCTCCTCCACTTTGGTTGTGTTGTGTGCATTATTCTTCATGTTATATATATATATATATATATATATATATATATATATATATATATATATGTATGTATATAAAAATTATCGAATAATCAACACCTACTCAAGATAAAATAATAATAATAATAATAATAAATATCATATCTATGTAGATATGAAAGTCTATTAATCAATAATATTATCAAAAGAAAAATTATCCCTCATATCAAGTCAAAAATATTATTTTCATCGAAATCCGAAATTGATCGTATATTTGATTTGATATGATTGTAATTTTTTTTATCTTTGTACTTAAGTCTATAAAAAGAAGTTAAAACATTGTAATATATTAAAAGACTGATGTATGAGTGATGTGAGGTAGGAGTTTACCCCTTAATCAAGGTGTGTATAGTAATTATAAAATTTTTAATTATATTTTTTATTATTATATTTTTTTCTTTTTTTTCATCTCTTTATCACCAAAAAAAATTCTGCCTTTTCTCATTCTACATGATAACCTCGTCAAATTTCTTATGAGTCTCCTTAATTTTGGATGTCCTTAATCGAATTCTTTTTTCCTCATTAATTTTGATAAAGATGAATCAAGATCATCAGAAGATGATGAGTTTGTCGGATTCGATCGAGAAAAATTATGAGCTTATTGTAAGATTAGTCAATTTGGATTGAAAGATTGAGCTATTAACTATGACTGACAGTCGTAGTTACCAAACTCTTAGATTAGGTGATCAGTAATTCGAAACGATTAAATAATATAAAAATTCTAATATATATTTAGGTTTTGATTTAAGATAAATGAATAATTCATCTAATCGATAAGTAATCATCCAACGGACTACAGTTGACCCATTCGACTTCCAAGTCAAAAAGGAGGAGGTGAGAGGTGCCTTTCAACTGCTCGATGATTCCTATCGCTACTGCAACAAGATTGCTCCCAGAAGGCCAAGCTAACACCACAAAACACAGCCCAAACAGGCCTCGAACTCTGTTCCGTCGGCAGAGCTGCATCACTCACCTCGGACTCCCCCATTTCCTGCTGCAAACTTCTGATGTCATTCGTGCATTGAGCTCATTGATTCATGGCGAGAACCAAAAAGGGGGAGGAGAAGGTGGGCGACGTATAGCGAGAACAAAGCCGCGCGTCGAACACGCGTGAAAGAAACCCAAACGAAGACGCCACAGCTCGCGCTTTCTGTGGCAAGCGGGTTCCCATTTTGGGTGCTTCGTTCGAATCTGTGAACAAAGAGATCACGTCGGATGTGCTTTGAGATTCGCGCGGAAAGCGATGAACGGCTGGTCGGTCGGTCGGTTCATTTGTGGTGCTTCTTTGGAGTCCGTAAAGAAAAGTATCGCGTTGGATGTGCTTTGAGATTCGCGCTGAAAGCGACGGACGCTTGGAAGGTACGAGTAACGTGGACGTACGGGGGAGCGGGGCCCGCCGCGGGAAAAAGGTTCGGAGATCACGCGTCTCGGCCAAAGATCACCCACGTGTCGCGCGGCCGGTTGCGGGGTCCGGGCGCGGGTGTGGTTCGAACGTCGCTTTCCGATAAGGATTTGGGGGTTCGCGCGTAAAACATTTAACGGCCGGGCGTCGATGGGAATCGACGTAGAAGTGCTTCGATTCTCAAATCTTAGCCGTTCATCGAGTCACGCTCCGAATAGATTTCTACTTTAAGATTCGGGAGCCACTCATGCCGACAGACGCTCGGGAAATAGAAGCCGCCTGATTTCCATACGCGGAAACGTATGGCTCGACGATGCAAATTTGACCAATGCATGATCGGTGGAGGCGTGTGTGCACGTCATCTTCGATCACCGGTGGATTGATGTCTCCATGATGGTTGTTATTTTGTGATGGACGGTGATAGATTTGATGTATGCATGCAAGTAGGACGTGCACGGGGCACGGTTTGATTGGGAGATGTAGACACTTCCAACTTATTCATGTCCGATTAACGATTTGTTTGTGAGTGACCTATTAATTGGTCACATTTTTTTCGTGAAATGTGTTGGATTTATATTATTCTGGGTGGCACAAATTATATTCTATCTAAATCAAAAAAGGTCCTTTGTGTCAGAGAATTTTATGACTCAAATTTTTAGTATTATTTAGATAGAATGTCGTTACCTATTGTCACTAAGAAATTAAAAAAAAATGATGTAGAAATAACTTTTGAAAGGAATGCGACTAAATAAGAATAAAAGAATATACTGAAGGAATATATCGAAGACGACTCTTTTCCTTTATTAAAACGAAAGAAAAGGATTCGAACAAAATAGATGAGACGAAAGAGTACGGGTGAATGAAAAAGAAAAAAATAAAACATAAATTTCACTTTCACTCCATAGACATGTGGAATTGAATAATCTACCATAGATTAACATCTTAAATATCATACAAATAAGTTTAGTGACTTGGGTTTGAATATTTATTGATTTTTTTATTATTTTATTTTATTTTATCGATTAGAATTAGAATCGACGACTTTAGAACGGTTACCATTTTCGGCGAAACCAGAATCATCGAATTCAAAACCTAAGAACATAAAAGGTCTGTAAAGGGTAATGTAGGAAAAGCCATAATGCGAGCTTCCCGGGATTTGCCTGAACTGCATGCTTCGACTATGAAAGCTCTTCCCACCCCATTCATTGGACATGATTGGGAAGGGAGCATTACCTTAAAAGATGCCTCTCTTTCCATGGGACAACGACCCTACCAAGTGTTAGAACTTGGGACACTGTCCCTTTGCGGTCGTTGTGGGTGTCTCTCCTACTACTGAACTCCCTCCTCCCTCTTGCCTAAAGGCCGGCCATCTTCTTTGTTCCTTCCACACGTCAGGTGCCTCTCATTGGGTCCTCGAAAAGGATGAGAGGGTCCTCCGCACTTAGGGTTTCATGTCTTTGGGAGATCATCCTCCTCCTCCATTTTATTGCCCCTTTGCGTGCTTCCATGCTTCAAGCAACAGTAGATGACAGCGATATATATGTCTCTAGCAATACATACGCAGTGATCGGACGACAGACATGCATGCATGCATGCATCGTCCATGTATGCAGGCAATGTACCGAGACGATGAAGGTTGAACTGAAGCTTTGTTGCGTGGTGGCCTTCCGAGGAGAGGACCACTGAAGTGTCATGGTCGGCATTAATCAGCAGACGACAAGTCGATGGCGACCACACCATTCTGCCGAGGGTTAGGGAAGGAAATGATTAGCCGTAGGACCAGCAGGCAACGCACAGAATCTTTTGGTAGGGAAGAAGAGGATTAGCTGACACTTTCGATCCATCGTATATATACTTCTCGTGAAAGATCTGCTACTGCAGCAGCATATCCGAAGCTGCCATACGATGTTGCACAGTAATTAACCCTCACCGACGATACTTTCCACTAACAAAGTAGATTCCGAAGCTTAAAATCTCGTTAATCCAATAATGGTGGAGTGAGAGATAGAAAGAGAAGTACGAGGCGTGAAAGCGAGCCTTGTGACCACTCCACCCAGACTTTTCTCCTTCTCCTTTGTCGGCGGAGAACACACAGAAAAAGACCAATGATTTCCAATAGATCCTCTCCTCCTACGATAAAGAATTTGTTTATTAAGTATAAAAATACTTTTATATAAAATAAAAATACTTTTATTTTAGATTTTTGGGTATCGATCTCTTTTCCCACACAATAATTACTCGGCCGCTATTTTGGTGCTATAAAAGATTCCGCTGAATCTTTTGCCAACACACGATCATTAATCATGTCACGACTTTTGACGCTAATGATTCAAGGAGATATGCACACAGATGGCGGAATTGGCCGCAATTGGCAACACGATCGTCGCGATCACAGCCGTCCGATGATGGTTCTTCCGTGGGGGTCGGGTGGCTCGGGCTAAGTAGTGACCCGAACGGATCAACATCAAGAAGCACGCTAAGATTAAAGCAAGGCCAGTGGGGCTGATGGGCATGATGGATACGAGGCCAACTCTTTGGACCACGCACAGCAGCCACATCTAACATAAATGTTTGGTGATGGAGCTTCTCAACTATACCTGCAAGATTGCAATACAGTGGGGTGTGTTTCTAGAAATCTGTCATGAACCGACCCTATCTAACATTGAATCTACGTGAAACTGGTGATACACAGCCTTGTGCTACGAAATGACTATGGGTCAATCAGGACTGGATGTGTTATGTCGGGTTCTGGTGATAATAAAATGTCTATCGAGTACGCTGTATATAATTCCCTCGTTAGGCTGACGATTCCAGGAACATACAAAAACGATACTACACAAGAACAATCGAGCATACTGCGATTACAACAATCTTTCTAGTTATATCTTCAAAGAACAAATAATCTGTATTCATTGGACCATCGAGAGGTTTTGTCGGATATGCGCTCGATGTAATTTTTTAAAAGAAACAAGATAATATATATTTTTTCCCTCAAAATGAAGTGCAATATGCAAATATTTTTCGCCATCCAAGTTATGAATCTTGCATCACATCTTCTCAAGAAGAATTTACCTCTTTCGGACATGACAACTCAATAAATAGAACAGAACGGATTAGTTTTACCAAGTGGGATTGACGGCCAAAATCATGTTCCTGTAAGTTCCCATGAGAACAGTGATACTGCTAATATAAAGGAAGATGCCAATTCTCTTACAATATGCACACAGGATTTTGTTCTATCGACTCAATCATGGAGCTTTCCATAGAAAGGATAAAAAACGCCCCTGCTTCCTCTGGCAATCAGTTCCTGTTGGAAGTCTGAGACGGATATCTTGTTTCCTGGTCTTTCTTTAGTTCCAACAACACACAGCTTTACTGCTACTCTGACAGAACTGTTCTCTAACCAGTTTCTGGCCATCAGAAGATTTTCTTGCTCCTCCGTTTCCAAATCTGTACTGGCCTTTGTATGATACGCTTGTGGTAGGATTGGCAGGAAAGGGCTGCATGGGTTGCTTCAAACCCAATCTGAGGATAGGAACTCAAGTCAGTTATTACTTCTACTGATAGACATGACTGCAACCTTCAAGGTTTCTTCGGTTCACATCAGACTTACTGCCCCCATCACTGTAACAGTAGGCATCAACCCTGAGAAGGTGACGAACCATGTAACTTCAGAAAGAGAGAGAGAGAGAGAGAGAGGAAGAAGAAACCTCAACTCAAACCTAACCACTTGATTGTCAACTTTCTCTCTCACATATACTTTTAAGCTCAGCCCACTTCTTAATTCCAACCCCACCACTGCAACTACAGTTCCTCAACCTCCCACAAATTCTTTCTTCCACTCTCAAAATTCTCCACATCCTAATTCACTAAAGAAACCTTCTTCTTGCGGCAATCGGCCAAATGGGAGGGCACTCCTGCTGCCACAAGCAGAAGCCAAGAAAAGGCCTCTGGTCTCCTGAGGAAGATGAGAAGCTCATCAAGCACATTAACAAGTATGGCCATGGGTGTTGGAGCACTGTCCCTAATCAAGCAGGTATGCTGAAGTGATGATGGCCAGTTGCATGCTTTCCTCTCTGTCTTATGTCCTTCACGTACGCAAGAATTGCCAGGTCTTCAAAGGTGTGGAAAGAGCTGCAGATTGAGGTGGATCAACTACCTGAGGCCTGACCTCAAGAGAGGTACATTCTCACAGCAGGAGGAGGACCTCATCATCGAACTCCATGCAGTCCTGGGAAACAGGTACAAGCAACACCCCTTGTCTTTTCCAACGATGAAGTCCATGTTCTATGAGGGCTCAGTTTAGCTGATGCTTCCATGTCTTTGACTTCATCAGATGGTCAAAGATTGCAGCACATTTGCCGGGGAGGACGGATAACGAGATCAAGAATTTGTGGAATTCCAGCATCAAGAAGAAGCTAACACAGAGAGGTATCGACCCCAGTAGCCACAAGCCACTTGTCAAGGTTGATGGTGGTGATGATGATAAGGTGGCCAGCAACAGCGACAAGAATTCTGACTCCAGCGATCTCCAGTCGGTGATTGATAAGTCCATGGATGAGAGCAGCACCTTGAAGAAAGAAATATTCTTGGACCAGTTCCTCACGAGTTCATCAAGCTGCTGTTCTTCCAATTCAATGGGTTATCTCCCTTTTCCACAGGTAAGCTTTGCTCCTGACTACAGCAGCAGCAGTCAGGCGACTTCCATCACGATCAACTCGAATCCACTCTTCTGGTTGAACTGCAATGCAATATCCACCCCAATCACAACTCTTTCGACTTCCATGGCTCTGCCACCAAGCTATGAAGAAGAAGATGATACAATCCCTGGCTGGTACACTGGCAACCGGAAAAGCGTAAATGATGGTGGTCGCATCATGCTGCAGAGCACTTGCTCCTTCGACAGTGGCGTCTTCTCCTGCTCAGAATTGACATCTGAGAAAGATGTGCAAGCCCACCTCGGAGACGAGATGGAGGACCTCAAATGGTCAGAGTACCTTCACGGTGCATTCCAAAGCCAACCCATGTATGGTGACATCAAGACAGGAAACCAATCCCCCATGAACACTGTGAGTTCTTTGTACCAGAACCAGCAACTGCGGCAGGAGTTGCAAGCTTCAGACATCCATGGCAAGAGGTTCCACTCTGTATCTCTGGGCTTTGAGCATCTATAGATTGGGAAAAGATCAGAACGACAAAAAGGAGTTCTGCTCTCAACAGACAAATCAACTTACAAAGCTTGAGCAGTAAAATTCTTCGAAGTCATAGAGCATGCATACCTTATACTTCTTTTCTCGTTCATCTAGGGCTGATGATATACAAATTCTATCAGCTCTTCATCCTTGCATATTCTGTGGAGCGTCAAAAACAAAAGCTTGTAGTAACCAGTGTCTTTCACTTTATTCTTATATATCCTTGCTTTCATGGCTTTGCAATCACTTGTCTCCAGAATTTCTACCTTGTGTATGCTGAATCTTCCTTGTTCATGTGCCATGGTAACAGTGAGATGCAAAATCTATCAATTCCTATGGCAGTCAACATGGATGTCCACAAAAGTCATCACACAAACTGTATGTAGTTCTAAAGACATGAGTTTTTACTGTCAATTTTTTGTTTGTTCATCTGATAGCTACATGTACACTAATGAAACTGGGTAAGAAGAAGATTAACCAAAGATAGAACTCTTGTGCATTATGTATTCTCCAGCTACATGTACACTAACAAGAAAAGAATCAAAAGAAAGATGATCAAATGTCAGCCTTATTCCTTTACTTTTCCTGCAACAAAAGAACTGTCTCTAACTTGAACTTCCAATCCTTAAAATGGAGATAGCAACTAGATTATGCTAATTATATTAATAAAGTGGTGTTAAATAGATGACAAAACTCGAAGTACTGTCATAAATCATTAGCAAACAAGTATGTGATAACAAAGATGCCAATCTTTTTCATATGACTGCTTGTTATCAACAATCTGGTGAGCATGACTGGTGCAGGGACACCATGATTCATGAAGCTATGAGCATCACTGCTATGAAGAATGAGCAGATGTGTCCTGTAGCATGGATAATAATGTTCCATATCAATCTTTTCACCTCCCTATCTAATGAACAGTGGTGAAGAAATATCCCAGTTGAAACAAAGACATGAAGAATGGAACCTTTGTGACTTCAGAGCAAACAAGGATTTGACTCCTACAGTCTGCAGAAGACAAATTTGATGCATCAGCTTGCCAATCATAGGGAATTCCACGCATCTTATTCTGAAACAAAAAGGGTGTTGCAGAAAAAAAGTCACCCATGTTAAAACAACAGTCAGTAAACCACCATAATTTGGATAGATTAAATGCCTAATTTAGATCGTAAACTTTTCATTAATACAATAGAATATCCAGGGGACTATCCATCAACCATTTGAGACTGTTGATGATATGGCAGGAACATAAAATACAGATACATCCATTGTCATGAACTCAGATGCATTTTTTCTGCATTAATTGATTAGGCAATCATAATTGTCTCAGTTGGCTGAAATTTGTCAAGAAGTAGTAGCAGGAAATTTAGACTGAGTAGGGAAAACATTTATACTAAATAAATAGTCTAAGATCTATTACTCCCTAACTGTTTTTTATACTGCCATGTATATTAGGTGACAGATGAAATGACAATAAACAATAGACACCTTAAGCTCACTAGCACATGAATACATCAATCAATTTGAGAGTTACAATGACAATATTTCTAAGAGTCAAACATCACAGATAGACGGCAGAAATAGCCCAAGCTTCTTTACTATGTATTTTTCACCCCTGACCAACAATTTGAAACTATGCTCAAGTTTGCACAAGTTTCAATGCCTACCAATTATGTGAAGAAGTGAGCGGCTTAAAACTTTCTTTAGTGTGACTCCCTACAAGCAAGTTGTATATATTGATGCATGGTATCACTTCTATTGTGGTTTTCCTTAATAAATTCTCATATAAGGAAGGTAAAAAGGTTTCTTTTGGAAAAATGGGTTACATGTTACCATTTGTAAAGAAGATCAATTTTATTCTCATTCCATTAACCATAATGACAAGCACCTGCAGCTGCTGGACAACATAGTAAAGGGAGTCAATCCATAAAAACTGCAGGGAAAGATGTATAATTTTAAGATCCAATGCCACAATTTTCAACATTTGGTCGATGTATGCCTTGTAACAGATTCGTCTGAATAAAACACATGGAAATTATGCTGATGGACTAACAAGACCTTGAAGAGTGAACGCAGACAGATGATACTCACCAAGAATGAGAAAAACACCTTGACAGGCAATAGGACTGCTGATGTCATAAAATATTCCAGAGAACACATCAAGGTAATTAATGAGGATGATAGTCATTAATAATATCAGAGAAGTCGATCAGAAGGCATACAGATAAACACCTCCAATCACCCAAAGATACCATACTTTCCATCACTCCAATATCCGAGTCTCTGCCTCATTCAAGAAGCACTGAGACAAGAATTAGAAGAGAAGGCCATGAAATTTAAAACATTAACTACCTGTGAGCTTCAAATACTTTATAAATAGTCGGGGAAAGGTCGAAAACAGAAGCGTACAGAATAAATGCTAGTCGATTTGGTCGTCCAATTTTTTATTCATCACTTCTTTGTTTGTAATTAATAAATGTCAAACTAAAGCTTTCTACTCAGTTTGTCACTATCCTGAGACGGATGAGAGGGGATGGCATTAAAATAATTTACTATCTAATCACCTGTGACTCTCACAGAATGCATATCAGGTTGGACATTCCCAGCTGGAAAGAATCCAAATTGAGCCTTGGCCCTTAGCTGATTTAAATGATCAGAAAAGATTGACTAGTGCGGCCAGAATGCAAACTTCCATCCTCAGCCATACACGCTCAGTTGGTATTATCGCCAGAATTGAACCTGTAACATGTATAGGATGGATCTTTGTGAAGGTCCTAGATGACTTAGACATTTACTACTATATCATATAGCTATGAATTGTCGATTTCCAAAAATAGATACACCAGTTTATGCATCAAAACCATCACAAAGACACTTGTGTTTCCAAAAACTACATGGTTGAGCTTTTACTAGAAACAAAAATAGCATGTCCATCTTGGTAACAGCATGAGTCGTATACGCACTGCCCAAACTGCATAATTATAGATCTTCCATCTAATAATGCCCCTTGTTTTCGCCAACTATTTCAGTTCAAATTATCAAAAGAAAGTGTTTCATAACCACGAAAAAAAGGCTTCCTTTAATGAACATTGAGAAATCCTACCACTACGCCCAGTGCAGGTGCTACAAGATTTAACGATTGCTAAGAAGTACTCAGTGATCTTCCATGATTGTAGTTGACGGAGATCCAAGATGCTCCTCAATCTTAAAAGTTCCATGACAAAACTCCGTAGGTAAATAAATATACAATGCAAGCACGTGATTATGCTTCCGATTACCCCAACAAAGACCATATCCCATTTACTCCCAGAAAAATCGAATCTTAATCCTCTCATGCCAGCACTTAAGCATGTATAGATAAACAAGTACAAACTAGCTAAGACGCCAGAAACCTAACCTGCACATCCATCGGATGGATCGAAATGTCATTCCTCCTCCTCGCCATCATCCTCCTCCGTTTGGTCTCCCGACAACAACCTCGATACGATCGATGAAAGAGTGTCCGCAAGCCCTAGCCCACGTCAAAATTTGGGCGGCCACGCCGGTCCAATTTGAGTCCTATCGAGCGATCTATCAAATCAGACCCGGTTCGGGCTACGATTGCTCGGACTTTGGGTGGGCCCGAGTCATCTTAATTGGACCCGTGTCAAGTCAAGGTCAACATCTATCATAACAGTAGCGCTCGTCACGCCATAAAGGAATACCCCATAGAATCAAAACGCATCTGCCGAGAAGAGCGGCAGTATAAGCGAGAGTTACTTCCTTGATATCTTCGACAATTCCATCACTGTTCCTATTAATTCAACCCCATTTCACAGTAACGCTTGTCAATGCAAAAGTTGCCTTCCCTTCCAACTTCGTCAAAGCTCATCTGCAGCACTTGATGCTCATACCATAGAATCCAAATGAATCTGACATGGAAGGCAGTATCATAATTAGAGAATTACTTCCCTTGCATGTTCTGATTCGAACTTATCCTCCAGGATGAACTATCCATTTATGCATGCACTTCATGCCGCTGCTACCACAGTCTTCCTTGGGAAGAAGATGCATACCTGTTTGCACGAGGAAGGAAGGAGTGGTTAGCAGTGTTGGGGTCGGAAAACTTTGGTCGACCGGCCTTCTATTTTTGGTCATCCCTTTCTTGCGTTGGTTTTGGTTATATTAGTTGGCGAGGTGATCTCGATCCTGCCTGTTCTTCCTTTCTGACCTCTCTTTCCCCTACAATTACTCGCCACCGCATTCCTTCCCTCGTGGTATATATAGAGATGGTATTATAGTCCCAGGGATTCATTGCATCTTTCCTCGAGTTTCTCTCTTGAAACCTTTACGCCTTCGGCATCCTTCCTCCTCCTCCTCTGTCTCTGTCGAAGATAGGCATGTTGAAGATTGTATCACTGTGAATTATTCTGTAGCACCGCATTGCACTACTGTTCTAATGGAATTCTTCTTCTTCTTCAGGGGGGAAGAGGGTAAAATAGAGACGGAGGGGTGGTTGAGAAGGTTGGAATGGCGACGGTGGCGCCGAACACGACTGCGGCAGCGACGACGTGCAAGCCGCCGATGAAGGCGACGTCGAACGGGTCGTGGCAGGGCGACAACCCACTGGACTATGCGCTGCCGTTGGCCATTGTCCAGATCTGCTTGGTGATCACTGTCACGAGATTCCTCGCCTTCGTCCTGCGACCCCTTCGCCAGCCGCGCGTCATCGCCGAGATCATCGTACGTGCTCCTCGGTCTCTTCTCCTCCTTCGCTTGGTTGGATTTCTCCGTTGGGTTGGTGGAGATGAAACGTTGTGGACATCACGTTGTGTCGCATGATGTGTTGCAGGGCGGGATATTGCTGGGCCCGTCGGCGCTGGGCCGCAGCGAGGCGTTCCTCAACACGGTGTTTCCGAAGCAGAGCCTGACGGTGCTCGACACCCTCGCCAACATCGGCCTTCTCTTCTTCCTCTTCCTGGTGGGGCTGGAGCTAGACATTCGCGCCATCCGCCGCACCGGGAAGCGCGCCCTGGGCATTGCCGTCGCTGGCATCTCCCTCCCCTTCATCATGGGCATCGGCACCTCTGTCGTCCTCCGCCACACCGTCTCCAAGGGCGTCCGCGCTGGCCCCTTTCTAGTCTTCATGGGCGTCGCCCTCTCCATCACCGCCTTCCCAGTCCTCGCCCGCATCCTCGCCGAGCTCAAGCTCCTCACTACCGACCTCGGCCGCATGGCCATGTCCGCTGCAGCCGTCAACGACGTCGCAGCCTGGATCCTCCTCGCTCTCGCCATCGCCCTGACAGGCTCAGGATCCCCCCTCATTTCCCTTTGGGTCCTCCTCACCGGCGTCGGCTTCGTCGTCTTTGTCGCCCTCCTAGTCCGCCCCGTTCTCGACTGGATGGCCCGCCGCTCCCCGGTAGGCGAGCCCGTCAAGGAGATCTACATCTGCGCGACGCTCGCCACCGTCCTCGCGGCAGGCTTCGTCACCGACACCATTGGCATTCACGCCCTGTTCGGCGCCTTCATCATCGGCATCGTCGTTCCCAAGGACGGGCCCTTCGCCGGGGTCCTTATTGAGAAGATCGAGGACCTCATCGCTGGGCTCTTCCTTCCGCTCTACTTCGTTTCTAGCGGCCTCAAGACCAACGTGGCCACCATCCGCGGCGGCCAGTCGTGGGCTCTACTCGTTCTCGTCATTTGCACCGCGAGCTTCGGCAAGATCGGCGGCACCCTCGTCGTCTCCCTGCTTGTCAAGGTTCCCATGAGAGAAGCCCTTACGCTGGGCATCCTCATGAACACCAAGGGCCTCGTCGAGCTCATCGTCCTCAACATCGGCAAGGATCGAAAAGTACGTAAGACTTCTCCTCCCTCTCTCTCTCTCTCTCTCTGACTTAAGCACCGTACTCGTATCGTTTGACCGAGACGGACGTGACAGGTGCTCAACGACGAGACGTTCGCCATACTGGTGCTGATGGCCCTGTTCACCACTTTCATCACCACGCCCATAGTGATGGCCGTCTACAAGCCCGCACGTCGTTCCCCGCCGTACAAGCACCGCAGCATCCTGCGCGACGACGCAGAGAGCGAGTTCCGCATCCTGGCCTGCTTCCACGGCAGCCGAAACATCCCCACCATGATCAACTTGATCGAATCCTCCCGTGGCACTCGGCGCCGCGGCATCACTGTCTACGCCGTGCACCTGATGGAGCTGTCGGAGCGGTCGTCCGCCATCTCCATGGTCCACAAGGCCCGGCGCAACGGCCTCCCCTTCTGGAACAAGAAGCAGTGCTACGAGGACGGCGGCGACCAGCTCGTGGTCGCCTTCCAGGCCTACCAGCAACTCAGCAACGTCACCGTCCGCTCCATGACTGCCATCTCCGACCTCCAAACGATCCACGAGGACATCATAACGAGCGCCGAGCAGAAGCGAACCTCCTTCATCCTCCTCCCTTTCCACAAGCTCCAGCAGATCGATGGTTCAATGGAGTCGATCGGCCACGCCTACCACCTCGTCAACCAGCGTGTCCTCCGCTGTGCCCCGTGCTCCGTCGGCATCCTTGTGGACCGCGGGCTCGGTGGCGCAGCTCAGGTTGTTGCCAGCGAAGTGTTCTACACGGTGGCGGTCCTCTTCTTCGGGGGCAGGGATGACCGGGAGGCCCTCGCCCTCGGGATGCGCATGGCGGAGCACCCAGGGATCCAGCTCACCGTCACGCGGTTCATTCCCCAAGCGGATCAGTTGAGGGGCCGCGACGGAGGAGGGAGCGTGACCATAAGGATGGATGCGAACGAGATCGCCGCCGACGAGGACTACATCACCGTGTTCCGCGACAAGGTGTTGCCCTCCAACGAGTCCATCACGTACGACGATAAGGTGGCGGGAGGAAAGGCCGAGATCGTTGCTGCGATCAAGGACATGGGGCGGTGCAACCTGTTCCTGGTAGGTCAAGCGCCTGCCACCGTAGCTTTGACTGACAAGAATGACTGCCCTGAGCTGGGGCCGGTCGGGAGCTATTTGGCTTCGTCCGAGTTCGGCACGACATCGTCGGTGTTGGTAATCAAGCAGTTCGATCCGACGGCAAACCCACCACAGCAGGCTGACGAGGGGCTGCTGACGTCCGACTTGCCCGATACTCCCGTGGCTGGAAGCGCCCGCCATTAAACTCGATCTCGGTACGGCTCTTTCGAAGCTTATAATAAGCGTATTAACAATGGATGTATCATAGAGAAGCGAAGAAGAAGAAGAAGAATTCACTTCAATCATATCTGAAAAGAAATATGTGAATGAGATAAAAACAAAATTAAATGAAAAAATAGGATCGGATGAATAAAGGGGATGCATTATTAACTCGATTTGTTGAGTTGCATTATTAATATGCTTACATTGATTGACGCATACATAACCCAACCACGTTATAACCTATACAAAAGATGACATCCACCACTCCCGACGATGATGACGACATGAGAAGAGGATGTCATTCGAGCATAGGGATCGTTTGATACACATCATGCTTTTTTCTTTTTCTAGGATGTCATTAATTGCCTTTAGCTAAAGTGTTGTTCTTATTTAGGATTAAGAAGATATGAGCTAAAGTAAGCTGAGGATGAGTTTGTTTTATTTAATGATTTTCTTTAATTCCTTTAATTTATATTTGTCAGTTATACCTACGTGTCGATAAATTATAACCTATATAAATTATATCATTTATCTTCTAGATAATAAAAGGATTTTGACATATAAGTATCTCAACAACACAATAACCTATTAGACATGTAGTCATGTAGTTGCGTTGATAAAACATTACACCCATGTTAGCATTAGCTCGACATTATTTTTGATATACGATCATCTCGACACATATATGTGGTAACTGTAATGCTAAGGATTTGATAAACATTTACATGATCAATAATGACATACTGACCCTATATAATTATCTAAACAAAATAATTCATCATTAAATTTTGTCGAGCTCCTTACAAAAATGTGTCGAATAATTTGGTAATATAATATTTTTTATTATCGAATTTATAAATATCGTACTAGCATAATTTTATATGGAATCCTACCAAACCACCTTATTCTCAATCCCACAATGTGTATAACATAAATTTTAAGTTACATTAATAAGCTTTAAGTTGCATTGATCACTATTAGTTTCACTAAAAATATAAGGCAATATTAAATATATAATATGCATATTATAAGCTTAATTTCATTGTACACATACATAAATCAAAATAATATGATTTACTTTATCCAAAGAGATGTTATTTGTTGCCAAACTCGAAAGGATTCGACCCAATGAGAAATTTCCACTTCTATCTAATAGAGAGCAGTAGTGCTTTGTCCATAATCTTATATAATTATGAAATGATTATTGTATTAGGTCAAATATTTCCATTCAAAATTGGATGTCAAAGTGAGAAGGGCCCTCTCTTTATAATGATTTACCATGGATGTCAAGTTGAGGAAGACCTTCGGAATATTATGGTCGAAATTTGAGGGCCACATATCATAACAAAATAGAATATGTACCATATCATAAACATCTTTTTATAATATGCGTATATTTAACTCTATAAAGACTCAAAATATGATTTTTCTTGTTAAATATCAACTAGAAGCTTTGCATTTGTTTTAGTTGAATGGTGATCTTACTCTATTTAAAATGGCTTTGGTTTTATGATAGAATATAGAACTATTGATTTTGATTTTTCAAACTCAAGAACTGGAATCATGGTTATAGAACCAAAATGGCAAGTTAATTTTTAGTATTTTTAATTAAAAATAATATATATAAAATATATAATTTTATTTTAAAATTTAAAAGCTAGATACATAACTATAATGAGTGTAATAATACAAAAAAGTTATAAAAATAATTAAATAAATAATACTATTAATATTTGAACATAAGTTTCTTAGGTTTAAAACCAACCATTTAATCATTATATTATTAGTACATTAACTTTTATAAATATTTATCATACTTAATTAGTTTAAAACCGAGGAATCGAAAATCGATTTCGGTTCAAAACAAATCGATTATTTGATTTTTGGTTCGAACTGAATCGTGATCACGACTATACAATCCAGTACATAATATTACCTTCCTCATTGATTAATTTTAATAACTATGTTAAGTTTAGTTCAACTAATTATTATATGATATGACCCGATTAAACGATCAAATTATAAAAAAGAAATAGCCTTCATGGGGAAAACAATTTATAGAAAACACTAAAAGGAAGAGGACATGGAAAATAATCCTATTAATGAAAGCATCATTCCTTGCTTTTCAAATTAATCATATGCTAAGTTGCAATAAAACCCCTAAGAATAGAGCAGCAATACATCCTCTTCTCTTCTCTCCTTCTCTGGAGCCTATTTTCAGAGCAATATAAATCAAAATAATTATAAAAGAAATTCCAAATAATTTTAGAAATATTACATCAAACCAATAATTCAGGGCTTCGCTCGCAATGATATCATTCATGTCCATCGCAAGTATCTTGCAAGCCTCTCTACAGTGGAAAAGATGAGTTTTCAACAAAAACAAAATACATAGATAATAGCTTCCCCAACTATTAATTATTATGGTCTCTCACAAATAAAGTTGTAAGATATGATTGGCATCTTTATAAAAAAATATCTAAATTATTTAATTATTTTTTAAATATTTGATAAGTGAGTATGATATACTTAATATTTTATAATGTGTTGATCCGTATTTTTCACTTCAAAATTAATGTGAAACGTATTCAAACTTGGGAAACGAATAAAAATACGTCTAAAGACGCATCGAGAAAACTATTAATACATACAGACAGAGAGAGAGGAATCCCATTCGCCGTTACCTGCGCGTCGCGGAACTCCTTGCCGGTCCAACGAAGTCTACCACAAGCAGCTGAATTCAAGCAAAGAGGAGATATATTAGGGCGCAGGCGGTGCTCACGGCCTCGTTCCGCTCTCTCCTTCCCGCTTTCTTCTCCTCATTTACCCGCCTCTCGCCATGGCCGATTCTGCCTCTGACGATTTGGACCCGCTCCTCGATAGTAATCCCTCGCGCTCGCTCGCTCGCACGCACGCACGCACGCATCTCGGTGTCTCGATTCCTTTTTGTGTTTGATTCCGTCTATCTTCTTTGTTTTAGGCGCTTTGGACGATTTCTCGAAGCTCGGTCTCGCTCCGGCCGCCCAGAGGTCCGCTTCTCCCCCGTCCGTAACCCTTGCTCATCTGAATCGGTTCTTGGATTCGTTTATGGTGTTATTGTTGTTTGCTATGTTTCGATGATCGATAGTAGCGATGATGATGGAGACGACGGAGAGGGAAGGGCTACGTTGCCGTCGATGGCTTCAGCTCCGCGGGTGCAGGGACTGGGGATGGGATTGCCGGACTTGGGCGGCGCGAGGAGGAAGGCCCAGCAGAGGGCCCGGCCCGGTGGGTCCCACGCCTCCGAGGCGCTTGAGAAGCTGACGCAGCTGGCGCGTGAGGCGGTGAGGGGCCTGGAGTCCGCCACGGGGGCCGCCGTCCCCAGAGGCGGCGATGCTGGGTTTGATGAGGACAGGATGGTCGGCGAGTTAGTCAAGCAGTTTGAGGAGCTCGCAGGCTCGCAGGTATGCCTTCTTCTTCGATTGTGTTTGCTTCCTGTCCAAGTAAATTCTAGTTGTTTGATTGTATGGAGATTTAGAATCTTGTTATCGCTCTCTTATGATGTTAAAGTAGCATGTATTGTAGGGAAATAGTTTGGTTGGCTGTTCTTCTTTCTTATATGAATGAAGCTTAAGTTTCATCAGAATGGATTTCCTCGGACCTTGTTTCGTGGGTACACCAAATTATCAGTCATTGTTTAACAGGATTGGTTCCAGTCCTCAGTCAAGCTATGATAAAGTCTTATAACAGGTTTAAAATGGTTGTAATGCTTAAAATAAGATGCAAGTCTTTTGGCTGTCTACCATTGGGCCAGTTGAAAATTTATTAAGACCTTATGATTTATAGATACAAAACTTAATAGGAAAAAGAAAACATGAAAGATTGTAAACTCTGCAAGGGAGCATATGGATCATATTGGTATCGGTGTTCCATTTTTTTCATATAAGAAGCTTTTTAAATGTTTGGTCAGAATTATATATAGATTACTGTTGAGAACCATATATAAATTACTGTGTAAAGATGGAGGGTTGGACACATCATTGAGACCGAACTTGGACATAGATGTTATATGTAAAAAGGAGCTAGTGGCTACATTTGAAAGACTTACATCGATCATATCTCAAGTTCACAAACAAAGTATAAATATAAAATCCATAAGTGAAATTTGCATTTGATGATAAAAAGGGCTCTTGCGATTTGACTATTAACATAATTTTTCGAAGAATTAATCTGTAAAGGAGTAGAACCGATGGGTGCTTTGAACTTCCTTTTGAAATCATTTGATGGGAATGAAGTCGTAGAAATTTCTTAATTCTTGTGTGGTTGCGTTCAGGAACCAGTTAGCAAAAACTGGCACATGATGTAACTGGCAGAGGAAGGTTTTTTTTTTTTGAGTTGTTATGTCTTGGATTCTTTGAATTCAGTATTTTAGGAGGAACTCATGCACCTTTATTTTTTTTGAAGTATTTGAAGAGAGCACTTTTGGCGCAGTCATGTCTCTCGTGATGACTGTAACTTACACATGCAGATTATTGGAAGCCAGTTTAAGAAAGTGTTGATTGACTGATTAATTGCTTGGTCAAATTTGGAACATAGAATACTATATTGATGATTTTTTTATTTGATCGAATGCTCAGCACAGAATGGTACAGGTTACTAGTTAGAGGGGAGTTCCCTGATTTGAAGGTCTAAGGCTACTAATACAGTTAATAGTGCTTTGTATCTAGGTCCAAAAATTTTAGTCTGGAGCCTTAAATTTACTAAAAAACCAGAGTGAATAATCTGATTGCATGAAGCTCTTTAGGATTTGCAATGGTTATATTGGGCAAGGTATATCAGCCATTTTTTTGCTCAGTGTATACACCTTTAGCTATATGGCAATAGTCACCCTTTAATCGTGATTGATATTGTTTTGATGCCATCATACCCAAGGGTCAAATTGTGCACTGTTATAACTTATAAGTAGCAGTAATAGCAGCTACTTCAGTGGTCATGGTAGCCACTATAGTAGTTAATTGTGTTTGGCACTATCCCATGCATGTTCGTGAAACTACTATTTATGTTACTGTAGCAGGTCCTTTAAACCCAACAGCCCTTTCAAGCAACAGATTGTATAAACTGGTTACAGGAAGGGCTCAAGTTGACTCAAGTTAAATTTTAGATACCTTTTTTTTGTGCAATGTTGAGATATGAGAAATTTAAACTCTATTTATACCCTAACTTGTCTTGAGTGAACATCAATATCACTGTTTTGCTCCACTTGAACTGTTCTTTGGCTCTCTATTTTTTTATCATTAACAGTCTTGTCCTTTGTCACTTTCTTTCTCTCTCCTGTTGTCTTTCTTTCTCATTCTCTCTCTCTCTCTCTCCCTCTCTCTCTCTCTCCCTCTCTCTCTCTCTCTCTCTCTTTATTTCTCTCTCTGTCTCTATATATACAGCATGTTTTGATATTTTAATTTTTTTATATTTTAAATTATTTTTATATTTACATAATATACAGTTCATAAGTCTATATATGAATTTTGATTTTCATATCTTAGTCATTGTAAACTACTAGACATCTTTTGGTTGTCTTAACTTTGGTTTTATATTAATGGTCCACTATTACTTGATGGAGACTTTGACACCTCAGATTAGTCCTACAATGAAAGTGGGAGGTGCTTTGAGTTGGTTTATAGGGATAGATAGGTCTAGTGGTCTACCATTATTAACTTGATCTTAGGTAATTGGGGCCAGTGGTTTAGAACTGTCTTTGTGCAACACACTATCCTAGTGATAACATGAAAAATAAACTTATCATCAGGGATGGGATAAATCTGTCTACCCCATAGCTTTTATTTATTTTTACTTCTGATACTATTGCAGGACCAATTGTTAATAGAAAACAACACATGTATGTATGTATATATATTGTATTGAAACTGCCTTTTGTGTGTGATATAAGCAATAGGCTCGACAATCAAGGTCCTTATAGCCCTGACATTTGCATAATTATGCACTTTATAGTTCTGTTAGGACGTTGATTTGGTGACTTGCATTTATCCGGGACTGATAACTGCATCATTGTAAGAAAGTTTTTCATCTTTGTCCTACACAAGGAACAATGCATTTTTTTTTTCTTCTTGGTCATATTAGGTTTTCATTTCGGCCCTTTTTTTTGCAACATTCCTTGGGTTTCCTAATGTTTCATTTGATGGCTTATTGGCTGGGAAGACGTTAAACATAACTCATATTTTCATCTTTTCTGTATAGGATGTGGAATCTATTGTTGAAACTCTTATGCAACAGCTTTTGTCTAAAGAAATTCTGCATGAGCCCATGAGGGAAATTGGAGAAAGATATCCAAAGTGGTTGGAAGAGCACAAAAATGATCTGAACCCGGAAGAATATGACTGCTATTATCGCCAATATGAGCTTATATTGAAGCTAAATGATGTTTATGAAAATGACCCTGAAAACTTCTCCAAGATTGTTGATCTCATGCAGACTATACAGGAATGTGGTCAACCACCCAGTGATATTGTACAAGAACTTGCTCCTGATCTTGATCTAAGCAACTTTGGCCAATTGTGAGTTCACTGTTTTACTTCTTTTGTTATGCCTAATTATTTATTGTCTCATAAGAATCAAATTTCCTCTTAATCTCCATAACAATTTGTTGAACTTGGCGAGCTGAGAAGTTGTGATAGATATAGCTCCAATATTGTTCCTGGTCATCGGCCAGGCTACTCTATGTGTCAGGATGGGTTGGTACTCCAACCTATTGAAGAAAGGCAACAGAGAGACACTACAGATAAAATTGTTGGAGAATAACTGCTTGATTTGGTTGTGGCAGAGGGAAGGCAAGGATGCTGTCAGAGCAGTCAATGACAAAGCGACGTTCTTGTTGGTGGAGATGATGACACATAGAAAGGGAAGCAAGGGTTGCTAAGGGTGAGGAGGTGTCACTCTTGCTAACAACCCAGCGGTAGGCGTAGCTGGCTTTGCTAGCATAGGCAGATTACTTATGCTCGATGGAGCATGATATGGCCTTAAGGGTGAGTGCCTCACCGATTTAGGTGATGTAACGAGGAAGAATTCTTGGAGCCTCATTGAGTTTTTTATGGAGGAGGGAGGGATATGCCTATTAAATAGATTAAAAAATCCACATTTGTTCTCTTTTTCTCCATGACAGAATCTGCATCATATTTAAAAAATAAAAACAAAAACAGGAACAGAACAAGTAGGTAAGTACCAGTATAGCTTGGTGTTAGCTTGTGTTGAATTGGACCAAGCCAAAATGCACCGTCTGAGTAGGCGGATTGGTTGGCCATTAGACCAGTAAATAACTGTCCATATAGGCTAGTAAAGGACACTTGATTCCTTGGGTATGTGTGCATGTACCTGTATACGAGGCATGCTTATGTGTATATATCTCTGTGTATATAAATGGACTTTTCTCCATTAATTTTTTCTCTATAATTCGAAAATGGGATGCAACATATTTATTATTTAAATCTTAACCCTGATTTGTTTTGGAACACTTGAGCTGATCCAGAAACGTGAGTTCCTACAAATGTATACACTTTGAACATGACCTAAACCTGCTAAATTCTTACTTACATGTACATGAATTTGAAAATTAGGTCTCTATTAGTCTTCTCTTCCTGCAACCAAGAAGTGATGTCACACTACATTACATTTTATTTAAGTTATTCTTTTTCTTCAGTAAAAGAGGTAAAGGCCATCAAGCTGTAGATTGTGTCTAGTTTGCTAGATTTAGATAAAAAATGGTGGTAATGACACAATGACATTTGAGAAGGCCTTCTGGAAGATGCTGAAGCATTTGCTTCTCCATGTTTTAGAACTTTCAAATTAGGCCATTGGTCTTGGAGATGACTACTGCTCAAAGTTCAAAAACTGAGTCAGGTTGAGATTGGACATCCAGAAAAATTATGATTGGGTTCCATTGAATTGGGTGGTTCAGATTAGGGTTTCTGGTTTGAGTGAAAAATTGGCTTGAAATATGAGACCTGAAATTTGCAGAAAAAGGTCAGGTTACTTAGTCATTGAGCCTTTATACACTCAACTTATGCAATTGCCTCTTCATCATACACTTGTGCTTGATTTGCTGCATCCAAGTCTCTGATCTAAACTTGTTTTATGATGTTTCATGCTCATCTCACACAGGATGGCTACAGTTAAACATCTTATCTTTCTTCTACTTTTGTTTCATGGGATTATTAATATTTCCTTTGAAGCTAAAGTTTTCTGATTCTAACTTTTTATTCTTTTTGGTCACTGCTGCAGATCCCCTGATCAACTCGATGCCACATCCGATTGTTGTATAATGTGAGAACGGAGAAGGGCATTTTTTTACAATATGACAAATAATTAGCTGGTTTCTTCTTCCCCTAATATGTTAACAATGAGTTGTTTCTTGTCAGTTTTTTCTCTGATTCTTTGCTGTGAAAGACGTTTAATAGCCAATATATGAAGAATATTGTATTTCCAAACTTTGCAAGGATATATATGTAACTCTTGAAGTTTAAGCATACGATGATAGTGAAGTTGGGAATAGTTCAAAGATGTTCATGTTTGAATTATCTTATTTTCAAAGTATATTGGAAGAAATGACACGTGGCTTTGCAATTTAAATTAGCTCAATCTTCATGAATAACTCAGACTCGAGCTTATGTTTGACTCGGGCTCGTGTTGTCTGAGATTAACAAAGTTCTGTCAAAAATAAGCTTACTTTTTCTTTTGTTTTCTTTATATATGACTTTGGGCTCGCCTTATGGGCATGTGTATTAATATGTCGGAAATTTATGATTTTGTATTTATTGTCATAAATTCAGCATACGAAGCTTTAAGTTGCATGTATCCCTTTGCCGAAATCTCTATCAGTTTATTGTCAATTTACCATGAAGATATTAGAATCTTTTTAAAACTCGTTAACGCAATAATATTATTGGGCTATTTTACATTTGTATATGATTTTATAAATTTAAAGTAGCCATATTAAAAGGTGGGATATATGCGAACAGCCTTTGTATTTTTTTGGGATGTATACGTTTTACTGGAATCTTTACCGTAAAAATTGGGTTAATTATATGTACTTAGACTTCTTTAGTATTTCGAATTTTCGATTTTAGATTTTTAAAAAAAATTATTAAAATTTTTTTAGTTATGAAAGTGAAATATTTAATATCATTTATCATAATATTGTTGGTTTCATCGACGAAAGATATAACATGTGATAGTACGTGCATGAATGATGATTCAACTAGAACTGGAAACTGGCTTAATGAAATTTTCACAGATTTCTTCTCGAACTGTCGAATCTGTATCTTTAGATCCGAATCTATATCTTTTTAATGGAATTAAGGAATTGATCTAGAAACTCACTTCTCAACTCCCATTAGCCCTTGAAAGTAAATAAGAGATTCGAAAGCTCCATCTTCCGCTTCGGCAACGGATCTTGTTACAGCGTGCTTAAAAGAAAGCATTTACCTGATTTTGGCTAGACTTTTCACCTTAATTGATCCTCTTTCTTGCTCCCATTAACGGTTCGACAACTGCATTATGTGCCAAGTAATTACTCCTGTACTTGATTCTTCAATAAAAACTACACCTGCTATGGGAGAATATGTTTAGTTACCAATCTTGACCACTGCTATACTTGGTTAAGGCTTTCAATCAGGCTATTCTCATTGTTTCACGTTCCACTCGCTTTATAATCAATTCCTTATCTTGGCTCCCGAAAGGATGTCCGAATATATTTCATGCTTATAATCCAAAAGGATGTCTCAGTACATTTTACACGTTTATAATCAATCTTTGCGCTCTTCTTAAGACAACTCCATTATCTTCTTTTGACTTTCCGGGTACCATGGTGCCTATAGCTAACTTACTTCATGGGATGCCAATATTCAATTCTTTCTTTCTTTCTAGCGGAGAGTAAGGTTCCACTCTCTCTTTTTATTCAACAAGCAAATCCATCCATTCCAGAAGTAAACAACTGCTTCATCTCGGCTTGGCTTCTTAATACGATGAAACTCATTGAACTTCCCCCCTCGATTGCAAAGTTTGTCTCTGGGTGGGGTGGCAAAGGAGTATGCTCAAGTTTCTATACTAACCTAGTAACGCTAAATTCCATTTTTTAATTCCACTCACTATCCCATACGCACAGAATGAGATTGAACTGACATTGCACTATCAACTCTCAATTGTCTTCTTGTTAGTGCACGACATCTTGCCCGAACCTATCCTCTTGAGCACTCTGCAACAATACCACTAACATAAGTGCGACAATAACCTCTTGAGCACTCTGTAATAATACCACTAGCTCCAACGGGACAATAGCCTCTTGAGCACTCTGCAATAATACCACTAGCTCCAACAGGACAATAACCTCTTTGCACTTCAATGAAACTACAAGGAGCTACAGCAAAACAATCTGTTGATGACTTTCTCACTTAGCGTGCATATATAGAGTTAGAGAGCTTATTAAGACACACATCTAATTGATAACACCTTTAGAACAACACAATATTATCACACACACGTCACTTATTGATTGTCTTATTGAGATTATGGGCATAAGAAGAAGACTCATAAGCTGGATTATGATCATAAGCAGGAGAACTAATGTAAAGGACTTAAAAGATCGCTTGAACTTATTAATTATTAAAGGATGATAACTCTCCTCACGTGCCAAGTAAGGGTAAGCTAATATGTAACGGTGAACTCAACTCTTTCATCATTTCATTCAAAAGGAAAGGTGAGTTCCGTTAGTGCAAAATTCAAATAATCTCTCTTTCTAATGCGCATATCTAATAGGAATCTCTGCTATTGGCCCTGATGATGCATATTTTACTTAGAAAGATAACATTCTCTGAACCTATACCGCCTTACTCTAGCTTGTTGAAGATAGGCACCATGACCTTGTTTCTTCCCCTGTATTGCTTGTAACATTAGAAACTTGCCTAATGCTTACTCTAACTCTTATACATATAACGAAAATATATTTAAAGGGCAGTAGCATAGTCCAAATGATGGATTTGCTATTAGCAGTGTAATACGGAGCTTCAACTTAGAGAAATCTGGATATTAGCTATTAACAAACAGGGTAAGACAGAGCTTTAACAACGAGAAATCTACCTGCCTTCTTTAGCCTTAACTGAGTCCACTTCTCTTACCACTTATGATCCTGCTCTAGGTGATGATTCTGTTTTAGATCTCGATCCTAATCTCCTTGATGAACCATTTGCTACTGAGATTCCTTGTGCCTTTGATTTTCTCTCTCCGGTGTTGCCGACACCTTTCATTTATACGACTTTCTCCCCCTCAATTGAGTTTGGGCCTGATCCCTGCTATATCTTTTGATCTTTATTAGAATCTATCTAAAGCTTCCGATTCTACTTATTATCCTACTTATTCTCTTTTCTTAGCACTTCACTCATTAGTTATGTTTTGTTTTTGAATCACCTATCACAAAACCTAGTAAATATACTCCTCTTGAGTCTTTACCTTCTTCCTCACCTTACTCTTCTTTTTTAACTCAAAAGTGAGAATAGAGAGGAGCCTTAGCCTAGGGTTAGGTAGTTACTTCTTCTATTACACCCCTACCATCAATTCTTATGTTCTACCCTCGGATTCTATTTATGATTGTAACTTAACCTCCCTCAAAATAAAGAGTAATGGAGGGTTGGGCAAGGAAGAGAACTATCTAGTTACTAATTCAATCTCTATATGATATGCGTTAGTATGTACCTTCTTAGTTTGAATTCATACTTTTGAGTGGAGAGTAAAGTGACCCTCTTCTAGTTAGTTGCTACATCTATTATTCAGATCTTTCTCCTTCTTCTGATCCTGTAATAGATACGGCTTATGGAACTTCTATTTAATAAAACTATCTTGTTTGAGCATGAGCACCTACTCAATCACTCCTTAGCGCCGATGATGCAACTCTACTTGAAGACAAAAATGAAATCGATGGATAAAAAGATAATTTTAATAATGGTGGTACACAATGACATTGTAGGTGATTGTTGTGGTGGTGGTTGACGACAATGATATAATGGTCAGTCTTGTCAATGTCGATCCAAACATCGATGACAATGAGGAAGAGGAGGCAAAGCTATGAGGAATCTATGTCAGTGTTAGAGGAGGAAGAGGAGGGAGGTGAGACATCAGTATCAGTATCACACTGCTTTACCTCCCCTTTCTCCTCTGACGTCACTCTACATTTGCATCGATGCCTGGCGAGGAAGAGGAGGCAAGTGAGGCATCTATGTCAGCATCGCTCTCAAATCCTTAGATGGTCGCTTCATCTAGTGGTTTGTCGGATTCAAGAAAGGGGCGGTGGGCGACGAGAAAGAGGGTGACATTGCAAGCGATCTTGGTGAATAGGTGCGCCTACTTCGAGCTCTTGAACTTTAGCCCATGCGTAAATCACATGTATGTCTTGGTCACGACAGTGTGATCGTTGACTTGCTTTCGAATCAGCTTCGCCCATGATCAAATGAGATTCGATCAAATGGCGAGGATAGATCGTCGTATAAAATGGAGACATGAAGAGTATAAATCCGATGGCGGGAGAGATAATAAACTCTCATCCTCCTTCCTGCTCACCTTTGACTTTATGGTAGTGGGGGAGAGTATCAGAAAGATGACAACGATGAATACAACTAATGAGAAGGATGATAAGGGTTTATTATCTCTCTCTCCATTAGATATGTACTCTTCAGACCTCTATTTTGTGTGATGATTAGTCCTCATTGTTCGATCGGATCCCTTGCGGTCTCGAGCAGATCTAATTCGGAAGTAGATTGGTGACCATGTTGCTATGGTCAAGGCATACATGTCATTCGCACATGGGCTAAAGCTTGAGAGCTCAAAGCATGCACATCTCTTTATTGAGCTCACTTGCAATCTCTCTCGCCTTCTCATCTCCCATCACCCTTTGAATATGTCACGCCACTATTTATTATATTAACGGAATATGTTGTATATGACATTACATACAGAATTTTCATCAAAGTGAAGGGCAAAACGATCAACCCCCGTTGACTATAGAGGATACTAAAGTTGTATACATCGACCTTCTATGAGATCTTGTTGAGATTGGTGACCTCCAAACCCCAATATCCTGGGATGCAAGTAGAGGCATATGTTGCATCCATGAGAAGGGCTAGGCCGTGGTCGAACACACGAGCATCATACGACTTGGTGAGGAGGATGTTAGAGGACTTAATGTTACCATGTGAGATGGAAGAGCCTATGGAGTGGATGTACTCACAGTATTAGGATAAGGCTTTTTTGACTTCTACGTGAAGGCACCAACTATAGTTTAGATGCAAGCCATTGGGCAGATGATTCGACATGAAGGGGGCGATGCAGAATGAGGGTTGATGGGCTAAGGACGCACATGGTGACAAGCGATGGGATTGAAATGTGGGATGAGGGCTGACTATTTTATCTTTCTTACATATGATGTCACGTACATTAGTCAAACAAACCGACAAAGATATTAAAGTTGAAGTCAATTATAGTATTTAAAATTATAAAATAACAAATGATCACGAGGGCAAAAAGGGAACCCAATTCCACGTTCGCCATCCATCGCCACAACCCCCCGGCTTACACGAGCGCCAATGGAAGTCGACTTCCTTTTCCGCCCTGCGCTCAGTTCAAGTTGTCGCCCTCTTCTTTCTCGCTCTCTTTTGGCAAGTGGGTGGAGAAGGCGAATTCGAGATGGGTTCCAGAGAGTTGCTGGATATCGATCCTCCGGAGCTCAAATTCCTCCCCTTTCTGGCTTATTTTGCCGGAAGCTTTTGCGCGATTGCTACGCGTTTAGGGTTGTTCGTTCTTTTCTGATCGCTGAATTCTTGTGTTCTGGTCCGAGAAGTTGAATCAAAGAAGCAGATCTCGTGCTTGCTTCAGCTAAGCAACAGGTCGGATGATCACGTCGCGTTTAAGGTCGTCGTCGATTTAGGTTTCGGCTTCCCTTTCCTTTTCCATTTTTTCTTGCTACATCTTGTGAAACATTTGTAAGTGCTCGAATTTTTTGGTTTTTTTATTATCATGATAGGTCAAAACAACAAGCCCGAAGAAGTACTGTGTTAGGCCCAATGCTGGGATCATCCTGCCCCGATCAACGTGTGATGTCATTGGTATGATGATCTTGTCTCTGCCCTATATTATTCGGAAGGAAGAATGGCATCTTCTATCCTGAGAAGGCTATTATTTGCTCAGTTACAATGCAAACACAGCGTGAAGCTCCTCTCGACATGCAATGCAAGGACAAATTTCTTGTCCAGGGTGTCGTCCTCGACGAAGGCTTCACTGCAAACGACATCACCCAGGAAATGGTACTTGCTGTCTCCAACAATCTGATCACAAACTTATGCAATTGTGTTTGCGTTTGTACATGTCATGTGTAGAAGATTTTGTGATTAATAGATGAACACAATCTTGTTTAGTTTGCACAGGAGTCAGGGAATGTGGTGGACGAGCGGAAGTTGCTAGTTGCCCATGTATCTCACCACCTCAACCACCCTCTCCGGTTCTCGAGGAGTCTGAGGAGGGCTCATCACCTAGGCCTTCTATATCAGATAATGGAAATCTGAATGCTTTAGAATTGCTTGGTGAGTATTCTATATGATTAGCTTATGCACAGGATTTTTGGCATGATATTTTGCAATAGAGGATATTGACTGTAATGTGGACGCAGGCAACAAGAGCATATGGCAAAGATATTCAGCAAGAAAGATCCTCTGAGGTGATTTCTTTTGTTCCTTTTGTGGAATTTTAATGGATTCATAATTGAAGACTTGACAAACGTATTCTGCTATTAGTGTGACCTACTTTTCAACCAATTTTAAAAGATAATGTAATCAAAATTTTATTTTTATAATAGAGAACATATCCCCATATTCCTTTTCTTTTCTGCTGCCAGGTATGCTATGAATGTAGGAAGCATCTTTTTAATTAGCTTCTGTGGATATCACACTTAAACTTACTGATCCATCTACTGCACGTAATTGAGATAATTGCTACGCCTTTGCCTTCTATTCCACCCACTGTTGGCCATCACACATGATGCCGATGAGATACCAACATTGGGCATAGGTGCATAACGTCCGTGTATATTGGACAGCTGCATTGGCATGCAACTCAGTTGTTTCTTTGCAGCCTCAGTTTCAACACTTTGAAATGCCATGGCACAACATTCAGAAGTTTGATACCAATAGTTTTGTTGGCTATATTAAAAATTTTAGTTCCATACTATTGTATATTTTACTTATTTCCAAATTCTTACAGAATCAAAGTCCTAATGAAAATGTGCTATGTTCTCATGCACAATATTTTTTACTCGGAATATGTTCCTGTCTATTAGTCACATTACTGGCTCTTTAACACTTGCAAAACAGGTTTTATTGCGGTGTAGAAACCATTTTGATGAATATTATTTGAACACTGCTATTGGTTGGATTGAATCACCCCTCTTGGTGATGTGATTTCTCACAGACCTGACAATTGAGGACCCATATCTTTGAATCCCACACATCAGATCTATGAGGGATTACACCATAGAACTTTTTAGAGGTGAATTTAGTATACTTATATAGCTTTTTTTCATATATTTTGCTTTGCTATATAAGATGACAAAATTTTCCTATTCAACTGAAGGATCATCGCTTTTTAAGTATTGTAATGCTATACCATAAGTTTTTTACAGGTGTAATATCTTTGAGGTTAACAAGTACTTCTTAAAGCCACTCCTTATCTGTCTAATTGATTATTTAATTTAATTTGTTAAAGAGTAGATGTGAAAGTTTTATGACAAATAAAGTGTTTACATACAGTTATAAGGAGAAGAAATATGAGCCCGTAAACATTTAAAGTCTCAATGTGCCAAGATGACCAGTATTGGCATCATATCAAATCCTAAGAATTAGCTGTAATAGTTGTTAATTGGAAAGTGTTGTTTCTATTTGTACAACCAACTTTTTTGTTTTTGGTTGTTTTATTACTTCTCTTAATCTGATGCTAAGAAACAACATGTACACGAAAAAGTTATTGTAGCTGACGTGGATGTGGTAGATAACTAAAAAGATAGAAAAAAAAATGTTTCCATTCAAAACCATTTAAGATTATGTGTAGATGTTTAAGGAGACCATAGATGTCATGGCTAGACGAGATATGCTGATTTAGGATTAATTTTCTGAGAAGAGATAGATGAAGATCTAGAAAAAAATAAAAAGATATTTTTGAATACTCTCTGATTTAGCTACGAATATTGCTTTGCTCACTAAATAATAGGATAATATCCATTTAGCCAACCCAAATAATTGGGATATTATGGCTTGTTACTTTTGTAGTTTCCTCATCTGATGCATTTTCATTATCATGTGCATAATCACTCAGCATTCGGATTTTACTAAGTTGAAATTTTGAAGAAACAGTCACTTGTGTTTGTAGTCACTGATGTAATATAGACAATCTTTGTTTGACCTTTCCTTCCTCCAGAATTTGGCACTAATTTCAAGGTTGACCGAGGAGAAGAATGCTGCTATTCAACAAAATAATAAACTTCGACAAGAACTGGTAAGCATTGCAATGGTTAATCATGTGATGGAACTCTTTTACATGCTGCTAAATGGAATCTTATATCATGTGACATATCATGAAGCAAGGTAATAAGAAATTGATAATGGAAACTTGAACTTTTAAAATAAATTTTTAGGATATTCATAGAAATTCTTAACCTTTTGGGGAAGTTTTTAAATTTCAATTTTGGTGTCCATACTGGTTCCTTATGGACACCAAGTTATTTCTTTTTAAGGACATACCTTTAGGTAGGTGGATCATTTATGGCACTCTTTCTTCTTTCTTCCATCTTCTTCCCTCATTGTTCTCTTCTTCTCGTCTCCCCATTCAGCTAGGGTTAACCACAAGCAGAAAAAGGAATGATGACTTGTTACTCAAGTTTTTGATTGATGGATGGAAGTGTCTTCTGCCAAAAGTTGCTGTGTATAAAGAACACATGGGCAGGTTAATATGGGATTTAAGGCCAGACTGGCCTGAAACACTATAAAAAGAAACTAGTTGAAGCCTGTTTTATGAGTTTTGCTATGTACTAGCCTAGGTCAGTCGACAGCCTGGTATTGGCTAAGACTGTTGTATGCTGCCCGCAAGCTGGCAATATACCATGAAGTTTACTGCCTTGTCTGATTTGAGCTTTTTCTTTCTTTAAATGATGCCTTCTTTTGCTTAGTGCTTAAAGTTTTACCAACCTGTGATCTCTTTACCTTTATTTGATGCTATTATTTGCCACTGGGTCCCACTGTTTCCAAATTGCTGCTTGTTTCCGTATGCAAAGGCCAATGACTCTTATAAAGAAAGCCTGATATTTGAGGTTAATGACTATAACTAAAGCCTGATATTTTAGATTCTCTTTGTTGTTTGTTACATTGCAATGAAAGACAATTATAAATATTTTACTTATATTGGTTCGACTGAGTCGAAACTAGCTTTTCTTGCCAGGTTCTACATAACATGTGAACTTGCTATAGTTAAATTTTAACACAATCTGAAAATAGTTTTTGGGTAGTATTAGCAGTTTTCTTATATGCATTTGTCAGCAAAATTGCGAACTTTTGCCACTTAGCCTCTCTTTGGAATCGGCTTGAAGTCTTTCAAATGTTTGTTCCACTAACCGTATCTAGTTAATGTTATATTTTCTAGAACAGTTCTATTATCTCAGTCCATGTTTGGCAAACTCAGTTTGCAGCACAAAGGAAGTCAGGCTGATTGATATCCTCTCATATTTGTCAAAGTCAATGTGTTAGTGTATATGTTAGTTTATCTACTCACTTGATCTTAGTTGGATCACATTTTTGGGATCATAAACATGTGTTGAACATCTTTGACATAGCACCAACTGATGGAATTGGGGATATCAATTAAGTGCTTCAGCTCTTGGACTGACACAGAAAATAAACATATCAGATTGCAGCTTTCCCCTGATTTATTAATCTGGTTCTTGTTTTGGGCTTGCCTCTTTTAAGAAATGGACAAAACTTTCTTTCCTTTTCTTCCTGTTCTTTGATCCTATCCAGATTCCACAAAAAAAATATCTTCTTAATTTGTGATGGATTATATGGGCATGACAATCGATTTACTTTTGTTGACCCTTTTTAGTTACAATGCCGAGCAATTATGATATTCTGTTTTTTTTTTTGTGTGTGGTTAGGACTCCATTTATTGTCAATCATAAATAACAGAGAAATTTTTGCTGCTGAAAAAAATGTCACTGGGTAGAAGGTTATCAACTTTTACTTATGTTTCAGAATTGTGGAAAATATGCAGGTTGTGCAGCAATTATAGGCGGTGAGCATGTATATATAACAATGCTTCGATGCCCCTGTATGCAGGAACTACTTGATAGCCGAGAAGTCAGCAACCAACAAGGAGGCTTCTCATTCGTGTTTCTGGTCATTATCGCGTTACTTGGAATTTTCCTGGGGTACATTGTCAAGAAGTGAAGACGGGTTACGCATGACCGGCGAATCGTGTTACCTCCCTGTACGAATCAGAGATCGCTCACCTAAACCGTCTGTGGCTGCTCATCCGCAGCTTAGTTTGTGTTGTAACATCCGATGCTGTGTGTAATTTTCCTTCGACCCATTTTGTTCTTCACTCGGAACAAATAGAGGTGCAAAAAATGACTTGTTTGTGAGAAAAGTCGATCTACCTTCGTCATTTTCTTTGGTACAACTTCCATCCTTTAAAAAACCTTGATCTGAAGATGTTGGTCGGAAGATTCCCTGATCTGCGGCTAATATTTTTTTGTTCTTTTGGGCAGATGATTTGGACGATTGAGATCTTACGAGGACGACTGACGGACAAGCTTTATTCCACCACAAACTCTGGCAAAGATGAAGACGGACCAAAGTGGATCAAGATGACTAGTTAATACTAATTCACTTGAATAAAATAGATATTTAAAGTTAAACATTCAATTTAGAGACCAAATATAAGACAAAAAAATTCCTAATGTTGACGTGCGTGTCAGCGCGCTCGATTTTTTTACGTGGGACGAAATGGTTCCATCGCTTTTGTTCCAGCGTGAATCTATGTCACGCGATCGCGTTCTCCATCTGCATCTCCATCTCCATCTCCGTCTAATCCACCGCTTCCAGCCCATTGCGTCACCCACATGTCGTCCTCCTCTCTCGCTCCCCGTCCCCTTCCCTCGCCGACGACCTCCCGTCACGTGGCCGTAATCGGGGCCGGCGCGGCCGGCCTCGCGGCCGCGCGTGAGCTCCGCCGCGAGGGCCATCGCGTCGTCGTCTTCGAGCGCAGTGCTGCCGTCGGAGGCACCTGGATCTACACACCCGCCGCCGAGTCCGACGCCTTGGGCCTCGACCCTCTTCGCGAGGTCGTCCACAGCAGCCTCTACGATTCGCTCCGGACCAACCTCCCCCGCGAGTGCATGGGCTTCCTCGACTACCCCTTCTCCTCCCGCCGCGCCCGCGCCGGCGGCGATCCCCGGCGGTTCCCCGGACACCGCGAGGTTCTCTGCTACCTCCAGGATTTTGCAAGGGAGTTCGACCTCTACGGGCTGGTCCGGTTCCGGACGGAGGTGGCTCTGGTGGAGAGGGATAACGACGGAAGGTGGCAAGTGAACTCGAGGAGGTCTGGCGCTGCCGGTGGCGATGGGAGCGACGAGAATGAGGTCTTCGATGGGGTGGTTGTTTGCAATGGACATTACACCGAGCCGCGGATCGCAGAGATTCCTGGTACTCTTTTTCTGTTCTCCCTTTCGAGTTTTGGATGCCTTACATGTATGGAAGCTTTTTGCACTCTTTCTTTTTTTTGTTTTGGTCTGGAAGTTTCATAAATGGAATACTAGTCGCCGTAAGAAAAGAAAAACACACCTAATCATACATCAATTCTTTTATTCTCCATTGCTCAACTTACATGTCACTTTCCTTTAGTTAGATTTCTTGGTGTTAATGGGTGTCTATATCACTTTGTTGTACGTCCTTCATATATACGTTTGTGTGTATATGTAATCATTTCTTCATTGTGTAAAAAGTTGGCAATTAGCACTACATCACTACCCATGTGATTTGCTACTCATTGTTGATCTGGATCTCCTGACTATATAACTTTTAGTGGATGCACTATGGAGTTATATTTGTAAATTTGGTGCTCTTCAATGTGTTGTCAACTTTCTGATCTTCTCCAAGATGTTTGGAGAAATGCTATGCTAGAGAAAGGTGAAGTTGTTTTGCAACTAAGATCAAGTTCAACACAAAGTTCTTTTGTTGTCTCCTGAAGTTGAGTTTTGTTGTTTGGCAGCATCAGTAATTCCACATACAGTATCACTCTTATTTCATGGCCCAAATGAATCTCTCTGATTTTATCTTTATACTTGCTTCCTTAATCTTCAAGGAGGCAGAAAGATTAGCTATTTGATTTCCTGCATATTACAAATTTTGTGATGTTAATTAAGCGTACAGACAAAAAACATTGAAACGGCTTACGTAAAAAAAGCATGCCAGTATCTGGTGAAACTGAAGGCAACATATTTTATCTGAAGCAGAGAAGAGATTTTTCTTCTTCATCTTCCTCTTTTTCCTCTCCTCCTTCTCCTCTTATTAGATCAATTTCATAATTTGGATAGTATGGTAAGATTGTTGAAACCATTAAAGACAGTATTGTGTCAAAAACACTTCACAATAGCTGAGACACAATTTTAAAGCAATTTGCAAGTCAAAATGAAATCAAGTCAATAATTTTTCCATTAAAAATGTTATAGATGTCTGACATTTGCAATGTCGTAATCTAATTGTATTAGTTCAGGATTCATGTTTATTGTATTCTTCTAGGTGCTTAATGGGTTACAGAGAAATATTCTAGTTTCACATCAGAGAAATCCTAAATTTACATGTTAGTAATTGGAATTTTGAAACAATAATTCAACATCTCGTTTCAAGAATCGAGAGAATTAAACGGCACTACACATTTCATTTCTCTGATTCATGCATTCTATTGCATTTTTGTAGTGATTTAGTATTTTTGTTAACTTGATATATGCTTGGTACATTCATGCTAAAAATTATTGTTTTGTGTCGATTGATTGTTAGAACATATTATCATAATTCAGAAATTCAGGACTCAGCAATTTTTTATGGACATTACTAGGAATTTTAGTATTTAGTTTTGTCTTCCTGTATTAATACCAAACGCAATATATTGATATGTTAGAAGGACTGTGTGTGCGTAGCATGCATCGGTACTTGTCTTTGAGCTTCGGGGACATGTATATGCCATATTTATATTGTTAATGTTAATATGCATTCTTGTATGTAGTCACACTTGATTTGTCTAGCACCGTACTTGCTTGATCTGGTTAATTCAACTGTCATCTTAATTTATTTTAGACAGTACCATTCAAGTGAAAATGCATTTCTTAAAATAAAATTCTCCTGATTTCTTGAAAGTCATGATTATCATTTTATAGAGGAACAAGTATTTAAAATTTATATACAAGAGTCAAGGAGTCCTTGTCTTAAGGTTGTTCAAGAAGGTAGTGAAAAGGAAAAAAACCAAACTGTGGTCAAAGCAAACATCTGTCTGTTACTTGTTATTTGTTCGTGCTGTACCTTTTACCACAGTTCACTGTAAGTATGATATTAAATATCAAGGTCTTTTCTGGTGATGTTATTGTATCCATCCACTTGCAAAAGTTCTTCTAGTTCTAGTTTACAATGTCTTCCGGTCAATTTTGCTTTGTAAATAAATTTGATTGTGTTGGAATTGTTTCATGAAGATGTATCTGTCTATGCAGATGAGGACACTAAGGATGATAATGTAATAGTGATGCTTTGATTGTTTGGACTATAAAAATTGGAGACTTTTTTTCTTGAACTAAGTGCAAAATGGTTGTCTGTTAAAAAGTTATCTGCCTTCTAATTTGTGAGTAATTGTTGTATAGACTTTTATCAGTCTTTTTCTGTTGCTGTTTCCTGTTTCTGCTGGAAGTTAATTGTGTATGTATGTTTTTTCAGGCATGGATGCATGGCCTGGGAAGCAAATGCATAGCCACAATTATCGTGTCCCTGAGCCATTGCTCGATCAAGTATCTATATAGTTAATTTTTTCCTTTTTGTTGAGAAACATCTCTTTCAAAATGCTTTGATAATTCTAATGAAGCATTAATACTTCTAATGATATTCTAGCTGGTGAGTGGATTACCCTGAGCACATCTTCTGTTCATGGACAGGTGGTGGTGATAATTGGGAATTCAAATAGTGCGGTTGACATTTCAAGGGACATTGCTAGATTTGCAAAAGAAGTGCATGTTTCAGATAGGTCCCTGACTGATGAACCTCCAAGAAAGCAACCGGGCTATGACAACATGTGGCTTCATTCTGCGGTAGAAGATTTTCTTCTTGATGAAATATGAACAGACTAGGAAATTCTCCAGCTCTTGAAGTGCTAATATCATAAAAGTTTGTTACAGATTGCAAGCACCCATAAAGATGGCGCGGTGGTATTTAGAGATGGATGCTCCATACATGTTGATGTTATTATACATTGTACTGGGTATGCAAATCAATTACCATTGCAGATTTCGAGCGTAATTGGTTTTATACACAATGGCAGAAGAACTTTTAAATATATATTGAAAGCCAAATTTGGGGCTTTTCTTTTGGTTTATATTGTTTCTTGAGTGAATGTCGAACAAGTTGCTAGTTATTTTTTTAGTTATGCCCATTTTTTTCATCCAGTAGTTTATGCATGTATGCTGTCATTCAACCTATGGTTCATGATAGATTTTGAATTTTTTATTATCTTATCTAAAAGTAGATCTTGACTTTTTATATTAACTTATCTAAGAAGTTCTTTTTGGTTTGTGAAATTTTAGGCATAACACACAACAAGGTTTTTTTATTGAAGGAAAATTTGTGCACAAACTTGCATTGTTTTGCTCTGTCTCGCTGTCCATGAAAAGATGATTCTTACAGTTCCTCTTAATCTGCTTGTTTCCAATTTCTGTTCTTCTGAAGTTTACATGCAGGCTGCATAGACATGTATGCTAGCTTAGATGTGCAATGGCCTATGAGAAAAAAAAATTTCAGCTATAATTGGAAAGGCATAGCTTAGCATAAGTTATAAAAGAGTGCACTTCTGCAACTGTTATACTTGGAGAAACCTTTTAGGAAACTGACTTTTTTTTTCTAAATTACATGTTCATTGACGAACTGACCATGCAACTTGGTTACTGTATAGTCAAACAATTTCATGATATTTTTGTCTAACAGCTTGTGAGAAAATGATATTTTCCACTGTGGATAACATGTTCAACTCGGTTACCTGTTCAGAGTGTATAGTTGTTCCTTCTCTTTTCAGGTACAAGTACCATTTTCCCTTTCTTAAAACAAAAAATATTGTCACTGTGGATGACAACCGTGTTGGCTCGCTTTATAAACACATTTTCCCTCCATTTCTTGCTCCAAGCCTTGCCTTCATTGGAATACCTTGGAAGGTTTATTTCCCACAAGTTGTTTATTTTCATCCCCAAGTGTCTTTTTATTGAGATGTTCTTTTGCTTCGATGTGCTCTTAACTGTGAATCAGGTAGTTCCTTTCCCAATGTTTGAACTGCAAAGCAAGTGGGTAGCAGGTGTTCTATCAGGGCGAATTGCACTTCCAACCAAAGAGGAAATGTTGGAAGATGTCAAATCCTGGTACTTAGAAGTGGAAGCTGTTGGATGGCCCAAAAGATACACCCATAACTTGTCAAACATTCAGGTAATCAATTCATAGTCACCAGATATTTCCTTCTGAACGATCAATATGAGCAGAAGGAACAAAAATGAGACAAATGATGATGTACAAAATTTCATGAGAAAAAAGGTCAACTCAGATTTTTGCCCTTTGATATCAAGAATGCGTTTCAGAATTTAAAGTAGGATAAGTTTTGTAATGAATTGATTATGATCTATGCTCATGATATCTAAAAAAGCTTTATGTTGGCTGTTAGTAGGCAATAAAAAAAATAGGGAGAGTTGTTATCAACCCATAATAGTTGGGACATTACAGTTTGTTGTCAATGTTGATAGAGTTCAATGGCAGAAAAAAATCTTGTGACTGAACCCAGATAGTTAGGACATAATTGCCAGCAGGCGCATATGAAACAACTAATAGTTATCTTCTCCTTTCCTTATTCTAAGAAGAGCAAAATCAGAGTAGGAATGCCCATTTCTTTCATCAAGTCCAATGAATGTTTTAGCTAATCTCTTCACATGGTATTGCAGTTTGAGTATGATAATTGGCTCGCGGAGCAATGTGGATGCCCTTCTGTGGAAGAATGGAGGAAGCTGATGTATGTGGCGACTAAGAAAAACAAAAGGGCTCATCCAGAGAGCTATCGTGATGAATGGGATGATGACCATTTAATTTTACAAGCAGAAGAAGACTTTCAAAAGTTCTTATGATCTTATCTATTATATTCTGTGTCTACGTGATAGAATTGAATGCATAGCATTGGGCTATATTATGGAATAAGAAATTTTTTGCTTTGAGAAGAATTTTTCTCAAAGCTCTCATAATATTTGCCATTTATTTCTCAAAAACATACATCATGCTTTTTTTCCAATAATAGAGACTGTGTTCTCATGTGAAATAAAAGTTTGCAATTTTTTACTTCTTAACATGGTGCAAAATTGTTCTGTAACAATTTTGTAGCAGACTTTGTTAATTATCACAGAGCAAAATGTGATGATTTTGGTGAGCTTCACGAGGAGGCAACTGAAGTGAACCAAGGATGAGAAATATGGCCTGCTTATGCTGGTACGTGACATACGTCACAGGATGGCAAACAAGATTTTATGTCTATGCTTCTACTATGTATCAGTGGATGGCACTTACCCTTGTTATAACATGCTATATATTCTTGTTAAAACATGCCTATATAATGATCCATCAGTGAAGGGATTCTATGATTATGTATGTTTTAACTTTGTGGTTCTTTTCTTGCACTTTTGTGCTATAGCTGTAATTTCAGGCCTAAACATGAATTCATGCATTTGGCTTGCAGAATATGCCTCATTCCAGAGAAGCTGATGCTGTTGGAAGCTAGAATTACAACCTGCAGCCGAAGATTGGCATAGATGAAACGTGTTTGGTGGTACTTTGTTGGATCTGATCAATCTTGGTCCTTTGGATAACATGGTGAAGTCTTAAGAGGAGGCACAGGGTCTCTGAGGGGTATGTAGCATTTGGATTGAAGACTTCTGTGAGCCTGTGATCTCATCTTGTACTCATAGGATCTCAAAAGGATGTCATTGCAGCTGTTTGGAAAATTGATCGTGGAGTATGCTTTCTAAGTTCATCTCTTTTGCTTTTAAGCTTCTTCTACCATATGCGAGTTCTCTTTCGATTGTTTTGATATGTCTTCCAGCTTGAATTAACAAAATCAGCTACATTTACTGGAATACTTTCTAGAATTTATTTTTTGCCTAATTGTCCAAAATACAATGTCCTATCTTCCCTTGTGGCAGTTGGTTTTTCTTGTTGGCAGACACTTTTATTATGATTAGTACCCCACTCAATTATGGTAAATTTCTTAATTGTGGTTAACAAATGATGTGCCTTGCATTTTGTAATTGGTCTACTATACTCTGTTTCCTTTCCGAGAAGCATCAATGCATGTCGTGCCTGAAACAAATAATTTTTTCTTGTGTAATGTATTGTCCATCATCTTGAATCCTTACCCAACACACACTGGCGGCTCTGCGTTCTTTGTGTTCTTCCTGGTTTTGCTTTGCAACCCGATCTCACTGCATGATGATTTGTTTAAAAGTTAATACTTTCTGTATCATCGAACTCGTTAACTTTTTTTTGTTGGTTAATTTGAGTTTTTGAGTTTGAAGTTTATCGTACAATTTTGATCTTTCTTGCAGTGTATAAGATGTTTGCTGTAAGCCGACGCATCATGGGAGACGTGGTGTGGTGGTAAGTAGTCTTGGAAACTGCTTGTTGTTGCATTTTGTCAGGTTTAACTCATGCACTGAGTAAATGTATTCTTATGTCTCATTTGTGACATATACAGTATCTATCGACATCATTGTCCATGGCTTGGATTTGGCATTGACATCAGCCTGCCATCCTGGAAATGCAGTGGAAGAGTCACAGTTCATACTTAGCACTAACCAACAAACAAATCTTCTTATATATGCTGAACATCACTGGGCATACTTTCGGGGTAGCTCCTGTCTGCGACGAGAGGAATTTGTCTCGAAGGAACAACACCAGAATTTTCTTGAATGAAGTTGATGAGGGTTGATGAGGGTAATAATGGCGATAAGACTCGAGCTAACGTCAGCTGTCCCAGATGACGCCTCACGCCTCGATCGACCCGATAGCACCTGGTCAAACGGACCAGAACATCGGTCGAGGCACATTAACGACCTGCTCATGCTCGGTTCTTCACGCCACGCCAACACCAGTGTCAGACGCTACTTAGGGTACGAGCTTGTCCCTTGCAAGCGGGCACATCGGCACATCAGGAAACAGTAAGCTTCTCTATAAATACTCTCGCATTCTAAACGCCGAGGGAGGAGGAACATAGATAACAAACCCCTTGCGACTATTCACTAACTTGATCGTCGGAGGGGTCGGGCCGAGCTCCTCCGACCTGATCTTTGTGCAGGTGCGAAGACGAAGGCCTCCCGCTAGCCGCACACTACACAGGGTCACCGCTGCGCACGCAACCCTCCTTGATTACTAAGCCCCACGATCCCCGCACCCTTGGCAACGGACCGGCAAACGCGGAACAGTCTCTCGAAACCGAAGCCATGCATCGGACTCTCTTTACAACAACCGATGCATAGCTTCCTTCGGGGGGGAATATGATGAGGGTAATAATGGCGACAAGACTCGGGCTGACGTCAGCTGCCCTAGATTACGCCTCACGCCTCAATCGACCCGACAGTGTCACGACCCGAGTCTGATGAGCCAACTGGCCAATAACTCCATTTTGGTCCTTCAACCACGGACCAAAATGCTTAAGCGGGAGTTAACGTAGTACACTCATCAGGCCCTTATAAGCTAATCATACACATTGCCCACTTCCGATGTCGGACTAATAAGATGTCACAGACAGCACCTGGTCAAACGGACCAGAACGCCGGTCGAGGTACATTAACGACCTGCTCAGGCTCGGTCCTTCACACCACGCCAACACCAGTGTCAGATGCTACCAAGGGTACGAGCCTGCCCCCTGTAAGCGGGCACATCAGGAAACAGTAAACTTCCCTATAAATACCCTCGCATTCCAAACGCCGAGGGAGGAGGAACATAGATAACAAACCCCCTGCGACTATTCACTAACTTGATCGTCGGAGGGGTCGGGCCGAGCTCCCCCGACCCGACCTTTGTGCAGGTGCGAAGACGGAGGCCTCTCGCTAGACGCCCAAGCGAGGAGCCCCCTCTCGGAGGAAACGACTACCCCGTCCCGATCGGATCCACACAGTCGATCGCCTCAACAATCTCGGAAAACGTCCCAAGGAGATCCCTTATCATTCGGCCCCCGAACCCAGTCGCATCGACCCCAAGACCACGGCTTAAGGTTATTTACACTAACAGAAGTAATCCTGGACATTCATCTTCTCTTCTGGTTCCGGTTTGAAAGATGATGATCTTGGGGAAATTAAGCCAAGTTAGCTCGACTTTATGACATGGATTGACGGCCAATTTTGACAGTAAGAGGACCCTCCACTCTATCTTAGTAATCCTTATCCAAACAAAAGGATTAGCTCAGTTCCAGCTCTCCATTTCTTTTAATTTAAAGTGGTGATTACAAATTATAATTTGTGACTTTTGATATAAATAGTCCAACTTGCTAGACTCGTTTGCATGTTGTAATGGGTGTGTATATATATATATATATATATATTTATTTATAAGAGGAAAGCACTAATACAATATGAGGACAAATGGGGAGAAATAATTGGATGTCATGGTCAGGCTGCCTTATTCGTCGTCACAGGCTACTAATTTGTTAGCTCATGGATAAGTCAATTTCCAAGTCCCACTAAGTTATACTAGTGGCCTCACAGGATCACTGCGCCTAAAGCCACCTCGGCTTCATTCTTATCCACTAAAGATGGGATCCACAGAGATCCTTATAAGATTTGTCCGTCTTCCCCCAGTCATAGATTTTCTTGGTTCGACATAATTTATTGACCTACAGGTGGCCTTTCTCATGTTGTTTGAATGACATGACATCTGTGGTTACTTCTCATGTTTCCTTTGACAAAATAGTGTACTTTTAATTTTGTTCAAAAAAAATTATAATCGACAGATATCTAATGAAAAGAAATCGGTTTTTTAGATTCTTTTTCCGAACCCTAATCTTGTTCGTGTGGATTGTGAGGATCCATCTTCCGTTTGCCTTCGGCGGAGGGGCTGAGTCACCCGTGACAAATTACGGCCGTGGCGGGACCCTCGACACCTGTGGTTGTTCAGCGCTTCTTGAAGCCGCACCTGGTTTTGCGCACCTGGTTTTCGTACCAGCTCCACGGGGACTAAAGTTCAGGGACCCACACGTCGCATAAATATGAAATGGTAGACTTATACCGGAGGCCTCATCTCATACTTCTGCCCGTATTATTAGCACTGACGCCACAGTTTTACATCTCAATTCGTCACCCTAATTACGTACTACTCAATACCAATCATTCGAGCTTACCTGCCTTATCTCTCTCCCATCCAATCAGCAAGCAGGTACAAACGGTTAGGTGCGCCGAGAGTACTGCCAGAGCATTGCCCGTTACACGTAACGTAATCCCGTGAAAGGCTAAAATATCTGCTTGCGGTGGAGAAGGCCCGACACCGGACTCCACCACTGGGCTCACAGCGACGCCGGCCCCGCACCTCATCACCCGTTCGACGCCGTTAACGCCGAGCTTATCTCATCCGGATGCGCCCACGGGCCTCCGCCCCCGCCCACGTGGCGCGTCTCCGTCTTCCGCGCCTCGTTACCTTCGCCCTCTCTTCCAAGCAACCAACCAACAGATCAGAGCGAACAGAGTGCAGGGGGGCTGTAGGGTAATTAAAGGAGGCAACTTTCCCCTTTTTTTTCTCCGTGGTTTCCAACGGAAGAGGAGAGAGAAGGAGGAGGAGGAGGATTTGGGGTTTCGTGGCGAGGAACTTTTTAGGGTTTTGATTTCTTTGGATGATCGGGAGGTGGAGATGCTGTCCGGTGGTGCCATGCGCAAATCCTTCAAGGATTCGCTGAAGGTTCTTGAGGCCGACATACAGCATGCGAACACTTTGTACGTGCTGCTGCTCTCCTTCTTCATCATCATCATCTCGGCATTTGGTTTCTTTGTCCGTCTTCGATTGTGTTCTGTGGGAAGTTGGGTTTTCGATCAAGTATGGGGATATTAATTCTTGTTCCTCGTGTTGGTCTAAGAACAAAGACGACTTCTTTTTTTATTAGACAATTCAAGATCGCAAAGGGTTTAGGACTACATATTGTCTTTTGTGGTGATTTCTTAAAGATATTTTTTTGGTACACTCTTAGTTTCTAAACGCAAATTCGGCTTTTGGGATTACCCAATTGCACTCTCAAACGAGGAAAGCAGTGTGTAAATGATTCGTCTTTTTGTTGTGTTTGTGTGTTTGGGATGGTGGGGTTACCTTTCCGATTATATTTGGGAAAGAGATGTGAATCATGATCCAATAATTAGGAAGGAAGATCGATTCACAAGGCTGTCTTCTTCATATCTTATTCAGGAGGAGTTCTAAAGGGCTATATTGTTTAATCTATCTTCTGGCTATCCTGTCATGTTTATCCTTTAACTTAGTCAATGCTTCTTGTTTCTGGAACAGAATAATTATCTTATAGTTAAGTGGGATGAAGCTTCACGAAACAGATACAAATAGTTTATTGTGGCTTTTATTGTTTGATATTTTTTCTAACCCTTCAACATGATGTGCAGGGCTTCAGATTTTCCTGCAGATTACGATGGTGCGTGCCTTCAAATGCGAATGTCTTATAGTCCAGTCGCACACTTGTTTCTGTTTCTGGTGCAATGGGCAGATTGTAGCCTTGCTGGGGCGCTTGGACTCCTCAGAATTATGATATACCAGGTCTCTGGTTGTCTACATTGCTGTAATGATGCTTGAAATGCCCTTATTGTTCTGTTTTTGTTCGATTACCATTTTGTTTACTAAAGGACTCCAACATGTTCAGGTACATGTTGATGGATCAACGACCATGTCGACTCATGAAAGGAAAGCTAGCATTAAAGAGTTCTATGGTACGTTTATCGCACTGGATCTTGAAAATTGTTCTTCTGATGCCAGTGATTTCTAATTTTCAGGGTTTTTAATTCTTTTTGGTACTCATTTCAGCTGTAATCTTCCCCTCTTTGCTCCAACTACAAAAAGGCATCACTGATATGGAAGACAAAAAGCAGAGGGCAGTATGCATGGAGAGATATAGACGAAGAGATGAGGATGAAATGAAACATTTCTCTGAAATAGATGCTGAAAGAGAAGAGGAATGTGGAATTTGCATGGAGATGAACAGCAAATTTGTATTGCCCAATTGCAGCCATGCCATGTGCATGAAATGCTATAGAGAATGGTAAAACACTTTTCCTTCTGAATTAAATTAGTTTATGCTGTAAGCTTATCATTTTGCTGTTGTTTTTATGGCTCTGCTGATAAGCGCCACTTTTTTCGACAATTCTTGGTAGATAACTGAACTTGAGCTTACAAATATGCCATTGTGAAGCCTTCTATTGCTTCTCATATGATTGAGAATTTAGCTGTCTGAGACTTAATGAATGAGAAATATCAGAAAGCCTGTTTCATGTTGCTCTCTGAATATCAGAAGAATGTTTCTGATGTTTGGTTAAATAATATTTAGCAGGGAGGACCTGAACTTCTTGCTTGGCAATGAAACAATAAAATTTATTAAGTGGCTTCAAATGTTTCTGCTGAAAAGGTTAGTGGTTTTTTTGAAGAAAATAATTAAAAGAGTGTCCAGCAGAGTGACCAGTGGATTTCCTAGTAATATAAGGTCAGTGGTAGAACTAGAAAAGGGAATTATGGAAAGTAGCATGGCTATTTCTTGGTTAATAGATTTGCCTCTGGAACACTTATTCAAAATATAAGGTTTTCAAGAAGTCAAATTAAAACACCAGTTATATAATCTAAGCAGTTTAACTGCGTACAATAAAAGTCTAGTTGGTCAACTCTGGCGGAAAATAGATCTTACAAGCTAATATGTAAGGTTTTCAAGTCGTCAAATAAGAACACCAGTTATATAATCTAAGCAGTTTAACTGTGTACAATAAAAGTCTAGTTGGTTAACTCTGGTCGAAAATAGATCTTAGAAGGTAATCTTTGACATAGAATAATAAAGAATCTACCACACTGGAACAATAGGGGAAATCTTGAGATGTATTATATGAATGAAATATTAAGTGTTTCTGGGGATTTATGCGATCACTTTACAGGTTTGCAAGTTGAGGTAAATGCCATATGACTGCAACAGCTAATTTACATTTCTCGAATTTGAGGTGGAGAAGAAGCCCTCCAAAATCTACTCAATTAAATTAATTGAACTTTATTAATGTAAGTTTACAACCATGTTTATATATAGGCAACTAGTGCCTCGATCCTCCTATAATAATACTTGGGAAATTATATAGTTTAGACCATGGTCTGCAGTACCGGTCCGTACCGCCCGGTATGGGCGGTACGTACCGGTCCGACAGGCTTCCGGTACGCGGACCGCCTGTTACCGGTCCGGTACTGCTACAGTGCTCGGCACGCCTGCATATACCGCTGGGTGTACCGAGCGGTATACCGTACCGTACCGGTACCGAGCCCAGGTCGAAACTCCGGTACGGTACGGTGTTGCGGACCTTGGTTTAGACTTCACTTGTAATGTAGAACACATGCTTCCTCTCCATGTCCGGCTCTCGAGTTGAATTTAACCTTATTGACTTTATATTTGATTACCAGATAAATGTTGTTTAACCATAGCTCCTTTATGAAACTTAATATAAGTACAAGTACCACTGATATATCTGAAGTGTTCTTTCTGTTGATAAGCATGAAAAGTAGCCTTGAGGTTTCTGATTTCTTTTAAGTTCTTTGTTAGGGCATACGAAAACCGAGTAATGACTTACCATTGCAGGAACTCAAGATCACGGTCGTGCCCGTTCTGTCGTGATAGCCTCAAGAGAGTAGACTCTGGTGACTTGTGGATATACGTGGATAACAGAGATGTAATCGACATGGAAACGGTGACACAAGAAAATATTAAGCGTCTCGTCATGTACATAAAAGAGTTGCCCGTGGTTGTTTCAGAGTCTGTCGTCTTTGATGTTTACGACTCTCATATCAGGTGACCTCTTTCATCAACTAATCTGTGCTTTGGAGATCATTCCAGTTTATGTTTGGAAGCTGCTGCTACTTTTTAAGCGGCGGCGACGTATTTATCGATCATCTTCAGCACCCATGTAAATGTCTGTACAGTGAGTAAGCTTGTAAGTCTGAGTGCCAACATCGGTAAACATTGATTGGTGTCAAAGCCTGTGCCGGTGCTTAAGCACTTTCTAGCTACTGTAATATGTGGTATATGGTAGCTTTCTGCAGTTGAAGTGGGCAAACTCTTATTCTCTGGGTTTCCATTCAAGAAAAAATTAACTGGTTCAGCTAATTTTGTTGTGGAATCTTTGCTCTGGTTTGATCGATCAAGATGGTTTTAGTTAGTCTCTGTCTGACAAAGCTGTTCTATTGGATGCTTCCAAAAGGTCCTCTCTTGCCATTGGCCTCTTATGTTGTGTTATGACTATTCCAAGCATTGTGTGTTTGGGGTCATTTTAATAATATTATTAATACTAATAATGATAATAATAATGATAATAATAATGATGATAATAATAATAATAATAATAAACATTTCCTTTTTCGTATTATATATCGTCGGAAAGACCGGAAATGGGGACGCGCATTGGCTTTCCTCCTCTTCTCTGTGATTCGAAGATTGGTCTTCTAATTTCTGTGAGGCCTCTAAGAACGGAAGCGGCGGAGAACGCGAACCAGGCGTTTGAGGGATCGGGGAGAATGGCGACGGAGGATAACTCCCAGAGCATGGTGACGACGTACGAGAGGCTGGAAGGGGTGGCGAACTGGGTGGGGGGGAACGTGGTCTCCGCCTTCTTCGCCTCCCTGGATCGCTGCTCCTGCATCAATGTCAGCACCGCCGAGGACGACGGCGACGAGCCCGAGGAGGCCAACGACCGCCCCCTCATGCTCACCAAGCCCGTCCTCCACGACGAGGAGGACGCCAAGCCCTCCCCCCGTTGATCATCTTCCTCATCATCACTATGGGTACCTTGAAACCGATCGGTTCGTGACATCGTCAATCTTCGATCTCCTCTCTTTCATCCGATCTTTGGAAGTGTTTTCGTGAAAGATGCCGTATTCATTTCTCGTGATAAAACGCCTCTATGCTTTATTTATTGTTCATGTTGCTACGATCGGGCTTTGGTTTCCGCTGATTCTTGTTGTTCTCGTTAGCAAGTATGCATGTAGAGGACGATGATCCCGATGTATTCATTGGATCAAAGATTGAAGTGCGTGTTTTGGTGACGTTGTCATGAATTAGGTTCTTGTAATCGTTGTTGGCCCGAAACAAGATCTCTGATTTGTGATGTTTGCCTTTTCTAATTAGATTGTAGCCGAAGGAGGCGCATTACATTCTAATTAGATTGAAGTCTCCATTATTTCTTGCTTTTCTGTATATTAATCTAATGTCATGGTTACCAGCATTCCCTTTGCCATAAGCTCAACAAATAACCAAAAGAAACATTTAGAGTAACAATGAAGTATAAAAATCTGAGATCAAGAAAGAACACCATTATGTTCCAGATAATATAAATATCAGTTCTGAATTAGGATTTGACGGGCAAAGATCAGAGAAAATTTTCTGTTATTTTTCTCACTATGCTTGAATTGTCCTTTAGACATCTTATTACCCATGAATCAAGTTTTCATGGGCTTCAACTGCCCAATGCAGGGTAAAAAAAGAAAAAAGGTATTTTGGCCTTAGTATTGCTATCGAGAAAAAGGTATTCATTGGTTAATGCCTTATATTCATAGTTATTCCTGTAAATTCCACTAACAATGATGAGTGGAAATCACCAAAGTTTTGATTTTTCTTTCCTACCTTGAATAATATTTCCTTCTTCTTACATTATCAAATGCATAAACATTGTTGTATTAACTGATTCTGATTTTATCATAGAAATAATAAAAGATGAAGACTATCTGGGTTTTTTACTACAAGTTTGAAGAGGTCACAGGAGTTTGATAAAGTTTCATGGATTTTGAAGAGGTCACATTGTTGTTACTAAAAAATAACTTTTGGCAGGAGTTTGATAGGGTTTCATGGTAATATTCATGAAAGTTGATTTGTTGGTGTCCTATAGAAGAACTTACTGTTGTTACTAATAGATAACTTTTCTTGAAGCAGTAGTGTTAAGAAATAGAGGACAGGCTCATTTATAGATGAAGAGATAGATTAAGAACATTTTTTTTTCTTTTCACCAATACCGATATTGAACGTTTAGCCACTTAGGAGTTTGATAAGGTTTCATGCATTTTGATTTGTTCGAACTGTATAGAAGAATTTACTGTTGTTACTAGAAAATAACTTTTGGCAAGAGTTTGAAAGGGTTTCATGGAAATATTCATGAAACTTGATTTGTTGGAACCGTATAGAAGAACTTACTATTGTTATTAATCTATAACTTTCCTTGAAACAGTACTGTTAAGAAAAAGAGGACAAACTCATTTGTAGATGAAGAGATAGAGTAAGAACATTTTTTTTGTTCTTTTCATCGATATCAATATTGAATGTTTAGCTACTCACGAGTTTGATAAGAGACAGACTAAAAACATTTTTTTGTTCTTTTCACTTAGAACGATATTGAATGTTTAGCCACCCAGGAGTTTGCGAAGAGATAGACTAAGAATATATTTTTTGTTCTTTTCACCGATACCGATATTGAATGTTTAGCCACTCAGGAGTTTGATAAGGTTTCATGGATTTTGATTTGTTGGAACTGTATAGAAGAATTTACTGTTGTTACTAAAAAATAACTTTTGACAGGAGTTTGATAGGGTTTCATGGCAATATTCATGAAAGTTGATTTGTTAGAGCCCTATAGAAGAACTTACTGTTGTTACTGGTAGATAACTTTTCTTGAAGCAGTAGTGTTAAGAAATAGAGGACAGACTCATTTATAGATGAAGAGACAGACTAAGAACTTTTTTTTTTTTCTTTTCACCGATATCGATATTGAACATTTAGCACTGAGGAGTTTGATAAGGTTTCATGCATTTTGATTTGTTTGAGTAGTATAGAAGAATTTATTGTTGTTACTAGAAAATAACTTTTGGCAGGAGTTTGATAGGGTTTCATGGAAATATTCATGAAACTTGATTTGTTGGAACCGTATAGAAGAACTTACTGTTGTTACTAATCTATAACTTTCCTTGAAACAGTACTGTTAAGAAAAAGAGGACAAACTCATTTGTAGATGAAGAGATAAGACTAAGAACATTTTTTTTGTTTTTTGTTTACCGATACCGATATTGAATGTTTAGCCACTCAGGAGTTTGATAAGGTTTCATGGATTTTTTGATTTGTTGGAACTGTATAGAAGAATTTACTGTTGTTACTAAAAAATAACTTTTGACAGGAGTTTGATAGGGTTCCGTGATAATATTCATGAAAGTTGATTTGTTGGAGCCCTATAGAAGAACTTATTGTTGTTACTAATAGATAACTTTTCTTGAAACAGTACTGTTAAGAAAAAGAGGACAGAGTCATTTGTAGATGAAGAGACAGACTAAGAACAATTTTTTTTCTCTTCCCAAATACCGATATTGAACGTTTAGCCACTAATAAAAGAACGCACAACCCCAGTTTTCATTCAATGCCTCTTTATGCTCTCTATCTTATTCTAAGGTTATATTGTTGGTTTGGACACTACCTGGATATCTTTAATTTTTGTTTTTTTAATTGTTTTCTTCTTGCTTAGCAACACGCATGAATGTTTTGTAAGCATGCCTCAGTTTTACAATGATTTCCTCTTCATCCATTAGTTCTTACTTGATCACTTTTTTTTTTTTTCCTTTTCCCCTTATATTCCTTTTAGTGTCATCTGCCTCCTAGAATGGAATTATAAGTATCCTAATGGTAAATTGCATTATGACTCCTTAGACCTTGAGATAAAGTTAAAATGGAGATGATATCTAGATAGATGGATCTTATATAAGTGAAGTACCACATAAGTATATATATATAGGAATCCAAATATGTTAAATCACTTGTGTTATAATCTTCTACATTCAGAATTTTTTTGGTTTCATCATTTGACTTATCTTTTTAATGTAGCATCTAGACCAAATGAGTTTAAATATGAATAATCTGACCTAGTACCTTAAATATTTAATTTTTTACCAATCTATTACGAATGATTGTTGTGCACTCGCAACATCTTCTTTCAATGAATCGTTCATCGCTTTTGTATATTTGTACAGATGCTTGCTTGGTAGCATGTTTTGCATTGATTTTATGTATTTTTATTGGGAAAATGTGAGTAAGAATAGTTCGTAGTGTTATAGTGTGATCACTAACCACATTGGCCAAAACTTCCTCAAAATAGTTTCGTTTTTGCGTGCCATGATTTGTTTTCTACAAATCATAACCCCTCGGGTGGCACAAGAGTGGATGAAACTTCGGGATAGTGTTGGGTGTTGATCGATATATATAAGTTCGCATATTAACTTGACGAAAACTTATCATCACGCTCGATACCCGGTGAGCAGTCATTTGTAGACTTGAAACTATTTGTTTTACCTTCGAAAGTCCTTATTTTTTCCTTCATCTCTTTTTTCTTTTGTACTCAAAGTGTTTGCTAAATTGCTTATAAAGCTTCCCTCTTTGCAAGACGTCAATACTTGTCTGTTACACGCTTCGAACTAATTAATTTACTCTTTTTACAAGTCTTACGGAACCTGAGCGAGGTTGCAAATTGGTTGACCCTTTGCGAACATATATCGCAACGTCACATCATGACTTAGGCAATCCTAGCTAAGTTCGAAAAGTTGATGCAAGAGTACTTCACGACTTAGGCAACTTAAGCTAAGTCCGTACTTTTACCGCAAGAGTATCTCATGACTTGTGTAATTACAGCTAAGTCTGTAAACTAACACTTTAATTATGAATTTTGATGGAAAGCTGATTTAGTTGTATGATAATTGATTAATTTTGATGGAAAGCTGATTTAGTTGTATGATAATTGATTTGTCAACTTGGTACAGATTTTAATGAGAATTGATGTGTATTATTTGCTAAACTTGAGGCTTTAGCACAGATCAGAACACGACAGTCGAATTCACTGCATTCATGTATGTGATTCTACTTGGTTTGGATTGCAGCTTACTAAATCAGCACAACTTTGTACATGCGAGAACAAATTATATGTTCCTCCAATTTCAATTGCATGAAGATGAAGTAATAACAGCCCCACACACACCCCACCGGCCAGCTTATTATCTACGACGATTACTACAACGATACCATCTCCCAACTCTTAGCTAAATGGTGCGAATTAAAAGCATCGAGCAGCCTACAATTAAGTGGAAGATTCTTATGAGAATAATCGCAACGCAGATTGCGTCTCTTCCTATGTTGGAAAAAGAAGAATTAGTTTCGAGTTCGATTAGGAAAAAAAAAATTTACTCAAAAGAGGCCTCTCAAATAGACGTGGCAAATTACTACACACCTAAAGATCACCATTGCACTTCTCTTGGGACAGCTGAAGAACAGCCTAATTAATTGATAGTCTGTCAAGCTATTCCAACAACTGTGGAGATATTTGAAGGCAGTGAAGCTGTTCATAGAGTTTCAATCTTTTTCAAATATCCAAAGTTCATCTCCTATCAAAAAAAAAAAAAAAATCTTTTCCATTGAATCTCAGTTAGCCGAACTGATCTGATCCACCGTCGGACTCGATCGATTACAATATTTTTCAATATCGTTACTACGTCTTTTACGTGGAGTTATAATGTTTTAGTTTCGTAATAAAAAAATTATAAATTTTATTACTAAATCTCAAACGAAGGGCTGTAAGATTAAGTCATGCTGATGAACCCAGGAGTCAAAATCGATACTGTTACTCTAATTTGAGGGTTAATTATAGATTATTCTAGTTACGTTTAGTATCTCGATTGATATATTTTAAAAAGTTATATTGTCATTTCTATAGTTAAGAAAGTAATTTATTTAGGTTCATTTACACTAATGATTTTAATTTTATTGATAGAAATATAAAAACAAAGAACAAAAAAATAATTTTAACGTTCGATGACGGATAATATCGGTGGTGGCAAATGACGATGACATTGGTGTCGACGCTAATGTAGTTGTCTAGCCACCTCCGAAGATGATAAAGTTTACTCTTATCGTGATGCCACCCGCCTCCATGAAGACCATGACTATTAGGAAACCTAGGAGAGGATAACATGTGTAGTAGAAAAATAAAACAAAAATTAATTTTTTTAAATAAATTTATATCAAATTACGTGCGAAGATTAGCAGTAAAAAACTCATGAAACTAAAAACTACGTAAGATATGAAACAATCTCACTTAAGAAAACTCATATATCCCTAATTTGCATTTCTCAGATGAAGGAGATTTCATGTTCTCCTCTCTATCGGTGATCCACACGGTGAATAAAGCGATGATGCATTTTTTCCTTGCTTTCGTGTACTGCCACCACATAGTAGGGGCAATCCTTCTTGCTGCTCTCTCGCACCAGAGATGGGGGCAATTAGTTGAGGAAGAAGTAAGGAAAGAAGTCAGGGAGGTGGTGACCAAAGTGTCCAACTTTATAATCCCTTTAGTCTCACATCCTTTTTATATAGAGCTTCTACTGTTAATCTTCATATAATTATCCCTAGCTTAATGGAAATTATATTTTTATCCAATTATCCACTCTAAGTTCTTATTGGGTCTCACTTAATAGATCTACTAAAACATGAGCTTATTGATATCACATATTCAATCCTCTATTCATCGCTTCATCGACTATATGTGTGTAACCCTTTAGGCTCAATATTGTACTGGTTGTAAGTTGCACATGTTAGAACTCTTTGGTCCCTAAACAGTACGGGATGATCTAATCCATTGGACCTATCTGTCCTCAGTTATCGTATAACTATAGTCCATTATATATCTAATATCTCAGAGATCGTATACCAAGCATAGTGCTGTCATATCCATGCAAAATCTACTCAAGTTTCGTTCTAATCGAATTTTCCTATAGAACTCTTTCTCTTGAATGTATTAACATGCCCTCTCCTATTTATACAGATTAGGAGGGAAGATTTTCCTCAACAGAATAGAGGATTTCCCTCAACAGAATAGAAAGATTTCCTCATGTAGTTGGAAAAATCTTATCTATTATCAATTAATACTTAATTACCCTTGTAAGATTGACTATCACTCCCGATTACCTGTTGTGATAGATTTGGAACTTCCAGACCTATAAGTCCAGTATCAAAGAGTGAAGTACTTATATAGTGCATCATTTGTGTCTCAAGTCAAAAGACTATACACATAACTGGGATCACGAAATCGTTATCTGACGATGAGGTATCATTAACCATCCAATGCTCCGTGAGCGGATCATTTAGTGAACTCATTCTCCAATAAACACCTATACTATATCCCTAATGTCTCCACACAAACAGCTATGAGAGCTGCTACCTCCATCATATGAATGAGTATATAGTACATATGTCTCTCCGATTATCTCGATGTTCCTCTTGAATAACTTATGATCGAAAATATTTAGGATCTATGTTTATAGGCAAATTGATCTCATTATCATGATCTAATTCTCATTGCACAAATCCAAAGATATCATAATATATTTATCATCAAGTGAGAAAAAATATTATAATAATTATAATAATAATAACTAAAAAGACTATACAATATATCATACGTGCCATCACTCACATGATTGGCTTGTAGGGCACCTATAACTAGTAATCTCCCACTTGACCTAAAGTCAATCACCTATGTGCCTGAACCTCCTCAAACCCCTGTGATGCTAAAAAACAATCTAAGACAACAACTTTATTAGTGAACCTACAATTTTATCTTCGAATGGAACTCTTTCCACTCTTATATCACCACGGACTACGATTTCTCTGATCAAGTGGAATTTTCTCGAACATGCTTGAACTTCTTATGAGACTAGGTTCCGTTACTTAAGCAATTACCCTATTGTTGTCGTAATATAAGAAAATCGGCTCCTCGATGCTCATCACAACTCCTAGATCTGCAATAAACTTCTTCATCTAGACTTCCTCATTTGCAGCTTCTACCATAGTAATGTACTCCATCTCTATGGTCGAGTTAGCAGTAGTATCTTATTTGAAACTCTTCCGGCTTATTGCTCTATTCAAGGTGAATATATACCCTGAGTTCAACTTATTATCATCGACATCGGATTTGAAACTCGAGTCTATGTAGCCATCAATCTTGAGACTATTGGGAAATCTGGGGTGACATCACTTGCATAGCAGAAGAACATAAAATAAAATTACTAAATTTCTATAGAAAAATTAGCCTTTTATCTTCATACAAAGATTGGTGCACAAAAACCCATGAAACAAAAAAACTACGTATATAAGAAAATTATGTTACCTGGAGAGATCATATATCCCTAAATTCCTTTAAATTTATGAGAGAAGATGAAGAAGGTCGACTATTCTCCTCTCTAGTGGTGATCAACATTGCAGTGGCTAGCCGTAAAGATGCTCCTCAAATCTCCTCGCTGTGCACTATGCAATCAAGAAGGAACCAGCCATTCTTACTATCCAAACGCCCCAAATAGGGGCTGCTAGCTGAGGAGGAGAGGGGGAGATGAGAATAGGAGATAATAACTAAAAAGGGTTTAGCCTTTTTTTGGTTCTCTCCTATTTATAGAGGCCCCTATCAACTTAACCCTAATAGATCTTACCCTATTTGGTACTAGATCTCCATCCAACTACCTAAGCCTTTTAGATTAATAGGTCTCTACCCAATAATCTCTCATTGGCTCTTATTGGATTTTATCTATAAGATCTAATAATTCAAAGGCTTATTAGATATCCAATAAGATAGATGCACCAACATATATCTCATATCTGAACCTCTACTCATCACAACACCTACCATATGTGTGTGACCCTCTAGGCTCAATATCGAGTTGGTCGTGAGTTATATCTGTCAAAACTACTTTTGGTTCAGTGAATTATTATCTTTATAATAATTTACTCGACTTATCGATTACGGACGTACTAGGCCACCACGCTGTAATCCCTATACGATACAAGAAAATTCAATCTATTGGACCTATCTGTTCTCAATTATCATGTACATATAGTCTGACAGCCCATACTGTTTTTACTCGAGTCTCACTCTAATCGGATTCTCTCGAAGAACTCTTTCTTTCTCAATCTGAATGACCCTGGCTAGAGATTTGTCTGAGCAGGAATACATGAGATATTTCTCTCATGACATCGAGAGTGGATGATCCTCTATCACCTCTTAATAGCCCTCGTAAGATTGGCTACCACTCCTGATGACTGGTTGTGCTAGATCTGGAACTTCAAAGCCTATAAGTTTGTTATCAAAGAGTGGAGTACTTAGTGTCTCAAGTCTAAGGACCAGATATACCACTAAGATGATAGAATCACTGTCTGACAATGAGATATCATTAACCATCTAACATTATGTGAGTGAATCATTCTCCAATGAGTATATGCATGGTATTCCTAGTGTCCCCACACGAGCAACTATGAGAGCAACCGCTTCCATCATATGGACGGGTGTACTGCACATTAGTCTATCTGGTCATCTCGATTCCCTCTAAGTGACATATGATCGAGATTATTTAGAGTTTATTTTTAAAGACGAATCGATCTTATTATCGTGAACTCATCATAATCTGATTCTCATTGCATAGATCTATGGATATCACAATATATGCAGCATGCAAGATAAAATAATAAAATATTAAATAATATAATAAATAAAAAAAAATATCTATCATATCACACATGCCATCACTCACGTGGTTGGCTTGCAGATATGACTAGCAAAATAATCACCAAGCATGGAGATATATTGAGACACACTTAGATCTTTTTGTTCATAATCAAGCCTTTGGCTCGTTCTATACTTACTAGGTGTGTGTGGGTGTGGGTGTGCGTGGGTGTGTGTGTGTGTGCGTGTGCGTGTATATGTATGTATATATATGTATATATGTATATATATATGTATATATGTATATATATATGTATATATGTATGTATATATATATATATGTATATATATATATGTATATATATATATATGTATATATATATATGTATATATATATATATGTATATATATATATGTATGTATATATATGTATATATATATATATGTATATATATATATATATATATACATACATATATATATACATACATACATATATATACATATATATATATACATATATATACATATACATACATACATACATACATATATATATATATATATATATATATATATACATATATATATATTCATGCAATGTAAATATATATTAAATATATGTGTGTAATGCATCATATTTAACCATGAGACCAGATTGAATTAGAAAAACCCCTATAAAATAATATTAAATTGGTAAACTTAAGGCAATAAGATTGGCCTATGTGACCTTCCATCGTTATAGGTGAAAATTACTTTATGACGTAGGTTAAGTTGGTCGAGTCTCTCGAGGCTCACCTATATTGGGATTTGAGATCTTGCCTTGAACATAGAGATGTCATCGGTAACATGAGGACATTGTATGTTTGATCGAGTTCCTCAAGGGTATATCATTAGATCAAACTCATCTTGTAATAATGGTGCTGACTTAATCCAGTATCATGGTTGGTCGAGCCCCTCGAGCCCATGATGGTTAAGAGGTCGAATAGGACGTGAATCACAAGGAGTTGTGATTGGCAAGAGTTGCCTACAGTTTGGGCTTAGTGTAATTGGTCAAGTCCTTTAAGATCATTCTAAGACATTAATTGGATCTCAATCCCCACTAGAAATTCGTTGAGTTAGAATTATTATAAGAGATGATAATTCACTGAGTCAGAAAGAGTTCTGACATGTATGACACACGGGTAGCTCGATAAGTCTAGAGGATTACACACATATGGTAGGTGTTACGACGAGTAGAGGTTCGGATATGAGATATCCGTTAGAGCTCCTATCTTATTAGATATCCAGTAAACCTCTAAATTATTGGATCTTGTGGATAAGATCTAATAAGAGCAAATGAGAGATTATTAGATAGAGATCTACTAATCTAAGATGCTTAAGTAGTTGGATGGAGATCCAATATCAAATAAGACATGATACATTATGGTTAAGTTGACAATGGACCTCTATAAATATGAGGGAATCAAATAGGCGTAGAAGACTTTTTTTTACTATCACCTCCTATTATCCTCCCTCCCTCTCCTCCTCAACCGACAGCCCTAGTTTGGGGCAAGTGGACAACAAGAAGGGTTAGCCTCTTCTTGATCACATGGTGCACATGGAGAGAAAGATCATGCAGCGATTTGAGGAGTGTATTCGACGCATCTGTCATGTGGATCACCACTAAAGAGGAGGACATCTGACCTCCTTCATTCTCTCCTATAGATCTATAAATTTTCAGGGATATATAATTTCTCTATGTAACATATCTTTCACATACGTGTAATTTTCGGTTTTGCGGGTTTTTCATGCACCAATCTTTGCATGACGACTAGAACATTTTTCTATGGGAAATCTAGTATTTTTTATTTTCTATTCTTCTGTTACGTATATGATGCTCCATCCAAGTTTCCTAACATATCCGTCTTATCCTCGTTGGTACTATTGGCATCTCGGTGCATCTCCATGCCCAATAATCATCCGTCTCGTCCTCCTAGGTCCCGTTAGCATTTTCATGCTTCCTTAATGTCTCCTTATGCAATTACAACTTAATTATGGGCATGCAGGCGAATATATATATATATATATATATATATATATATATATATATATATATATATATATATATATATATATATATATATATATATATATAAAAGAAGTCTTGATCGTATCAAGGGGAGGTGCAATACCAAGGGAGATAGAATTATATGTTGGATATGATGAAATAGTAAGAGATGCTTACAAGCCCCAATAATAATAATCACAAACACATATCATCATATCACACCTGGCCCATGATTATTTATCAACGTCATACATCACATGTACATAAAGATATAGGACTACAATGTAATAATTAATTAAACTTAGATTAATTTTTAATCCAATTAGAAAACCCTAAGGTTTCTTGGGTAGCCAAGAATCCCTGGTATAAGGGGTCTGCTCAGCCTAGCTGAGAGAAACAAGGTTGCTCTTGCCATGCAGCCCTTAACAGGGACGAGAGCAGCAAGTGCTATTCTCGGCCAAGGTTGTAAGCAGCCTTCTGCCAAACTATAGGGTAGCAATAGTTACTATTTTTTTCCCATTTTTTCTATTCACCTTCTAATAACAAACTAGCGGCAAACATAACCCTTTAAAAGCCAAAACATATGCAGTTTATATTTGTGATTAGTATCAAATGTAACAACATCTTTATGAAAAAATTGATTAAACGTGGTCCAACACAACATGCAATAAACACATGCAATTTATAACCAATCATTGTATGAAAAACCTGGCTCTAATACTACTATTGGGAAACCTAGGAGAGTCATGCATAACAAGAAAATAAAATAGAAATTAATTTTTCAAAAACAGATCTATATCAAATCACGTGCGACGATTGAGAGCAAAAAACCCGTGAAACCAAAAATTACATAAGAAGCAAAGAGAAAAGTCAGAGATGACAACTAAAGGGTCCAGCCTTATAACCACTTTAGTCCCACATCCTTTTTATAGAGAGCTTCTATTGCTAACCCTAATAGATTCTTCCCTATTGGATATTTGATCTCTATCCAATTATCCCTAGTTTAATAAAAATTGGATCTCTATCCAATTATTTACTCTAAGCTCTTATTGGGTCTCACCCAACAAATCTAATAAAATATAGACTTATTGGATATCACATATCTAATCATTTATTCATCTCGTCATCTACCATATATATGTAATTCTCTAGGCCCAATACCGAGCTAGTCGTGAGTTGCACCTGTTAGAACTCCTTTTAACTCAAAATTTCTTCTGATACAGTGAATTATTATCCCATAATAATTCACTCAACTCATCAACTATTGATGTACTAAGCTACTACACCACAGTCCTCAAACGGTACAGGGGGATCTAATTTGTTGGACTTGTCTACCCTCAATTACCGTGTATCTATAATCCATCACCCATCTAATATCCAAAAGATCGTATACTGGGCACGGTGCTATTAGGCCCATAAAGAATCTACTCGAGTCTCACTCTAATCGAATTCTCTCATAGAACTCCTTCTCTCTCAATCCAAATGATTGTAGTTAAGGATTTGCATGAGTGAGAATACATGAGGCATTCCTTTCATAACATTGAGAGTGGATGATCCTCTATTGACACTCAATTATCCTCGTAATGTTGTCTATCACTCTTGATGACTGACTATGCTATATCTGAACCTTCCAGACCTATAAGTCTAGTATCAAAGAGTGTAGTACTCATACAAAGTATCCTTGGTATCTCAAGTCGAAGGACTAGACATACAACTAGGACCACAAAACCCCTATCTAATGATGAGGTATCATTAACCATCCAGTATTTCGTAAGCGGATCATTCATTGAACTCATTCTCCAATAAGCACATGTTCTATATCTCTAGTGTCCCCACACAAACAGTTATGAGATCAGTTACCTCTATTATATGAATGAGTATATAGTATATTAATTTCTCCAGTTATCTCAATATCTCTCTCGAGTAACCTAGAGAATATTTATTATTTATATTTATAAGTGAATTTTTCTCATTATCATGATCTCATCATGATCCAATTCTCATTGCACAGATCTAAGGATATCATAATATATTTATCATCAAGTGAAAAAAATTTCATAATAATAATAATAATAATAAAGATTATGTAAAGTGTCACACATATCATCACTCACGTGATTGGCTTGTAGGGCATCTATAACTAGCACGCACTATCGATAACCTCATCGTCGCTCGCCACATGTCGCTCAGCATCTACGTTGATGCCAATGTAATTGTCACTTCGCAATTGTCGAGCAACAACTATATCGACGTAGACGCAGATGGTGGTGATCATCACGGTGTCTATGACAAAGACGGTGGTAGCCTCATCCCTGACTCGTTGGGTGGATCACAGCCTCGACCGAAGTTGGGGTTGTCAAAGCTCTTGTCGCTCCCCCGCTATCGCCCACCTGTAACTAACTACATAAGATAATCGATAACTAACCTTAACCTGAGAAAGTTACTGCATCATTAATAAGACATCCACCTAAAAGCTATTCAATAGAAGGGAAAAGAAAATTGAATCAATGCATTTTATGGTAATTGTATTTGATTGTCATCAAGTATTTCCCTGTTTGAAGTGGACACAAGAAATAATCATGATTTAGAAAGCATTAGAAAGACCGCAATATGATTACCATGATCTTTATTAACTATAATTTGATTTTTAATTCCGTCTCTTCAAGGATTGTTTGATGCAAATCATGAATTGGCATTAAGGAATTGTAAAATATCTTTTGGATTTATGAATGCATGAAAAGTTGCACAGTTCTCTGAATGATTGGCCAATCTGTATGACTTTTCAATGCTTATTAACATACTCTTCTTAGTCATGCCTAAGTTTTTCTTAAACCTCTTCCTTTTATTTCCTTTTACATGATTCTTCATCTTCTTTATTTCAATTCATTTTAGAAACAGTCTCTATTTTGTGCAAACCATGCCTCGCCATCTGTGGCTTATGTAGAGGGGGATGGATTGGCTCTTGCTCTCTTGTGTTACATCTTCTGCTCAATTTTCTGATCTTTTATATGTATATATGTATATGTATATATATATATATATATATATATATATATATATATATATATTCTAAATCATATATAATTAATCTTATTGATGAAGTTGGTGTGAGAGAACAAGCCAATTCTATGATTCTGTGAAGAAAAGGCAGAAGCTTTGCTGCATTAATACCCTTTTTCGCTTGTGAATTGTCTGTGGTGCTACTTTTACAGCTTCAGATCAATCAAGAGAGGGAAGTAATGGAGATTACTGCTCTTGAGAAAGAACAAGTTTTGACGGATACAAGTGAATGAATGGATGAATTCCCAAGGAAGGAAGGAAGAAGACGACACTTGTTGTGATTCGGACCTCTAATTTACATACGAAAGAATGAGCAGAACGCAGAACAAGAAACAAAAGCAGCACAAATGAAATCCTTTGACGTGGTCGGAAAAGCGGATGTGGGAGACTCGATTCATCGGTCGAAGGATGGAGAGCAGAGCAGAGGAGGAGGTCTTATAGAGCTCGCCCCTTCACGATGTCGATGCTCATCTCACTCGGATCGGTCGCCTGTAGCTCCACTTGGATCCCGTCGAGCTCCCTCTTGAACCTGTCCTTGGAGCTCGCGTACAGCATCTTGCTCCTCACCCTCGACGTGTCGGGTGACCTGCGCCGTTCAACGGAAGCACATTAGTCAATCAAACCATGCAGGAACCATCGTCACCCCACCTCCGCCGGTCGGCCTCTTGTTCTTGATCTTGATCTTGCCTTACCAGGATATGAAGAAGATCTTGCTCTTCTGGCAGTGCTCGTCGGTGACGAAGTCGAAGTCGAAGACGGCGTAGCGGCACTCGTCAGCCGGCATGGACGCAGCGAAGTCGTCGTACGTCTCCCCGGGCTGGCCCAGCTTCTCCACCATCACCTGCTGTATCCTCTCGTCGATCTTGAAGACGATGAACCTGAAGTTCCTCTTGGCCTTCAGCTCCAAGAACTTGAGCTTGCACTCGTCGCTCACCGCCATTCCCGACGCCGAATTCGCCTTTCCATCGCACGTTACCACAGTGTTATCGTAGTTTGACAGCGGAAACAGTACCTCGACATAAAATCCAAAGACAGAGAGAGAGAGAGAAAGAGTACCATGGCTTGTGTTGGTTGTGAGACTAATCAGCTGGGCAATGGAGATTGAGAAAGGCGGAGGAAATTGGAGGCAGAAGGATTAAAGGGGGAAGGGGGGCGATGAGGAAGAGGCTTCCGTGGAGTTCGGAGGACGTCAAGTTTGCGAGGAGGAAAATGGGAGGGAGGAGAGAGTTTGGCGGAGGAAGCAGCTCAACCAAGCCTCCTCAAAGCACTCGCACGGCGACACCTCTCTCGGCTTCGCTCAACGTCGGTTTCTGTTTCTTTGACCCAGTAACTAACTCATATTTAGGTGTTCATCCTCAAGCTTTTCTGTACCTTTAAGCATCGTGTTTGCATCACAGATTAAAGCTTCCGCATTTACTCAATCTTGCATATCAAAAGGCTCATCCACGATAGATCATTGCATACAGCTAAAGCACACTACACAAACTAAAGACCACACTGCAGAGCAGCTAAAGCTTTGAAGAGGCTTCGAATTAACACTGTGGAGCTCAACGACCCACTGGTTTCAGGGATCAGATCGTCACAGGCATTTGCCTATCACTCTGTGAAGCGATCGCTTGATCATTCCCGGTGATGCAACAATGGCGCTTCTGAACTGCAGTGAACACCAAGAAGAAATCAGTAACCCCACCAAGAAGACGATCCACTGGTGGTGTGGGTTTTGGGTTCATGATGGATCCGAACCTTGGATTTTACTGTCAGTGCAAGGACGCCGTCGACGGTGGAGGACTGCACCGACAGGGGATCCAAATGGAAGTGGCTGATGGACTCGACGATCTCGAGCAGCAGGCATTCCCTCCACGGGCAGTGTATCTCCACCACCACCTCCGCCTCCTTCATGGTCACGATGACGTCGATGGGGCCGTCCCTGGACAACACCCAGTGGTGCTCGGCCTCTGTTTCGCCGGCGTCGCATGTTTTCCGCTTGTTGCTGCAGCTCTTCCTGCCGTTCGCCATCATCTCCTTGCTGCCGTAGTTGTCGGATGTTCTCTCCGCTACGTCAGGATGCTTCCTTCTGTTCTTGGCATCGAGCTCCAACGATGACTCCCTGCAGGACTCCAACTCCTGCACTCTTCTCTCCATATCTTTCAGGTACTCGATCGTGTCGCCCAGGATGGATGCCTTGTCAACCTGATCAAAGAAAAGGAGCAATCAATTGCAGAAGGTAATAGAGAGTCGAATGAATCCGAGACGAGTAATCTGATTACCACCTTGGTGACAGATGGAATCAGTGATTGCAGAACCAGGAACTTCTCATTCAACTTCTCTCCGCTCCTCCTCTCTGATAAGACATGGTTCGAACCAGACTCTCCTGGCCTCCAAGCTTTTGGGTCATTCCCATCTTGGCATTTCGGCTGGTGGCCACCGCGAAGCCATTCTCCATCCATCAACATCTTCTTCAGCAGCTTCTGCGGCGTGCCGGTGAACGGTTTCGGAGTGCTCATCCCTCTTCTCCACACCATAAAACTGGACTTACGAGAGATCTTCAGGAAGCATGAAACTGATCTCACTGGCTTCGAGCTGCGTAAAATGGTGGCCACTGTGTTTGCATAGTGTGAATCACCAGCATCAAGATCCAGTAAAACATGCTTAGAATTACCCAGCATCGGATGTCTCGTTCGCTCCCCCGTGTCAGAAGTGGCAACCCTCTTGGCACGGACGACGGACATCGATGCGTACTCGTTCGAGTTCAGAGAGATGAGCTCATCGTCTCTGAACTGCCGGTTCTGAGTCTGCGATACGCAATTTAGCCCGTCGATTTCAAGCATATCTTCGAGCTGCTGACTGTGGAAACTGTCACCGGGAGAACAATCACAGAGATGATCGGTGTGCACCTCTTCGGCCTTGTCATGGACTGCTTCTCTTTGTTCAGAAGGTGGAAACGAATGAAGAGCAAATGGGCATCGTATCGGGTGATCAGTAATCAAATTATGGTCCTCCAAGGCCATGGGGTTGCCTACATCATCAACATCATCATCGTCGTCGTCGTCATCATCATCAGCCATTTGAGGACTGGACATGGATTGCTCGGAGCGGACAGGACATGGTAGCTCCCAGAAGAAACTCGTAATCTGCGTCACGACGGCAGCATCTTCCAAGATCTTCAGAACAAGTAACGTCAAACCAGAGGAAACATTAATGCCTTCGGTTCGTAAAGATTTAGCTGAAATCTTCCCAAGAAACAATTGATTGGAACTCACAGATTCAGTTGTACCCAACTCTAGTACTCCACCCATGAAAGGGATGCATGCCACTGTCTGCAGAGAGAGGGGAACAGACAGAGACCATTAGATAAGCCGAAACTACAGTTGAGACAGACGAATTAAATGAGCAATCACAGAGATGTATCAACTGGAAATCAAGATCGAGACATTACCTGAATGGATGCACTCTGGATGATGTGTGACAGAGGCCGATCGGAGGAATCCACAAACAACGTAGCAGAAATGAAAGAGTAGCAACACATTAGCATCTCCATAGATCAAGCTTTGTTACAATTTTGGAAGGTCTATGAACTCCACCTTTGCTAGAAGAGAGCGCGAGAAGATCCTGCTGTCGGCAAACTGAGCGTTGCTCAACCATTCGTGCTGGTTGTTGGCGAAGGCTTTACCGGGCAATCTGGAGAGCAGCAAAGCTTGGATGGAGAAGTGCCGATGAAGAAAGAAGTAAACTGAGGGTTTTAGGAGGAGGATGGATGTACCCTTGTCCGGGAGTGAATGTGAAGGACATGCAAACCAAGTAATACCACTCGGTGTGGGTGAGATCCTCTGGAGACAATGAAGCACAGGGCCTTCTCATCTGCTGATTACTGTCGCCTGCTGAGAGTGATTCATACAGTTCTCTCAGTTGCTCGCTCCTCTGAAGACCCATTTGATCTGCTTTAAGTTCTACAGATTGAGTTGTCTTCCTCGTCTTTATATCACCATTGTAGTATCCATCACTCCATGACAACACACTACATAGCATTGAGCATTCACCATGAAAACACAGTTTGACCAAATAGTAGTCGATTACTTACCCGAGAAATCGAAACAAAAAAACATAAACAAAAGTTCCATTTTGGCACATCCTACTTCTTTAGATCTCGGCACGATGAAAGATCTTCTTTACTTGTGTAGAAGTTCTCTGGTGACATAGATCTGCTAGCTAGAAGAAACTAAGCAAGACGAGGAGTTTAATGTGATAGCTGGTATCTCATGATTCTTTGTTCGATGTTAAAATAACCCCAAACATTAACAGGATTTCTTTTAGATCCTCAGTTACTTCATGTATCTCAATGATCCATGCAGTACCAAAACAAGAAATGGTAAGAATTATCTACATATATTCTTCCAGTTTGTAACAGAGAGAACACAGTAGATGGTAACCAGTTAATATAGACCAAGAAATGTGAAAGCTGGAGCAGCTTCTTTACCCTGGTTGCCTGGTGGAGGTAGACCAAAAGATTGCATAGCTCCACTGGATCGTCCTAACTGTAGCGGCAAGCTGCCTCCTGAGGGGCTTCTCCGGCAACTCGTCATGCATCTCGGGATCTACGGCCATTGATCGAGACAAAACCTGATCTCCAAGCCACACAAACAGAAATAACCTGAGAAAAAGCCGAACGAGGCCAGGGTTCCGGTCTTCCCTTCTCGAATCGGACTTCTCCTACCAACAACACATCGTCAACTTCATCTCCGGCAACGCTAGTTGGAGACAGAGTGAGAAGAGATCCTAAAGAAGAGTGATATTTGTTCTTCTTTCTCCGGCAAAATGGAGACCCTTTGCCTGAGAAGGGAAAAGCAATCTACAGCAGCCTCGCGCTTATGCAAGACTCTAACGGGGGCTGGACATTACCCTTACCCTTAACAGGACAAGCAGACCGTGGTATGGGTGAGAGGAGCATGAAGACAGCTTGTAAATCATAGCGTCGTCTAATTCTTCCTGGGACATTAAATTTGCACTGAATCCAGTGGATGATCACATGCGGCTAGAACAAGCTCAGCAGTAGAGCACCAATGGCTAAAAGGCTTAGGCATGCAGCACGCACAGTACGGAAAAAAAAGGCTTTCACGTAGCTCAAGCTTTCGGTTGGATGGCTCCCTCCCTCCTCTCGCCTTTTGAGGTCGAAGGAAAGGGCAGCGAAACAGGACAGAACAAAGGAGAAAGAATCGCCGTGGAGGATCACGGAGGGGGATGCCAAGCCCCGGTGCGTCGAGCGACCCTTTTTAACTTTTACCGCGGTGGTGGTGGTGGAATGATTGGGGTTGCTTGCTTACACCACGTACGCGGGGAGGGTGCAGAAGCAGCAGCAGATACAAACAAGAGAGCTGTCATGGCTTGGCTGCTGGTGACCTCCGACCCGTGGCGAGGGAAGCAGAGGAAGTGTGATGGAACAGGACTGGTCTTTGTCACCTCGTGCATCATACCCTCCTCCATTGATTGGTGCAGCTTTGACAGCCAACTGTTCCGTGGACACACGACTCCATGTCCGTGACAGACCGACTCGGTATATATATATATATATATATATATATATATATATATATATATATATATATATATATATATATATATATATATATATATATATATATATATATATATATATATTCTTTTTTTTTTTTTTTTTTTGGGTGTGATAAGAATTTGGACCTCTAATGGTTCATATGAAATATATTTGTAGAGGATTTTTGTACATTGAACGAAAATATATAATTTTTTTTTATTTCGATATCATGATTGGTAAGTGTATTATTATTACATACATCTATGTGTATCATTTAATGTAATAAAATTATATTTTAAAAAATAAAATAAGTTTACTATTTCAAATACAAGTAAATTATTTGAGCCAATAAAAAGGATGTGTGAAAGAAGGCAGTTGTGGAACCCTACCATGTTATTATTGCAAGACAGAGTGAGCTGGCTCTGTCTCACCTTTTGCCCCTAAATACAGCCTATATTTTAGAAATTGATTTTTTTTTTCTTTTTTTAAGGTCAGATAAAAAGAATATATATTTATATTTATCATAAAAAAGTATTGGATTTTGTTGGGAGAAAATCAAAAAAATAAAAAATAAAAAGATGGTGATGACAATGAAAAAAAAAAGATATTGCTGATGTCTGATGAAGCCTATATCATTGTTGTTGGGAAGGACACAAGTGTCCATTGAAGCCATTAAAGCCAAAAAAAAGAGAAAGTGAATGGCAAAAGGGGGCACCAATATCAAGAAGTCATGTGCTCTTCTGTGTTCTGTGTTCAATATGCAAAAGAAGTAGGTGTAACATGGCCTACCATGGATCATTACAAATGATGCCTTCATGTCTTTGTTTTTCTTTTTTTTTTCTTGCCCAATGGGTAGCATGTCACTTACCTTATACTTGTTGCTTTTAATTATCCATTGTTCTCATTATCATCAAAAATAATAATAATAATAAATCACAACACTTTTTTTTTATGATTTTATGTGCTTATCCTTTCTATGCCCCCACAATGTCATATTGTTCCTTCAAAGTTTAGTAAATATATATCTAATATTTAAATATTATAATATGTCGGTGCTTACAACATCACATCATTATTAGCTTACAACATCACTCAATTATTTTATCGTGTCGACACGTTAATCAAGTTGATCGTATGATTAACATGATATAATTACAAACTCGCATAGTTCTAAAAAATAATATCAAATCATTCCACCAATAAACTCCGGTATCACGATTGCCAAAATTCTCTATAAAATGTCTCTAACTAGGCTACCTCACATAGAGCCTTTTAAACTCCCTAAATCAAATATTACTTTTTTTTTAGAGTTATACTAATTCAAATATTAGAAATCGATTTTTCTTTGAAGTATTTTATTTAAATCCACTCATTTTCTCGACGTCAAGTTTATCGGACTAACCCGACATATTAGATGACTAGATCGTGCTTTAACAATTCTGTGATATCATGTATTTCTCACATTGTTAGCATCAACTTTCGAATACTCCGAATATTTTACTATCATATTAACTCTATGGTAATTAGCCAAATTAGTGTCATTGTAAATTATGGCTTTCTCAAATATATCTATACGTGCGGGTGCATGATAAATTTAGATTTACATGCATAAATATAAAATTCATATACATATATAAGAGAGAGAGAGAGAGAGAGAGAGAGAGAGAGAGAGAGAAAGCGAAGGTACCAACTCGTGAATGCAGCCCATTGCCGGCCATGTGACGGGTGTCAAAGCCAAAGAACACCTTTGCAGAGCATTTGTATCTTTCTCCTCGCTGCATGATTGCCATGCCATCGCCACACCACAAATGCAGAGAGGGGATTTTGGCTATCACTTGGATGTCAATGTCAACGACGAAGCTTTGGTTTCTTGCACCACTCCCATGCCATGCTTTTACCAATGAAGTAAGCATTTTTCTTCATTTAATTTTTAATTTTGTTTTCATGTATTAATGTCATCTTAAATTGTGAACGTGTGACCGTGCTAACATTTCGGTACGTGCGATTAAGACATCACACAATATGGTAGGATGAATGATGCGCATAGGACGCAGATACGTGGAAGGAGACACGGGAATTGATGTTATGTTATGTCAGCATCCACGTGGGATCCATGGGATCTAAATTATATTTACTGCTGAGTGGGTTGGGTTGGTGCGGCATTAGCATGACAATGCCAACACACGACTTAACGGGTGATGCCAGAAACTAAATGGGTCCGATGAAATATCCGCTCGACATTTCATTTACTGTGTAGAATCAAATACTTTTTTGAGATTCAAAATAATTTCTACGGCATCCATTTGTCCTCCGTCCATCCCAAATCAGCGTCACGTGATCCAATCCCTCGCGCACATTGTCCAGCACCCAAAATGATGGTACGGTGGGACCCGCCCATCGAATCAATCGAGGGTGTCGTCTAATAGGTTTTCTCACTCTCGTCTTTTTCTATCCTACCAGAAATAAAATTATTATTAAAATTAATAAATAAAAATATTTTAATTAAAAAATCATTAAAATATTTTATCCGACACGGTTCATCATCAGCCATTCAGGTGTCTTTTTCACCGGTATCTATTCCTTGGTCTTGTCCATTGGATGGTTTCTCTTTGCAGACTTGCACCATCCGTAATATGCCGTCACCTAAACCTGCTGCCGGCCATCCACCTACCGGTCAAATCCTATTTTAGACGTCAATTGACACGTGCGGTGTATCACGCAGCAGCATCCATAGATCGAACCCATGGGCCCCGGGGGTCGGGTTAAGCGGACCCACCACACCCCAGTGCTCACCCACCGACGAACCCGTTCGACTTAAAACATCGTTCTTTTTCTGCTTTCCTTACATAATAACAAATCAAACTCGATTTTGGATTTAGCTCGAGAAAAGATATATATGCAATCGATCTCTCCAAATAATAATGTTAAAATATTGCATTCTCAGGGGGGAAATAATCCTAAACACAGCTCCTATAGACAATTTGTGGAACAAACTCACATCCAAGATGGTCTCAACCAACACACACCAATTGCTCTCCATATCAATCATCATTTTCCATGTTAAATAATGTGGCAAAATTTGTGAGGATAAAAAGAACTAAATTTGTAGTAACTCACTCTAAAACCAGGTAGTTCTGGTACTTTAGATCACTCGTTTCCTTAAATTGTCGGCCATCGCAACCAATTTACAGATGAGGAAAATAATGACTCCTATGTTTTGAATTTATGTGTGATCTTCTCTACACCTTCCTTGCAATCTTCAACTATCCTCCTTGCTTTGTCCGCAGCGACTGAGCCGAATCCAGAGGCGCTTTCATGGAACACATCTACTGAACTTTTAGCTTTGGAGAATACATTATCCCAAAGCTTCATGGTGTGATCAGAAGCCGCCGAAGCCTGCCATTTCAAAGCTGCAATCAAAGAGATGATCATTTCAATTATCTTCTCGATAACAGCAGCAGATCTAATTCTTAATTCAGCTGCCATTGTCTTAAGCTTCTCAACCAAGCTTTCTCCTCTTTGAATCGTCTCATCAACTTGGGGCTGTTCTAGAGCGGTTCCAACGTCAGCATCACGCACGAGATCCGCATCAACGACTACAGTTCCATGCCCCTCCCACCGCTCTTTGGCTTCCTCAAGTGCTTTGGCCTGCTCTCTAGCCCGTTTAGCCTCCTCCTCCGCCCAAGACCTGGTGGAGGTATACAGTTTAGAATGAGCAGCCTACCGATGGTTGTTTCATTATGCCATTCTCCAAAAGGCATTAAGAATTTTAAAAGGTGCTACAAAAAAAAAGAGCTAAGCTTCAAAATTTTAATCTATGAGTGTCTATAATTACAAATAAAATGCTAAAAGTGTCACTAGACAAGAAACAAAATAGAACATAAAAAAAAAAGGAAAAAGATGATGCTTCTAATTATCAAAGTAGGCGAAGTCCAGGCTTCATATTGCGACGAGCTGCGAGTTCAGTGCTGTGGCCAGTTATTTCGGCACTTACACAAGTTCTTGCCACCATAATTTCCAAATATTGCTACTATGTGGTTTCATTAAGTACTCTTTCACTGATAAAATTCACTTTATACATACTGAGATCAAGTAGATGCAACTACAACATGAATCATTTTGCATTATGAATGCACTATATAATTTCTATATGACGCTCCAAAAAATTTTGGCTGGCAACTCATGCGATGCCCTCCGGTTAGTCAGGAATCTAACAAAGTTTATCAGTTTGAGTTGGCTTTATTAGTTTGGGTCGTAGTTAGTTGATGTCACAAGAAATAGCTTGTTTTTATAAAAGACTTTGGCCAGCTGACCGAACCAGCCCATAAAATAGTTAGGTTGACAGTGAAACAATTCTATTCTGGTTGGCATTTTTACCTCATCAGAATGGGTCGACTAGAAAAATTAATTGATTGATCAAATTCAATCTATTCCATAAAACAATGCAAGTAGATCAAATCGCATTAAGTAAAGGCTTTACTGTGTCATTTTAAACATGACCAAAGCTGACTTTCCTATCAAACAGGTTCTTAAGCAGGACAGTGTGCTAGATGAGTGGGGTTTGCTACTGGAATATTTACATGATACTGATAAATCAGGCGTAGGTCAACAAGTATAGTATATTGTGACTCAAACCTTCCCATCCATTGCCACCAACATGCATCTGTTTTCTTTACGAAAATCAAAGATTCCTTCCATAGAATGAAAGACATTTGCAATCTAAGCTCTTGAGGATTCACGACGAATAGAGAATGCAATGTCATCATGCCACTAAAGATGTTTATCTCACTCATTTAATACAAGTCCCCTATACAATACACCTATCCATCAGCATATGATTGGCTAGGGCCCATTTTACTACTACATAGCTAGCTATCTCGTCAGAGGTCATGTTCTGATGCTGTGATACTGTAATTATGACATATCAGGATCTAACTAGAGAATCTTGGACTTAGTAGCCTAACATTAATAACTTCATTTAAGCATTTTGTTCCATATTGTCAAAGTCCATCATCTTAATCATGGGTCAAAGGCACTAGTTGAGTAGCAACAATTGACATAATAGCATCCACTAGGGAACTCTCATATGCATATGGCAAGATGAGATTAGCTCATGTTTTCTGAGATATGAACCCAATATGTACTTGGTGGCACGTAAATAGGATCTTAGGCATAAAACAGGGAATTTTGTAATATCATAATGGTCCCACATAGGGAGCTAATATTGCGTCTACTTGTGCAGGCAGCCTAGTGGCCTACTAATAGTTTGGGAATTTTGAGCCATTTGTAGGTTATTGGGCCTGTAGACTTTCAAGACTTCTAGAGCATGCTAGAAGACAGTGGCCAGAGTACATACCAAAAGGAAGTATCATTGCCTGATAAATGAACGATTGTCATCATGTGCTATCTTACAACCAGAGCAAACAGTTATAAATCTATAGAAAACAGAATAACCACCTCAACATAAAAGGAAATAACTACCTTACCTGGCCATGAATAAAGCCTTCCTCTCAACCTCCAGCTCACTCTGTAACTGGGCAATAACCTGATTCTGGCTCTCTGCTTCCTTTCGAAGTTTGTTGATCCTATCCTTCTCAAAGGATATCTCCAGCTGGTTACTCATGAGACTCTGTAACTGCTCTTCCGCCTCATGCCTCAACCTTGAAAGGACTTCCATTTCAGACTCAACAACTGCATGCCCCTTTATTAAAGCAATATGCTCTTCCTCTCTTTCAGCCTGTAATCTATCTAATTCTAGCTTTGCTTCTTCAGCCAACTTCTCTAGAGCTTTTGCCTTTTCCCTCTCCTTGGCAAGCTCCTTCTCAAAGTTTGCATTAACATCTTTCTCAACTTGAGCTAACAAAGCTGCATCTGCACTCACAGCAGTTTCGGCCAGCGATTCAGCCTCAATACGAGCAAGTTCCTCGCTGACAATTTCTGCTGCATCACCAGTTGCAAGTGCAATAGCAGCTTGAGCCTTTGTGATGGGTTTATCAGGTTGAAATAGTCTTGTGCAACCTATTCATTAAAAAAATGGTAGCAATCTAATTTCTTAGCAAATAACCCAAAACTAGAAAGACAGATAATAAAAACCAGAAACAAATTACCAAAAGCAAGAGCTGTGATGCTTTGTCCCCCAGAGGACAAGTCAGCTACTAAAGCTGGCCAAGCATCTGGATTGATCCTATGGATGTCTATATAGCCACAACATTGGTATATGTCCTGATCAGGGAAAGACATCACACTGGCAGTAAGTACATACTTTATCTGAAATCAAGAAAAGAAAAGTCATAAGATCCTATTTCTTTCTTTTTCCTTTACGTTTATGTCAACTTCTGGAAGTTGCCTTCTTTCAGTAGCCATCTTCCAGCTAATGAGATCTTGACGTGACACAGGACTGACACATAAAATGTTCGGTCATAAGATGTCAGAATTGCTTTCTGATAATGACAGTAAAAGTTACAGTAAGAACCCATGTTTATCACCTTTCAGGGGAGAAGAGAATATAATCCTGCTGATCACTGACAGTGTGACCCAAATCAGTTCTTGAAAGCTTGCTGGAGATTAGTCCAGCTTCTGCCAAGCCTATCCCAGAAACATGGCACACAAAGAAAACAATGAGATAGGAGCATCTTTAAGTAGCAGGCCAAGTCAATTTGCATTCCAATTAATTGTTAAGTTATTCAAATCCATACCTTGAATGCATGGAAAGTCTGGGTCTTCGGGCGTAACATCATCAAAAGCAAGTTCAGTCACATTCTCTATGTACATTGCTGGATAAATTTTTGAAACTGTTTTCCTGTGTGGGAAACCCAAGAACTTAAAACTCTTCATATCCAAGCACAAACACCTCCCAAAGAATATAGGCTACCATACCCGAACACATCCAAAATAAAGAAAGGTTGCTTTATCCAAACAATTTTAACTAAAATATCAAGTTATGCTCCGTTTGCCTTCCATAAGATGGTAAGGGTGGCTCTTGACTTGGTACACCGGTCATCCGTGCTTGATGTTACTCTTATAGTTGAAGTTAGTCTAAGAAATAAAGCGGCTTAGAAAACCCAGGAGGCTTACATTCTTGCAATTTAAACTCATCAAACCAACAAGCAAACTCCCAAAAGGATATAAACTTGAAAGGGGCATAATGCAAGGTGCCTTAGAAACAGCTTGAATTATTAAAGGGTGAATTAATTGTGTGCCAAATTGCATATGATCTCCGTCTAAGAGGATGATCAATGGGATATCCTTAGAGGGAAAAAAAATGTAAAAAATATAGTATAGAGAAGATAGAAAACATAAGAACAAATATACCTTGAGAGATTACTGCTTGCAGTAACCAACCAGCGAGCATACTCACGACGAGTACATATATCACCTGGTTGAACGTCAGCCTCAATAACCTACAGTTTTCAACTGGATGTGATAAAACAATAGTTCCGATACCTCTATAAATTAACTTCATAACATACAAATAAGGTGTTACATGGAAAAATAGTCAGCTCTCTGTCACATGCAAAGGTGAAAAAATAAAGTTTTTCTCCAGCTATTGTTTAGCATTTGTTATTAGAATGTTAGATGATGACATACTTTATGCAAGAAAATAAGGCCATGGACACTGCAAAATTACTACTTTAGGAATGTAAAAAAAAAATTAACACTCCAAGACAAGGATTGCATCCACTGTAATGTTTATCATCTAAGAAATTAAATAACACATCCACATCCAGGAACAAACATCAATTCAAATAGGAAAAAGAGAAGTAGCACTAGAAAGAACCATAGGAAATATATCTGCTATTATCATGCTGTCATCCTCTCATGACAAAAGAAAAGGTTATAGGTTTCCTTACCAATATGAAGATATGTTCTTTTTATGAACTAGACAAAAAAAAAATGGAGCACACTGGGTGTGTAACGAATTGGAAAGCAGAACAAATAAATAAAATAATAGTAAAGTTGTGGTTGGGTATCCATCTTTGATGCTAACATACCTTCAAAACTTGTAATGCTGCCAATGCTTGCCCCTGAACCTGATCAACTAATGCAGGAACCAAGACTTTTCCAGGGGATAACTGTTGAGTTGCTGAGATGTGACATGGAGCAGGTATTCCAGAATGAGACAGAGCTTTATTGAGTTGTGGCTCAGACAATGGGCTTCTATCAATTTGACCATCAAACTCTGTATCAGGTTCTTTTAGATTGGGATCTGCAGATATTGATACAAAATGTGATACAGATGACCCAGTTTTGCTTAACTTATGCTCGTCTGGAAAACTAATACTATCAGGTTGAAGCATCAATTGTTCGATTTGATCAAAATCTAAACTCAAAGATGTTTCCAGTGGACCACTTTCATGTGTGTTGCATGATGGTGGATCTGAAGTGCTAACCTCAATAGGAAACTGCATATCATTCTGTGCAAAATCTTGATCCTCTTGAACGGACACTGGATTCAATACCACATCCTTAGTTTGGGTATTCAAATTATCAACAGAATCAGTTTTGAACTGGCTGTCAGACCCAACCAAGAGATCTAATTGGACTTCAGAGTTTGAAGTTTCGGCAGGTTTGGTGTTTCCATCATGATAGTTAGTTATATGATTTGTCGAAACAGTGTCCAAATGAATTAAATCATCATGGGCGATAGTTATGCCCAGATCTCCCGTCACAGACTCCTGCGTCTCAGAATATGTAGTGCCAACCAAATCTTTCAAATTTGATCTATCAGGTGAAAAATCAATAATATGTGCATCCAATTCGGGTGTACTCGCACTGAACCCAGCTGGTACAGGAATTTTATCAATGTCTTCTACCATTTCAAGATCACCTTGATCAGAAGCTCTCTCGGTAGCATCACTGCCAACATCAGCTGATTTAGTGTTGTGTACAAGCGAAGCTTCTATATGGTGTTCGGCATCAGATATGCTCTTACTAGCTTCTTCATTAATCGTTGAAGGAAGAATAAAATCCTGGATTAAACCAGTCTCATTGTCATATTTAGAGACACCATGTTTCATTTATGAATTAGAGTCGGACTAGACTTATATCTTACTTGATCAAGATTCTCATTCGTATCAGAATTTATTAGTCTTTCCTGCTCCATTGATAGTGGTTGCATCTCCTGCTTGGCTCCTGTTTAAAAGCTAATCAAAGCATGCACATGGTTTGGTTATATGTGTTCGCAAAATATGGCATGTTGCTCGAATAGCTGAAAATAACTGAGAGTTTCTTAAGCCACAAGCTCAATCAACAGTAGCTCTTTCACAAACCACAGATATTTATTGATGAAAGGTTAGCAAATATTGTAGCGATGCTTGCTGACAATGCAAATGCACACGATATTAGCATATTAAATTAAGATCTACATACCAGAACTACTCTTACTAGTAAGTGATAGTGTTGCAAATGCAACTCCGGCAGCAAAGAGTAGCCCAGCAAGCGCAGCTCCTAGCACACCTGAAAGTGAACTTCTCAAAGTGTATCATCAGCACGAAAATCTGAAAGCGCACATATCATCTTAGTTAAACCTATGAACTAACAGAAACTGTCAGGAGCCAGTATCTATTTGTTAAAAAAAAAATGAAGAATCAAAATTGGCTCAAGAAACACTAGCGTATGCATTATTCTGAATTGCCCTTGCAAGTTATAAAAGAGGCGGCCAGGTGCACAAGGCTTCCCCCAATATGGGATATGAGGAGTGTTAATGTATGCAATCTTATTTTTACAAGCTAATTTTCTTGTTATATTTACCATGAACAAAGCTGATCCAATTATCCAAAGTTTAAAGCGACGAAAATAAAAAAAAACTCAAAGTCTGCTAATATAATAATCTCTTTTTAAGTAATAGGAAAAATGATAAAGGTAGTGCAAATTTGATTTGGAAGAAGATGCTATTGAATCCAAGTCAACGGTTACTATATGCTCCACGAGTTAGATACTTTTGTGATAAAACAGTATATCAAGCATGCAACAGTTGGAAAACCTGAATGCCCGATACATTTGTGGTAGTGTACAGGATTTTCAATCACCATGAACATTAATGATACTTTTAAACAAGCTAATAAAGTCAGGCTTACTGGCCGACTGTGTGTATAAAGATGCATCACAGAATAAAAAAAGGAAAATAACTCATTTATAATGCTGGTGATTTACATGGAAGTTTGATACTGATCAAGGTGATTTTATGTTTTTCCCAAGTGAAGTATATAACCCAACATGTCCTGTTACTAATAGAATATCATATATATGTGTCCCAGCACCAAGAAAATGAGCATCGATGTTGAAGGAGACACTGTAATTTAGAGTTGGGTACACTGTTCTACTTAGAGTTGGGATCACTTTGAACATCAATCGATTGACGATGTGAAAGATTTATTATGGTTCTGATACCAAAAGAAGGGTTACTTTTGCAGTTCACAAACCACACTTCCCTTAAAAGAAGTATAAATTTATACCCAACATCAAGATTCGGCATTTGCATCTCATTCTAATTGAAGATTCTGATTAAGAAAGTCCTCTTTATCAGACTAAGAATTCAGAAAGCCACAAACTGTGGTTAAGTAGTTTTTTTTCTTATTATACGTGTTAAACTGAGCATACATCCACTAACAGAGATTCAAGAACACCCTAAAATTAAAGACAAAATGAGGCGCTTAAATAATAATAAAGAAGGTCCTCTCCCTTACCCCCAAAGTTTTCCTCCTCGGGAGGCTTCCCTCCGCCATTCTCCTCGGCGGACCAACCAGCGAAGGAGTCAGGCGATCCATTGGAGCCACTCCAAGGCTCACCTCTCCGTTCCCCACCGGCCGCCTCTCCGGCAGCGAACACCAGACCAAATCGGCGATCAAGCGGACGGAACCGCACACGGAGAAGGACGGGCGGGGATTCCCTGCACCTGAGGCCAAACCGTATCTGGAGCGAGCTGGGACACGACGGGCGACATGCCGACGCCATGATCGAGATCAATTCCACGAGCTCGTCTCGAAGATCGAGGGCGAGGGTAAGTAGGGTTTCTGCCTTGGAAAAGGAAAGGAGGCGGAGGAGGAGGACAACGACGGAGAAGAGGAAGATAAATGAAACCCCAAAATAAAATGAAAAATGGGGGATAAATTGGGGACGTTATTCCACTTCCTGGTGGTTTGTAGCGGTCGTTATGGCTTAAATCTCATTATAACGGACTTTATACCGGTTAATGCGTCGCAACACTGGGAACAGGGAGCGATGAGGACTTCTCCTTCCCTCTTCCTTTCTCTGGTCTTTCTTAGCCTCCTTCGAAGTGTATTCGCCATGTGGATCGGAAAACAGGTGAGTTGAGGAAACCCAAGCTATATTTGATCGGTTCCATTCATTTTCGATTCTCGTTGAAGATTTTCTTGGTCTGTAAGCTTCGATTCGTTGATCGAGTTTTGTCCCTTCCGATTCCTTGTATCGATTTCTCTCTTCTGTTTCGTTTTCGCCGGAAGAGTCGGTTCTTAATGTGACCCTTCCGATCTTTGATTCAGCGATTGAGTTCCTGCGGCAAATTTCACGAGTTCATTCTTGGTCTGCGATCTTGGATTGCGTGCACGTCCCTTTGATCCCTTTCTTTCGTCTTTTTCGCTAGACCAATCGATTCTTGATGAGAACTTGTGATCTTTGAATTCGTTGCTGCTTCTTTTTCGGTAGAACAATCGATTCTTGGTGAGTTGAGGAAACCCAAGCTATATTTAATCGGTTCCATTCATTTTCGATTCTTGTTGAAGATTTTCTTGGTCTGTAAGCTTCGATTCGTTGATCGAGTTCTGTCCCTTCGATTCCTTGTATCGATTTCTCTCTTCTGTTTCGTTTTCGCCGAAAGAGTCGGTTCTTAATGTGACCCTTCCGATCTTTGATTCAGCGATTGAGTTCCTGCGGCAAATTTCATGAGTTCATTCTTGGTCTGCGATCTTGGATTGCGTGCACGTACTTTTGATTCCTTTCTTTCGTCTTTTTCGCTAGACCAATCGTTTCTTGATGAGAACTTGTGATCTTTGAATTCGTTGCTGCTTCTTTTTCAGTAGAACAATCGATTCTTGATGAGAAACCTTCGTCTTTGAATTCGTTGTTGCTTGAATCTGGTTAATTATTTACTGTGCTGCATTTTAATCTGATCTTTAGGTTTGCCAACTCGTATAATATTGTGTGATAATTGAGAAATTGGTTGAAAATGCATATTTTGTGTTTAAGGATTTGGCCAACACCTTCAATATGCTTAGCGGATGGGTAAGGATCTTGCACTTGAAACTGCCAGCAGTAAATGATTGACGTAGAACAGACGAAACTGGTTTAGCTGCTTCTGACATAGAGTTTCTTTTGATGAAAGAAAAGAGTTGGTTCCCGGTGATAGTGGTAGATATGTATGGCTATCTACCATCTTCAATTCAGTCCAATCCCTTTCTTCTTCTCTCTCAACCTCAGTCTCCATATAAGAATTTAAGGTCATAGTTTTCTTGGGATCTTAATATCCTTTATGACGATAGTGATTAGATTGTTTTAAAATTTCAAGAAACCAAACATTAAATGAAAGGGGAAAAACAAATAATCTAGGCATGGAAATATTGATGAAGGGCTTTGCAATTCTGGGCTAGTAAACTTTTCTTCTCCGGTGCATGATTCATAGGAGGATCTGCAGTTTTCATCTCCACATTATGAGCTTTGGTGTATATTTGGAAAGAAATGATCGACACACCTACAACTCAGATTACTCATCTTGCTTAAGCATGAACTGCAATGGGTAATATAGTTTTCCTGTTTGCCAAGTGTGATTCTGGTATTAGGTGGACTGTGCTTATGAAGGTTTCTTGTGTTGTTGAAGTTGTTCTTTGTAGCTGATTATAATAGGAAGAACTCTAGAAAGATAAGCACAATGTTCTTCTTTCTCCTCCTCTTAAGCCTCCCTCCCTCCCTTCGTAGAACTCATCATCAATAAAAACCTTTTCATCCTTCATCTGAGTCTCTTCTTCACTTTATTCTAGACAGTACAATTGCAATCGATATCGAGCCTTATTGAGGAATGCGATTGATTCACTAGGCTGAAGAGGAGAATGCTGGCAATCCTTGGCCTCAAAGCAATTCTATGAAAGAACAGAGAAGTTTTTCTACACAACCAAACTACAATGGCTATAAAAAATGTTGCACCCAATTGAAACTTGCAAGGCCCAGCTGAGTTCCATCTGTGGGTAACTTCATGAGCCCAGGGGCTTCCTTTGCACAAACATCACTGGATTCCCTTTGCATTTGAGAAAATGTCTATGATCTTCTATGAATCTTTATCTCAGTTTATGCCAAGAGCAACATCGATAGACAGGTATTTATCTCGGAGAACTGGATTTTCTATAAACTAGGAAGCTGAAAAATCATGGCTAAGCTGAATAGAAATCGGTAAACCTCTGCTCGTTTAATGGAATTCATGAACAGGTACTTAGAGAGGGTGGCTTGGATAATAAAATCCAACTAGGTAATGAAAATCAACGTGATGTTAAGGAATCTATACACCTAGAAATTTATTTCGTACCATTGAATATTTTCTAATTATTTCTTCTTAAAAATTAAAAGAAAAAAAAACTTGCGTCTAAACGACAAATGTTAAGAAGAACAAAAGATTAAGATTGATTGTTTATGGTTATGGTTAATTATGATTATTTCGTATCGTCACTTTTTTACGTACTATTCGGCTTATTATACCTGGTGATGTAGAATTATAGACTGAATCGTTACTTTTACTATCATGAGGATAAATCAAACCTCCTTTTCTATTTTCACCTAAATATATAAGATATTTTAAAAAGTAAATGTCTTTTCTTAGTAGAAGCGTTGGGAAAGACAATTTTAATAATAACAAAAATAGCTTCACTGGGACACAATTAAATAGGTTGGGCTGCATTTTAAAGTTTTGCAAAAAAAAAAAAAAAAAGAGAAAAATTTAAACTAGATTAAACCAACTTAGATGCAAAAGGGAACCAAAAGCCAGATGTGCCAGTTGGTTCGGATCAAAGACTCGATCATTGAAACATAGCTCCCACAAGTACCATTATTAGGTCCATCATAAAACATCACAGGCTTCTCTCCCACAAATACCATTGTCAGGTCTGTTTCTCTCGAAATGGTTTTGTTATACTGTTAAAACAAATAATAATATAAATATATATTTTGAAAAATCTCATATTATTAAAGATTGAAAGAGTTGGACAATATATCTATAGAGTTTGTTGCCATAATTATTTATGAATCCGATAAATTATCTGAATAAAAGTTCTCAGCTGTCACATATTCTTCAGGAATTCTCCTTTTTTTTCGTGCCACTCTATAAAGAAATACTAAAAGGATACAGAAGATAGAAATGAATCTGAATCACTTCAAAATATTTCAGAGATGGTCGGAGCACTTATGAGAAACAGACACCAATATATATATTATCAAACATGTTGTTTGATTTTTTGTAGTTGTTATTCTTAAAGAAATGAAGTCACTGGATATTTTGGTGCACCATATCACGGCCCAAACCATAATGCTATTTCAGAAAGCACGCAAGAGAATCATGTCATTTGATGGTGCACAAACTTTCCATGACTCGAAGGTCTTCACTACAAATACACGCATGAGGTTATCAGAAGTAGCTACTAATTGCCCTCAATAAATGCTTATATTGCAAAGACGTTTCCTGTCTCGTAACCCACCTAATATTACCTTTGAGCATGCATGCGAAACATATTATGTGATCGATGTTTATAATAGATTTCGGACCAATTATTTTCCTCACATTTGTGTCGTTTCTTCTTTGTTTTAGGGGGTAGGCAATGGCAGCATTCTGCTTCTTCGTCGTCACGGCATGGCTCACTTTGCTTCCCATGCTATCGAGCACGGTCGACGGAGCTAGGGTTCCGGCGATGTTTGTTTTCGGTGACTCGTTGCTGGATCCCGGGAACAACAACCACCTTGCAACGTTGGCGAAGGCCAATTACGCCCCCAACGGCGTCGATTTTGTAGGAGGAGTAACCGGAAGATTCTGCAACGGCGGCACTGTTGCAGACCATTTGGGTAAAGTCCATGACTCCCTCCTTTTTCCTTTCTCCTCATCTCTCTCATTCGTCTCAAGCTGATAAAGAAGAAGAAGAAGTTAATACACTTAATTTACAATCAACAACTATTTGCAGGTTATCTTTATTGCTGTGTTTTCCTTTTTCCTTTTGGTTTGTGCAGGAAGGTGAGACTGCACGTTTGTCTGTGTTATTTCATGCATGCGTACTACATATCTATTTATATAACACTTGGTAATTTGACTGCATTGTGCTATGCAACAACAAAAATCTTCCTATAAATCACTTAAATATTGTTGGGTAACTGACAAGAATCCATGCAAAACAAGAACATACTCTATGAAAATATTATATTTATATCCTGCAATAATAAATTAAAGGAGAAATTCTTGATTTTTTTTTGCTTTTTCTTGAAAAGCATCCCTCATTTTCAAAAATGTCTAACAGGTCTCTTTTTTTATTTTGCAATGGTGAACTGATCCAACTACATCATTTTCAGCAATGCTAGAAAAATACTGTAACATAATACAAAAATATTGTGTTAATAGTGTTTTTGTACTGCATTACAGTATTTTTCTGATATTATTGAAAACACTACAATACAATGTAGAAACATTGTAAAAATATTATTTTTATAAAATCTGTACAAAAAAAAAACACCGTATTGTTTTATTTTTGTATTGTGATATAGTATTTTTCTAGTATTATTGAAAATACTATAACACAATGTAAAAATATATATGTATATAATTAAATTGATTCATCCTATAGTCCGATATATATGAAAAGGAAGTAAAAAAAAAGGAATAAAAGAGTAGATGGTTGGTTGTCAAGTTAAAAATATTTCAGGTATTAGGAACAAAAAAAGCTATCAAGAATTCTGAAAGCTTTCCAAAAAATATATTTTGTTTTTCTGAAAATTCACCATGTATAAGGTAGATTATAGACCTTTGAATTAGTTTGTTCTCTATCTTCTACTACTGCTCCAGTAGTGATATCTCAAAAGCCAACCATATTTAGGTGTGCAAGAGCTCATGTGATCCTACTTTGCAGGCACTCTATTAGGGCTTCCTCTGATCCCTCCGTTCAACGATCCCAACACCACCGGTTCACATATCCTTCGAGGCGTCAACTTCGCGTCCGCTGCTTCAGGCATCCTCAACCACACTGGAAGACTATACGTGGGTGATCATCCCAACACACACACACACACCCAGCGTTAATTGTTCGTCTCAGGCTAATCAAACATGGATGTCATGATCAGGGCAACTTGTTCTCCATGGATGACCAGATTGCCAACTTCAACATCACATTGCAGCAACTCAACTCACAGTTGGGAGACGACAACGAGAGCTTCCTCGCAAAGTCGCTCTTCTTCCTCAACATGGGGAGCAATGACTACGTCAACAACTACTTGCTCCCGTTCTCCGATAAGCCGAACAGGTACACACCGGAGGCTTTCAGTGACCTACTGATCCGAAACTACAACAAGCAGCTAATGGTATGACGACACAGCAAACCCTAACTTAACGTTGCATCACACTGACACTGCTTCTTCTTCGCTTAGAACTTGTATGACTTGGGGGGAAGAAGGTTCCTGGTGGCCAGCCTCGGGCCTCTGGGCTGCATACCGAACCAAATCGGGAACTCCGGCGGCAGCATTGACTCCTGCGTCGGCCAAACAAATCAGCTGGCTGCTCAGTTCAACACCAAGCTCAGAACCATGCTTGATGAACTCACCGGGAGCCTTCAGGGATCGTACTTTCTCTACTGGGATACTTATTCTTCTGCAACAGAGATCATAGATAACTATGCAGACTACGGTACCAATTAACTACGCTTCGCTCATCATTTGGGTCAGAATGTAACGCTACCGGTTGTCGTCTCAGGGTTCAAGCAACAGCACAGTGCGTGCTGCGGCGGAGGGCGGTCGAAGGGACAGATAATATGCCTGCCATTGCTTCCCCTGGAGTGCCACAACCGGTCGCAGTACGTGTTCTGGGATCCTTACCACCCTACTGATGCCTTCAACGCCATTGTGGCCAAAGAAGCGTTCCAGGGAACCCTGCAGGCCGCCCATCCCATGAACGTACAGCAGCTCGTGGAAACCTAAGTGGCGATCGGGCTACGCAATCGATGCTCAAAGCAGTGCGAAAGGGTGCATTACATGGAGATGCGACACGCCATATAGCCTCCAATTCTGTGGTTTCCTTCTGCACCCAATCTTCACATGATGATTAATGGTTTGCATCCTCCAATACGAGTCAAATTGATTTGGAAAAACATATATGAGACTGGATTGCATCTTAACCAAAACTAATAGAATTAATCCACTTTTAATTTTCATCTTATGCATGGATATTCTACTAACATATTCCTCTATTTTTCTTTTTATTGAGTCGATCGATGAATTAGATACAAGAAGAAGAGTAAAGAAAGAAATCCAGAGATCCGAAATATCAATGATTATAAGTTCTACATCTATTCTTCTTCTCTATCATGCATATCTATCATCTCAGGGGGAAGACTTCCATCTGCTGTTGACCATGCGTGGAACCTGAAGCCAGTCAACATGCGCTTGAACATCAATGAGACAAACACACATATATATATAAACTTGTGCATGATATGTTGTCCCCCACAGTGCCTATGATGTGCGTGCAATTCTTCTTCTTCTCTCTTTTTCTTTTTTCTGGGGTGTGAATCATGCTGTGGGGATGTGTGGTCCGCAACGTACGCTCAGCAGCATTATTGCATGGCCCAGCATCTCCCATGCCTCTCCCTGTATCAACAGTCACCTCATGAGAGCCCCACCACCCCTTCTTCCCTAAACGCATGGTTGTCCTTCGGAATTCTGAAGGCGTTGCTTCAAATCATCGACGACTAGTGGGCCGACGCCTTAAGGTTTTCTTCTCTCTCACCGCTACCCCTTGTCGCTTGCTGTCACGAGCATCACGCCAGAGGTCATTTTGCAGATAAATCCAAAAATAATATTCATAAGGTTATGTATATATGCATTTAGCCATATTTTTAAATATTTATTTAAAAATATTATTTTCGTGACTCGATCTTTTAAGATTATGAATCTGATGTGATAAAATTGATTCGTCCTGAAATAAAATTAAATGATTCTATCTGATTCCATAAGATGACTTTATCGAAAAAGAAATCTTTTGCAAGTCTGTAGAGGGTCAAGTCAACTCCATTCATCTTGATCCCACCCTGAAGGGTTCCTCCAAAACTCATAAATGATGTGCCCAATTGATTAAAATACTTATTATTAAAAAAATTAAAAACCTAAGGGAGTGGAGGGTTTAAAAGTAGATAGACAAATATTTTGATAGTTGAAAATAGACATTTCCTTAGATATATTGTTTGAGCCTACTCAAATTAGTACTACAAGTAGAGTTAAATATGACTAGAGTAACTTTATTACAAAGATCTTAATAAACTTTTAGTTCAACAATAGAGATTGTCTTACATACTGCTAAATGATAGAAAAAGATACATGTAATTACACTTTGTTGTTGTTCTATCCCAAAACTTTTATTAAACCCTATGAAGCATGAAATATTAAGCCCAAAAAAAGATCATACACTTGTTTCTGATAGTTATAATAAATAGGTCCTTGATCAAGTGTGGCTAAGAAATTTAAATTCCATGATCAAGTGTGTCCATGTTTATATGTGTGCCACAAGCTTTTTAGTACACAAAGCTAGTGGCCATCCATTTCTGATAAGATATACTAGTGGGCAAGATGATGTGTGGCCAATAAAAATAAATCAATTAATAAACAGAAACAATTTTCCATTGAAACAGAAACATGAAATTATTGCCAATAAATCTAGAGAGAAAATGGGTTATATTACTCTTAACATGGAACAAACCACATATTTTAAATAGGACAGAATCCAAGGACCTGTATAAGACAAGCCCAAACTATTCCATGTCCAATGATGATCCCTAAGAATCCCCAGTACTCTCAGCACAATCATTTGTCAGAATTTGTCCTCGGTTATGTTCTATTTCATGCAAGAGCACATTTGGAAAGAGTGTTGTGGTCACTATTTGATTCATATTATGCAAAGATATATGCTTATAATCAAGATTTTGATCCATGATTTTTTTTGTTTGTATATTATCCCGTCAGAGAGAAAAGCAAAGAAACAGATACATGCAACTGACAGTATCCCTCATACATATATCAATATCATGAAGATGTTGAATGTCTTCACGCAACTTGGACATCATACAAAATGTGGCTTTCCATCTTGACAAGGTGGACAAACAAAGTCAATGGCAGCTTGACTGCAGAACTTCCTTGTTGTGTTCCAATGGATTAAATAGCATTTAGATGATGTTGCTCAGATTGCATTGTAAAGCAAAGTAATAACAATGAAATAATATTGTTTGGATATCTCATGAAGGAATCAATGCCATTTGGTGGCTAATTTCTCAAGTCAAAGGATGTCAGAATAGGGACTGGAGACTAATATTATATAGCCTTGCATCTGAGAATGATCAGTGGTTATTGATCCATGACTTGCTATCCATCCACTGTGGGAATGGGGACATACACTGTCTTGCAATAGTCTATAACAGGAAAATGAGTTTGACCATGTCATAGCAAATGATCTCATGTGGATGTGGTAATTGGTACAAGCCTTCATGCTGATGGATACACATAATGTCACAAGAAAGTTCCTCTAGTCAGGAAAATGTTCATTCAAGAGATAAAAATTGAGAAAGGATAAAGAATGTACAAAATGCCCAAACAGTGCATTAACTTGTGCAACAATGCATTAACATGTCTCAACAGAGATATGATTACTAAATATTTGAAGAGTCAAATGATCCTTGTTAAATTTGACCAAACTCCTATATGTTAACCCTAATTTATTTGGCTCTTAACTTGTGATATCATTGTCAAGTTACAAAGTAGCTAAACATAGGCATATGAATTAAAATAAATATTTAGAAAATGTTCATATGGGAGATGACTACCAATAGTCTCGTATTACTTACTATTCATTGAAAGGAAACCTTACTAACTCATAAATTATTTTTCCAAAGGCAAAAATGACTATTGCCTAATACCACGCATTACATTGTTCATAAAAAAATCAGACCACGCCAATGCATCCTGATGGCCAGAATATATTTCAATAGAAAAATGGGCAGAACATATTGTAGATTTATTACCCTCTCTAAGAACACTAAAAAGGATTAAGGCTTAAAAAAAGTATAATATCCAAAAAATATTATTATCGAATAGTAGCTCTAATAGTCAAAATGTTTATTGATATTTTTCACTCAAATTCGACAAGAGTCAGCTAAGTTTTTGGACTAAATTAATGCTTCATCCTGTGTGTATTAATCCTCTCCAATTTTTCTAAATATTTTCTCCATTTTTTTATAATGGTGTTTTGATATCATATCATGTCATAATATATATATATATATATATATATATATATATATATATATATATATATATATATATATATATATATATATATATATATATATAGTGTGTGTGTGTGTGTGTGTGTGTGTGGAAGGATCAAACTAAGTAGAAACAAATAATGATATATGTGTGTGTGTGTGTACATAAGTTGTGTGTGTGTGTGTATACATAAGTTATATGTATATATATACAATGCTTCCTTTGGGCTCTCATCCTTCAGTACAAAGACATAAGTTACGTAGAGCGAGTCAAAAAGAAGTGATCCACGTACGTAAAAGGCTCAAAGATCTTAGAACTCTCACAGGTGTGTTTGCATGCGAGGAGAACATTGTAAACAGAGAAAGAGAAAAGGCCTGAGACAAATACGAGAAAGCAAGAAAGAATAGTAGAAGTGCAGCACTTCTTACACAGTTTAAACTGTCCATCCAAAGACACGTTTTGTAGACAATGGCAGATAGCACCACCAACCTTTTCCACAGGTGTCTGCACCCATTATGACCGCCCTTAACTCGACAAGAAGTCCAAGTAGAACAAGAGAGAGGAAGAAGAAGAAGGAAGAGAAAACCCTAAGTAAAGACCGCAAGCAAAGGAACAACGCTAACAACAGTGGTGGCAGCTAGCAGCAGCTCAGAAAGGAGCGACCCCCATGTTTGCAGCAGCTGCCGTGGCGTAGAACCCGTCCTTGGGAAGAACATCCTCACCCTCCTACAAAGAACCAAGGCAAGAACAAAGGAAAAGTTACGTGAGATTCTTCGTTAAAGGAGCCAGAGAGAGGATCGAATTTGTTTTGGCTTCTTTACCGGCTGGCGCACGCTGGCCTTCTTCAGACCCTGGTCGGGCATCAGACCAAAATGGATGTGTGGGAAGTGAGCCCACTGGAAGAGGAGAAATTGAAGAACGTGAGATGAAAGATAGGCACAAGAGCGAGATAGAGGAAAAGGCTTACGTTCTTTGCAGCGGCGCTGAAGGCCTCTCTGTGCGTGATGTCGGGATTCCCAGCCTTAATGCGTTGGATTTCGTCCCTGCCATCAACCATTACCAGCATCAAGAAAGAGAAGAAACGATGAGAGCTTCAAGAAAGTTTTAGAGTTCTCCTCATCGTATTTACTCCCCCCGTGGTTTATCTTTTACTCTTCACTTACTTGATGAACCGGTTGTATGCGGAAGGAACTCTCTGCCTCTTCTCTGGAGCTGCACAGAAGAACATCATCGAGATCACCACAACAGTAACTAAAGGACAAAGAGGTGCAGTTGGGGCTGGTTTTATCGGTTGCAGGTCTGGGAACTATTTTGTGAATAGTCATGGTCGAACATGTTGGTGCTATGGACAAGATGATATGTGCTGGATTGATATCCAAGGGAACAAAGCAGAAGAGAGGAGCGAAGAGCTACTATTGCTACAGCGACGCTCTTGAAGGCGAGCAGCGGTGCAGTTAATGCAGCTGGTGGCTTTCTTCTGTTCGACCACGGACCGGAAGGCAACCTCCCATGTTGAGGAGTAAGCCTCATCTTAATTTACATTCAATAGCTCGGCATTTTGCCGCTCTTGCAATCATTCCTTTTGCCGTGTGATTATGAGAGTGGAATCGCAAGGATCTCAAAGCGAAGAAGGTGTTGGTGCAGCTGCTATAGTACTTAACACATTTTATCCAAGCCAGATGAACGTTGAGAACATGGAGTGAGGAAGTGGAGAAACAATCTCACGTCTGTTGACGACTGGGGTCCGTGGAAGCTCTTCTCCTACTCCTTTCACTGGCGCCATAGTGTTGCAGTTGCTGATGGTATTGTTGTTGGTGGTGGAGGTGATGCTGTTGATGAGGCGGCTGCTGCTGCTGCTGTTGTTGTTGTTGTTGCCATTGCACAGAATGGATGGATCCAGCAGCAAGCTCGGAGGCTGGCATTGTAGTTCATCCTAACCAGGGAAAATGACACAAATTAAGGACATGAAGATGAAGAGATGAAGACGACAAGGGTATGGACATGTACCAAAAGACTGGTGTGAGATGGGATCAAGCAGGGATGGGTAAGGTGGATTTGGTTAGCGGGCGGGAGATGAAGGCCCCTCATGTTGACGGAGAGAAGGTTGGTGCAGTGGCCACACCTCACAGTCACCGTCTTGAACAAACTGGTAAAGGGAACACTCACCTGCAAGACCACAGCAAAAGAGAGCACGGTAGGAGCAAGACAACAGTGAAAGCAAAAGGAGGAGGAGGAGAGCCAACCAAAGTGGGCAAATCGCATGAGCAAGACGGAAGCTCAAAAGAGAAACAAAAGAAGCGAACGAGAACAGGGGCATGAACAGTAGCGGCTGCCCAAGGAATAAAGGGGGAGGGAGGGAGGATGGAATAAGAGCGAGCATATACCGCGAGGACGGTGTCGCAAAGGTTGCAGTGGACGTAGCAGAGCTGCTCGGAAGGAGGAGGTGGGGAGAGGTGGTCCAAGGAAAAGGCGGCTGAGGAGGATGACATGCTGCGGCAGCTGTGATTTGATGGATGGCCAACCGAAGGAGATCTCTCCCCAGACAGAGAAAGACTGAGGGAGAGAGAGAGAGAGACGGAGGGGGAGGAATCAGGTCTTTTTCCCCAACGACTTGCTGCTTCCCCCTACTTGATTTGATGCTTTGATTGACTGATGATTCTATATTTCCTCGGATCTGTAGTTTCTGAGTTGAAAAATAGGTGGAGAGATGCAACAGATGAGAGAGAGAGAGAGAGAGAGAGACAGAGAGAGAGAGAGAGAGAGAGAGAGAAGAAGAAGAGAAGGAATGAGGAAAGATGGTGGAAGAAAGAGAAGAAAGGAGATGAGAAAGAGATCAAACAAAGTAAGCGTAGATAGATGAGATGGCTCATTCTGTCTGTGTGACAGAAGAGTCAGATATAGGCCAAAGAAACACACACACACACACACTCTCTCTCTCTCTCTCTCTCTCTCTCTCTCTCATACACAGTACAGCTTCCACCCAATACAGAGATATTGCTAAACAAAACAAAAGTATATGACAGAAAGAGTGATAAGGAATAGTCTTTTCAACACTGTTCTATCTGTTCTTGCTGCTGCATGAAGAATGTATGGTAATAATTTTCCTATGTCACTTGAGAATAATCATGTCTACCTTTTTTTTTTTCTGCTGTAACAATTATTCCTTTTTAAATATATATACATCAGAGTTGCCATTTCATTTTCCCATGTTGCACCAACATTTTATTTTAGATTTTTTTGGTTTTTATTGGAAAAAAATGTACATAAAATATGTATGCTAAAAGATCCAAGTTTTCCAAAATCCTCCAATATGTATATAAATATCACTATTTAAACATGTTCATCGAATTTGTTGAAATCTAAATTAAACTTTGTGTTTGGATAAAATTTAAGTTTAGGAGTTGGATTAGCATGAACTTTGCTAATAAACTTGGCCGAGTTGTGCCTCGTAACTTTTGTAATGGATCAAAAAAAATAGAGAAAGTAATTTAGAAGGTTCAAAATAGTGATAAATAATGTTTTTTGAGATTTTGTTGCCTCTTTTTTTTTCCTTCCATTAAATTATTTATTAATTTGGGTTATTTTTCAACAAAAAATATATATGAATCTACAAGACATGGCATTTCAATAACAAAAAAAAATTGTAATAATTAATAAAGATATTATTTCTGGGTTCAGGAAATTGTTGGATAGTCCAATTGATATGGATCATCACATCGCCAGGATTAACCAAGCTGGCAGAGGTCCGATTGACTGAATCCAGATGTTCCAGGTGAAACACGTCACATAAGGAATTGCAAACCTGTAATGGGGACCTTTCTGAGCCCAGGTTTAGGTTAAACGCCATGAAGCAGATCGATCACACATGCAAAGGTCCATGACTTGATTTGGGTTAGATGAGGACCATCTGATGATGCCCGTCGTTTTCCTCGAGCGCATTGTGTGTGTGTGTGTCATCGGTTGGTGCACCGTAGTGGACTGTGAAAATGACTCTTCCATGATCACTGTAACTGAGATAGATAATGTGTGTGTGCGTCTGTAGAGAGAAAGAGAGAGATAGAGCGTGTGTGCGTTAGTGGTCGTCATTTGCAATGTGAGACGGAGAGAGAAAGATGAAGAGGAGTGAGGGCAGGGGCGGCAGAGGTGGGGGGGGGGGGGGGGGGGGGCGGGGGGTGTGCGAGAGGAGGAGGAAGAAAGGGACGTCTGCATGGGCTTCCTAGCGTGCTTTCCCAGCTCACTTAGCTGTTGTTTTCGCAGTAACGAGGAGTAAGAAGAAGAAATGAACAGCAAGAGAGAGAGAGAGAGAGCGAGAGAGGCGTGATGCTTTCCCGTTTCCCGGATCCAGTAGACTAAGATAGGTGCAGTGCTGTAGTAATGCAGTTGCAGTACTGTAGATGGGGGCTTAGCCGCCCTCCACCTCCGGGTCCGCCTCCTTAGGGTGATATCCTCCTTGTCTCTTCTAAGCCCACTGCGCCTGTCGCCGGAGGCAGCGTGTTCCCGAAGAGAGAGAGAGAAGGGTGGGAGAATCAAGGAAACAAAAGCCTTACAACTTTCATGATTTGACCTCACACTTCCCCGCTCTCACTCAGCAACAAAAGAGCAGACAACAGCAGCGGACACAGATCCTCACTACCATCTCTCTCTCTCTCTCTTCTTCACTACCTTTGTCCTTTCCTAAACTCTCTCTTCTCTTTCCTCCTCTTTTTCAAACGTAGCTATTTGAAATCTTAACATTCTCCTCCACAAGCTTCGAGGCAAGCTGGGCTTCCATCGGTTCAAAACCCGGCAAGCACTCCTCCCTCTTTCTCCATTTACACTAAAGCCTGCATGCAGTCTGCTCCTTTCACCTTTAGCTCTTGTATTCCAGACTCCATGAAGATTCCATACGTAATCAACCATGTCCTCCCAATACGCAGTCGTGTATCCGATCGATGAGTTGGTGATGTGATGATGGGATGCACTTCCATTCGAGTTAGCATGAATGGCCATAGAGATCTGCTATAGCCGACTCTTTATTGTATCTGATCTGATGTGGTTGGTGGCAGCTGCACTCCAATCTATTGAATGCGCTTTAGCAGCATTGAGTAACTCGTTATACGAGAATTCGGCAATCTGTCCTGTCTCACCACACCAACCCTCCCATCCTCCTCCTCCTCCTCCTCTTCACTGCCAGCCCATACTCTAGACTGCCTTCCACCATTGCTGTACCTCTCTGATCTCGAGTCTTACGTGAGACCACAGGGCTGTGATGAACCCTGTCGGTTTGTGGACGCAAGGAGAAAGAGAGAGACGGAGAGACAGAGAGAGGAAATCGAGGAGAAACAACTGAGGAGAGTTAATGCTCGCCCACTGTACCTCTTTTTTTGTTGTTGCTGCTGCTGCTGTTGTTTTGTTCGCTTGTTGGGAGTTACCCACCTGAGCTCAGCTGCATGCTTCGCATCCGGCCATTCATCTCTCTTTCTCGATCTATCCATCGCATTCCAACCCCTCATTTCTCCGTCATTGCGACCCTCGTACAGAGTTCAAAGCAGCGGCATGCCCACAAGCATGTCGTACGCAGCTACTTTGAAGCGTTCTACGTGGCCAGCTACTGCATCGAAAGGTAGAGAGACTACCTCAGAGAAAATTAGGGTTTAGCTATCCGCTGTGGTTGCATTCATGACATCCTTCCAAAGTAGTCTCACATGCTACGAGTCACTCTTTACTCCTTCAGATATTATTATCTTGGGATGGATTTTTACATCGTAAATCTTGTGTTAATGTTTGTGTTGCATTACTAATTGTCTGAATTATTCTTTTGGCATCAAAATTTTACTTTCCAAATCGAATTATTTCTTTGAATCTATTGGTTTAGATTTCATGCTGTGATGGTGCTTAGCTACAAGCCCGGGAAAAGGGTACATGAGAATTGTGGTTCTATGAGCTCCGACGTATACAACACGAGGGCGGCGGGTTGATTGCATGCAAACTATTGACGTACCTGCACTCACATGCAATTATTATTGGTGTCGTTGTTGGGTTTCATGATAACACCATCGTAAGAGTTATTCGAAGAGCACCAATTAGATTCAAATTAGTTTTTAGATTATAAATTCAAAATTAAGAATAAAAAATTATTAGTAATCTCGACCATTTGGTGAAAGGGAGAGAGAGGTATAGGAATGAGAAATGAGTCTTTTCAAATTTATATGAGATGATTTGCATTGGGTTTTTGGCTTGGATTTGTGCTAACTCAAGAGAAAGTGATTCTTTATATTTGGTTTTTCGAGAATTTGGTTATCTATGTAGACAAATGTAAGGAGTGTGATTTTATCTTAACTTTCTAATATATTCTTTGGTTATTGATATCTAAGAATTTTTTTTTTTTGTTTCGAGGTATTCTATCCCTCCCAAAAGATAGCATCAAAAGTCAAATATTTAACATGAATTATTTTAGCTGACTTTACTATGGAGAATTTAGATGAAAGAAATTGTTTCACCTTTTGCTACATTTGGGTGAGGAAACTTGTTGTTTAGCAAGACGTAATTATAACATTAACGGGACTAAGAGAATCCAAAAAAGATAGTGAGAGGATTAAGAGGAGCTTAAGATAGAAGTGTATAAGTATTGTTCTTTTATTGATAGTATTATCGATAATATTACCATTGTTATTTGCTTTATTTGGTTAAAATTTTAACTAACAAGAAGCAAAATTTATATAAATTGAGGCTGAGGATGGAGGATAATAGGTGATAGAGTATATTATGGATTTCGTCACGTGGACAAGGCCTCAACCACGTTAGCATAACGCGGAACCTCAGGAGAAAGACGTGATGCCACGTCAGATGCACAATCAGGAATTCGGGACGACAACCGCTCCCCTTTCACACCTTTTGGAGTCACATGAGCTAGCATCGTCCCAAATAAGGACCACTTTGGGAAGCTCGGAATGGCGTCGGATGATGTCGTTCCACACATACCGGATGGCGGTCGTCCGAAGGTATTACCGGATGGCGATCTTCATGTGGGAGTCAGCCACCACATGAAGATCGCGTACGACCAACCCTCAAGCACCATAATAAAAGTCACATGCCAACATCTAGCAAAGGCGACGAAGGATTTTCTATAAAAAGTTTCACTGAGTTGATCTTTGGAGGGGCCTAAGTCGGGATAGCCCTCTCACCCCGACCTAGGCCGGTGTGCAGGAATCCAAAGGTGACGGAGGGCATGCTCACTGAAGAGGTGCATCTCGATCGACTCCGAGCTCAACCCGACCCGACGAAGGTATCATCCCCGAGACGATCCTGGACATTGACAATCGGATTAAGCCATACAGGCTCCTCGACCACGACGTAGAGGTTCACTGACAATAGGTTCTACATAAAGTATTTGAACATATGCAAAGAAATATTCGACTAACTAAAATTAATATTAAAATTGATTAAGAATACAAACCGTTATTATTTCTTACAACTACTTTGATAATTTTGTAGAGATATACGTCGTGGAAGGATACAGTAACACTTAAAATAAATTAAATAAGTTTCGATGTCTCATGCTACTTAAAAAAAATGATAAATCTGGAAATATAGATAAAGAGCATTATATAATCAAAGTGGAGATTCACGAGAATAATTTTTTGGTATGAACGAAGTCGGTCTTTAATTGTTATTCAATACTACAAATACAAAGAGTATAACAAATTATTTTCATGAGAATTAGCTATGCCTCAAAGTTCAGTAGAAACATTATTAGACATATTAAATGTGTATATTTTTAGTGAAAATAGTAAAAGAAAATTCTACACATTGAGAAATATGTTATATTAAATGTTCTATCACAATCTTTGGGCGAACATTAGCGAGTAATCGGGCAGATATGCCCGGATCCGCATCCGCATCCGCATTTGGATTCTGCATTTGGACTTGGGCACGGATCCGAACACCCGATGGATTCAAATCTTTACCCGCGAGAAGTTGGCCTGTTGGGAGCCCATACGATCGAAGCGGCGCGGACGGGTACACGGACGCGTGTTCGCACACAAGTTACGATACCTCTCTCTTGCGCCTCCGCCTCCGCCTCCGCCTCCGCCTCCGCCGATGGTCTCGGTGGCTAATCTCCTCGTCTACGTCGACGCCACGGCATTGGCTTTCGCATCACTTCTGTCCGCCAACCCTCTCAGACCGCTCTCTTCCTCTCGCCCTCTGCTCGTTTCCTCCTGGACACGCCGCCTCCTTACTTCCGGTGAGTTCTTCATCGTTTTCCTTCTTTACCGCATTCTGTCGAGCACTTGGTGTGTGTGTCCTGAGCTGCCTGTCGTCTGCAAGTGCGTGAAGCAAACTTAAAGGTCTTTGAATTAGTACCCATCACTCTGCTGTGAGGTAATTTGCACTGGTGAAAGATGAACCCGACTTGCTTTGTTGACCACCTCAGTCGGATGATGTTTGGCGCTCTCCCTCCATGGACCACTATAAATATGCAATCAATTGCGCATATCATTGGAAGGGATCAAATTAGGGCTTTGCTTCCGAAATCCTATATTGACTGCGATATCACATTTCTAATTATCTACCAGAATCAATTAGTGCTCTTTTGCTCGGTTAAACGAATCATATCGGTTTTCATTTCTTAGCAATAACTTAATTTTTCACACACAAACTAGAAATAAAAGAAGCATTTAGAAACCAAATGATGATTATTCTTCCTCTCTTCTGAGAGTTGAGGAATAGGATAGAATTCAAAGCTTTCATTAGGAAATTCAAAAGAACTTAAGCATGTTCTTATATTAAAGTTTGTGGAATCTAGGAAAACAAGTTAATTAACTCACTGATGTGTGTGTGATCTGAGGACATGTATTTCTTAATTGTAACATTTTTTGTTGTTCTATTATAATATACAATCATTCCTGCACACCTTTGTGCAATTTGAGCAAAAAAGAAAACGAAAAGAGAAAAGTGAACATTTTGGTCTTCCAGAAGCACAAAAAAACCTCTAATCAATTCGATTTCCTAAAGAATCGAAATACAATTTTTTTTGGAAAAAGTGTGACAAGCATATTTGCAGCATAATGTACAGATTCTTAGGCGGCAATGCCCTGAATCTTCACAAACTTGCCATGTATTCATAGTTGTTTATAAGTATTTATCATGTCAATGCAGATCAATATATATGAAAATGAATTGTGAAAGTAGAGAACTGACAATGCTTTTTATTAACACTCCAATTAAATGAAAAGACAGATATCTACAATTTTGTAGGTGTTGATACAGTAGCAGCGGATATTGCTGCCAAACAATGGGCCAAATGGCAAAGTGCAGAGGACTCAGGCTATGATGCCTTGTTCAGCAGAGACCGAGCCAGTTATCCAAACCCTCGGCTTCATAAGTAATGTGATATCGTCTTGACAGTAGAGGTTTCTTTGTTGCACATACTTGGAGGTATAAAACATATTACAAACATCGGAAACAATGCTGCCTAAGTTTAGTTTTAGTTTATTATGTACATAAATCTGTGATCTTCACTTTTTTGATCTTATTTTGCATCTAGAATTAGTATCCTATTTGTGTGTATAGATAAAATCCAGTTCATTTATTTCTTCATTTCCACAGTTCGACTTGGCCACTGGAGTTGGAAGTTGAAGCATACTCAGAAGCTGCATCAAGCTTTTCAGAAGTTTGAACATCACTTGCTGAATTGGAGCAGTTGGGTTCTCTGCAGATATCATTGTGGCTAAGCTGAGACGCAACAAACTTGTCAAGCACCCTCCAGTCTGTCACCTGCTCTACCACTTGATTGATGTTTCCTGTATTATCATAAGTGGAGACGATCTGAAACTGCTTACTGGACTGTATTAGATCTTCCTCTGCGATGATCGATGACTGGAAAGCAGTTGCATGGCTGACATACATAGGAAGCTTGGGGCTCTCTAGTTGGGGGAGCTGGAGGAAAGAATCATGTGGCAAGTGGTAGTGCACCTCCAGCTCTGGTTTGCAAGGCAGAAGGTGGTGGTGCTGGTGGTACGCCATCTCTGGCTGGGGGCTGATCTGCTTTGCTGAATCGAGCTCCGTTATGAATGATGCATGATCATCATACCAGCAGGGAGTATCATGGTCACTGACTCTTCTGACAGCCGCTAATCTTTTCTTGAAGACCCTACAGACGACCCATCCCTCTTCCTGAAACATAGAAGCAAATCTTTTATCCGAAACACAAAAGTACTTTTATAGGACTTGAAGAATGGGAATGAAGAGTGTCAATGGAAAATGAGCTATGGTTTTATCAGAAGAAATATTCAGATTCCTGGTGGATCAAATCCACATAACTTTTTCATGAACTTGGTTCAAATTCAGATTTTCACAGGGCCTTCAGCACGAGCAAAATTGCAGGGTCTTTCGTAGCGGCTGAGTTCATGTAAAAGGTATGCATCTAATCCATCCAAGAATTTCTCATTTCGATGTGGATAGTTTCTTTAGTCGTTTGTTGCAATTAGTTATGATTTATAACATCTTTGAAAATGGAGAAGAAACGAGAAATTTTCTCTAAGTTTTTGGAGCAAATGCATGCATAACCTTTTAATTTAAATACTTGCCTGGGGAGGTGCATTCTCATTGGTTTCTAGGCGGTATTCATGCATGATCCAATCAGACTTCTGTCCGTTTGGTGCTCGACCCTTGTAGAACACCAAGGTCTTCCTCATTCCAATCAAGTTATTCTTGGAGTAGATTGGTTTGTCCCTTCCAGTAGCCTTCCAAAATCCAGCTGTTGTCGCCCTATTGGTCCGTGTCCCAGTTGGATATTTCTTATCTTTGTGGCTGAAGAAGTACCAATCGTTTTGTTCTTCTGTTCCTATCTTGCATTTTTCTGTTGCAAGGAGGCATAGCCAACTATAAATTTGGTAGAACAACAAAAATGTGTGTTACCAATTAAATAGTCGAGCAAAATGATACCTTGAAGGTCCCATGGTTCTATTTTGTACAAATCGACATCTTTTATGATATCTAGATCGATCCTTCTTGATGCTACCTTCTTCCTGAGATAGTAGTCGACAAGTTCTTCGTCGGTAGGGTGAAAACGAAAGCCTGGCGGCACATGAGGGAATGCATCCATGTTCTCTAGGCTTTGTAGTCTTTGCCTGTGGATCACATATGCAAAACCAATGCTGCTGTCATTTGATGCATGAATGGACAAGTGTTACTCATCATTAGCAATATAAAAAATCATGATCTTGATACTGTATCTTATTAATATTGTCAAGGCATGTCTTAGTTGTATATATGATTGCTAGGAGAATTAGACTGGCACAGCAAGACTTGTTTCTTTCTCTTATTTGGAAGAGTATTAAGGCCAAGAAATTCTTGTTGCTAGGAATTGTACATAATAGACAAATATAAAACTCATGTTGTAGAGAAATGAGTAGAAGAGCATGAGTTTGAGAAAAATATAAGAAAGCTGCCTACAGATAGGTATCCAGTTTTGCAAAGGAGTATAAACATAGAAAGTATATGAAATAAGAAAATGCATGCACTAAAAGAGTTCTTATCTTGACTTATATTTTTAATGTCCTTTTAGTACACTAAAGAATAAAAAAAAGGTGATTTTGATCAAAAGTTTTGCATATCAATGACTTGATGACATGCTATCTTGGTATCTCTTTTCATCAATAATTACCTATATATATTAACTTTGCAGTAAGTAAAAACAATGAAAAGGTGTGTTCAGGAACTGCCATATGCTAGAAAAAGTTCCTAAAAGAATCCATATGTACTTGTGCATCAAATTGTTTGGCTGCATCATCACCATAAACAAAGGCAGAAATCTCTAGAACTAGAATCTAAACTGCAGTGAATTTGTAGGGAGATGCATGAAACAACAACAACAATCTTACATAAAATAATCTGTGCTGCAAAATTCAAGCTTACATACATATAACAGAAGCATAACTGTGTGTGCAGGGAAGAGGAGAAGGAGGAACAGTTCTTACGGGTGACAGATCACAGCACTGTGGCTAAAAGCTTCCAAGTACGTGGAATGTCTTCTTTGGTCTGTACACGCCGGATCGGAGAGTCCGTTGCGACAGAGAGAAGATGGAGAACGATTGCTCCTATTCCACCAGTTTTACTTCTCTCGGCAGAAACCTCGGGAATCCAATCGTTAGTGCCTCCTCCTCCTCCTCCCTTTGGGGGCACCGCGAAGGATCAGATCCCGAGACTGAAGTCGCTCAACAAAGGAGAGAGAGAGGATGTGGAATATGGCAAAGGGAGAGGAAATGGCGTTCGTTAACCGACGGTGTGCGGTGCTGCAAAGGACGGGAAGTATATTATAGCCAGGCCCGGTTTCTCTTTCAGCAGAGCGTGCCGCAAACAAGGTACGCGTATGGATGGATGGATTGCGGGGAAAGGCTTCGAGGGCAGAGGAATGGCGCCGCAATGGCCGGAATCCTTTGGCCTTCTTGGCCGCAACCGCCACCACCTCCCCTCCCCTCCCCTCCACCCGCAACCGATAGCGACCACAACACCGAAGGCCACAAAGCTTCCCTTCCTTCCTCCACAGAGATCACAAAGAGAGAGAGAGAGAGAGAGAGAGAGAGATCTCTGCAGACAAAAGCAAATGGACTGAGATAAATAGTAACTGCAGCATGAGCCCATGCATGGCACTGAAACATGGCTGAGGGCGAGGACAATTGCGGGAAATCCAAAGCAGCATGTGGCGTTGGGGACCGCCCTGCTTTTGCTCTCAGCGGTTGGTCGTCCTTCTTCTTCCTCTGCCTCTTTCCTTGCTGCCTTTTGCTGTCGTCACTTGGATCACGGCTACCGGTGGGCCTCTTTCGGACCGACCTAAGCATTCCGATGGAGACGCACCTCCAACCACAAATCCCTACCGGCAGAAGAACATTAAACAAACGAGCAAAACGTTGACGTTGTCCTCAGCCAAATCAACAACTTTACTCATTCGAGCCCAGGTTAGTGTTCTGCTCAAGCTCCTTTTCTCGTCTGTAATAACAATCTGTGAGAGAGAGAGAGAGAGAGGAGTTAAGCACGCATGCGCGGGTTCAGCGCGTGGCGGCGTGGTTCTCGTCGGTCCCACCCCGTCAAACCAGGTCGCTGGTTGACACGTACGTCGGCTTCTCCTCCCTCTTTTGCCCTTAGGTCTGCGTGGTGGGAAGAGAGGGGGGAGAGAGGGTGTGTGACGCTGAAGGGTGGAGGAGATGTATTATAATATTTGTGGTGTAGATTATGGTTTGGGAGACGTATATGGTCGGTAGGCGTATCTTTGGGACAAAGGTGAAGCAAAAGTATCCCACGCCATGCCACGGTCACCATGGAGGAGTGGCCGGGATCATGTATCCATCCACCACCACCACCGCCACCCGCTCGGTTGGCTAGCCAACCAAGATGACAAGGCTTCCTCCCACCCCCCCTCTCTCTGCGTTGTGGTGTGCCACATGAAACAGCTGTGTGGAGGGAATTGCCATGCTCCCAAGCTTTCCCTTTTCAGTCATGCAACTGCTCCTCTGCCACCTGCACTCGAACGCCGCTGGCTCAACGACGCAACCTGCACTGCGTCTCTTCTTTTTGCTTGTTGTTGCTGTCATTGGTGCTGTGTTTTCACAGTAACACAAACATAAAAACACTGCTAATTTGGCAGGGACGAAATAAGAGCAGAGAGAGAGAATGGCAATTTGCCACGAGAACAAAATCCATGGTCCCCGTGCGCGTTCTGCGGCGCGTCAGGTGGGCCCCCACACGCAAGGATCGCCCACGTAATCCCATCATTGGCCGGTCCCACATCACGTGTGTCAGTGTAGATGCTGACGTGGCAGCCGCTGAGCCAGTGGGGAGGAGGTCGCGGCCTCGCGAATGCACGTCGGGCCCCGTCGACCACCTTCTCTCTGCCATGATGGCTTCACCCGTAGATATTTGCGCACCTCCGGTGGGACCCCCCGTGTAGCTTTCTTCTTGGATATACTTCGAGAACCGTATCTCCCATTGGATCCGTTGGACCCCACTTCCGCTACCCTTAGATCTTAAAGCTTCTTGTCTTGTCCGTATGAATGTGTATGTATGTATCTACAATAATGAATTCATTTCAAAGATAATGTTGTTTTGGCCTTTTTCTCTCAAGATATAATTTTAAAACCGACATCATTTCCTACTCTTTCCATAAACAATGATTAAGATTGCCATCAAAATATTGTTTGGTCATTTTTCTTTTTTCATAATAATCAAATCTCATCTTTATCATTTACTTTTGTTAATGTTAGACAACTATTTCACAAATTATAAGAACTAAACTATCATGCGTTGACTTTTATCATAAAATTTTTGGAAGAGGACCTTAAAATGCCTCACCAATATCCATAAATCAACTTAGAAACAGCTCAAATCTACAAAGTTCCATTTCCTCAAACTCCTTCAAGATGTGTTACCAAACGTATCAAAGGAAGGATGTCAAAAGTCTTGTCATCCTTCCATCCTAAGATCCTCCACCTAATATTTTCTTGTTCCCAATTATTACTGTCTTAAAGCAAGTGCCATAAAAATGCACATCTGGTCATTATTGGCTTTGTTTTTATTATTTCCATCGCAGAAAATTCAAAGTTAGGCAAAGTAATTAAAATAGTATTTAAGCTTTGACTTACGATTAAGAGTCGTAGCTATAATTTATGCTTCATAGGCTTAATAATGAAACCATGTCCTCTTATGTCCACTACTCGGATCTCTGTGAAAAGAGGTGTGCTGAAATAAATGAAATCTCACCGAAAGATAGGAGTGATGAGAAGGACATCATGGCGTTTGGTTTATATTGCCCCCCTTGGAGTCAAATATCCATTATTTCATTGTAATGGAGTATAGTTAAAGCAACTACAAAAGAAGAATGAATAAACTATTTTGAAGTATTTAGAGTAAATTTCTGAAATATATATATATATATATATATATATATATATATATATATATATATATATATATATATATATATATATATATATATATATATATATATATATATATATATATATATATATTAGAAGAGCCCCTTTTTTTCAGATTTTTTTATTATTTTTTATAGATTGGTCTATAAGGTGAACCGAGACGGTTATAATATTTTAATACTGCATTACAGTATATTTTCACAAAATATATACAAAAATATTGCGTTGTCAAAATATTTTTTTACTAGGTTACAATGTTTTATGATATTTTTGAAAACACATACCAAAGTGTAAAAATAGTACAATTGTACAAATTTATTCCATAGATCTGTCCATATAGAAAGAAAACAAATGGAGGAAACAGATTTGGAAAAGCTCAAAATCACTCATATATTTGTAGTGGCGGCACATATGCAAAGAGATTTTTATTATTTGGCATTATATTGTAGGAACAATTCGTAGGTTATTCTGATGAAGAAAAAGATCAATGTACCATAGGATAGACCAATAGCTAGAATATTTTCATCTTGTAGTTTTTTATTATATCATACCCGTAAAAAAAAAGAGTAATAAAATTATCAACCAACCCTTAATTGGAGCAACTTATAAATTACTTTTTAGGGGTATTATATGTTAAGAATATAAATTAGATTATGTCTTGTCTATAAGTTCCTTAGATGCATTGACATTGATAAAAAAATATATATATATGATATTATAATGAAAAATGTTAACATGTCCAATTCCACATGATAGGTTAAAATAAGTTGGTTCCTTGGATTCATAATTTTCCAAGTCAACATTTTTAAAATTAATGTTACAGGATGACTGTTTGCAATAAATCATGAACATAATTTTCTTATTTGCAAGGTTAAAACTATATATTGATCCTTTATATTTTGATTTAAACTTATTTTCATGTTGGGTAAAATATATGGAAAGAGAAGGCTAGTCAATATTAAAAGTATAACCTAATTAAAATTAATCATAATATAATATATCGATTAGTTTTATATTGAAAGTGAGTAAGATTAAGATTGATTTATGGTTTGAGTGTTTTATTATCATTTTCAGATTAAATATTTTGACTAATGATTTAGATCAAATAAAGTCTATGAGTTAGTTAGTTTATCAAGCTTAGGTCTTAATATTTGGTATCAAAATCGTTGTAATATTTACGCATAATAAGAGAGCTCAAATAAGAAAGAGAATAAAGTCAAATAACTTATCACAATGTGAAGCCACTACTAGTCTACGTCTCACATACATTAACAAATATGTCAAACCCTTGAGCAGAAAAAATTACAATACTCTAAATAGTCCCATATAAAAAAAGAATAAAACTAAGAATGATTTATAATGGTATGATAAGTGTATAAATGTTAGTTTTAATTTAAATTTTTTGATTAATGATTTAGATCAAATGAAGCACCTGTTTTAATTAACCTATGAGATATATATATATATATATATATATATATATATATATATATATATATATATATATATATATATATATATATATATATATATATATATATATATATATATATATATATATATATATATATATATATATATATATATATGGGTATCTTTGACTCACTTATTTTATATTGAGTCATCAAAATCTCACTCTATAAAATTTGCACCTAAAATATCGATCTTGTGATATAATGTTCTACTTGATTAACTACACTATGTAAATAATACTAATTATTATCGAAGTATGTGTATAGACTTTAAACTCAAATCTATGGAAGTAAGTACACATCATCAACAATTAGTTGATTGCCCACAAAAGAGTAACGAGCTCCGGCCATCCCGGTGCAGTACTCTTCTCATTCCGAATTAGATGAGAGGAGGTGCTCATCTCATCATCGATCCCTTTGCCACTGCCACAAGCAGTGCACTTATCCTTTCTCCTTTGTCAGCTACCGATGGTTGCATACATTTAAGTGGGGAATGAGTCGTCGACGCATACATAATAATCAACATTACTGACAGTCGACATGGTTTTAAAGTCCAACGAGCAACTTCTTTGATTCTTCTTCTTCTTCTTCTTCTTCTTCTTCTTCTTCTTCGCTTCCCTTTCACCGAGTGAACATGTTATACATGCACACAAGAAAAGTATGCTTCTTCCCACTCCAATTCCCCATTCAAATCAGCGTGCGATGGAGATCGGAGACAATTGGTAAAACAAATGTGAAGTCTTTGTCATGCGATTCTCACCACCACTTGCGTTTGCGTTTACACCACACTCTTCTCCGCCACGCGACGCTTGTGTAGCTCATCAGGCCGTGTGTTCTACGGTGCAGCCAACTCACGGTTCACATCTCCATACTCTCACGTCTCCTCTTGCCGCCGCCTTCTTCTGTTTCTTCCGTACTCAATTCCCAATTGATATGTATATATATACATATATAATACCGTTGACCAGCCCTCTTTATATTCATTCCGCCATCTCTCTTTCTCCCTTCACTGTTCCTCTCTCTGACCTCTTCATCGGACTCTCTCTTCTTGGATCTCTCGTGCAGTGCATAAAGAGAAGGAATGGGTGTGTTTTGATGCACCTTCTCCATACTATGAAGAGACACAAAGGAGGGTTCAGGTTGGGCCGCCGTCTCTCGAGGATATGGCGATGCGTCTCGCGGCTCGGCCGACGTCGCGACCACACCCGGCCCTTGATGGAGAGCTCCACGGCTACCACGAGGCTCGCCCACTGGGGCCGGAGCATCTGCCGCCGCCTACGACGCAGACCCCACCTCGGCGACCGGGCTCCGCTCCTGGAGGAGCAGAGGCGGCCGCCCAAGGGGCACATCGCGGTGTACGTGGGCGGGGGGCGGAGGTACGTGGTTCCGGTGATCTACTTCAACCACCCCTTGTTCGGGGAGCTTCTGCAGGAGGCGGAGGAGGAGTTCGGGTTCCACCACCCCGGCGGCATCACCATCCCCTGCCCCGCCGCAGAGTTCGAGCGCGTCCGAACCCGGGGTCGCAGCCGCCGGCGCCCACCTTTGCCGAAAGAGCAGAAGCAGATTCATACTGTCCTAAGCCATTCCCAAAACTTGGCCATTCTTTGACCTCCGCCTGCTCCTCCTCCGTTGCTGATGGCACGCTTGTACATGTCCATCACAATCACACAGCAGCGATTACAGTGCAAATCTTCTTCGAAAGATGTCTAAGCTTTTCTCCTTTTGGACTGAGAGATGTGAAATGTAATCGGATATGTAGCACTACATATGTTTTATATTTTGTTGGTAAAATAATCTATAAATTAAATATTCAACAAAATATAACAAAAAAAAGCTTGACTTAAGAATAATAGTGTCTTAAGTCTATTTATTTGACATGAGACAGATAACATATATGAGACACACTGCTTGTTCCACCACAACACATGAGACACAATCATACATCTTTATTTCTGCTGCCTGCAACATGGATTCCATGTTGACCAAGAAGCAATCTCCCACACAGACATGGCATGCGTACGAATCCTGTCTTGGTTCTTCCGGAAACACTGGACATGATGAACATGGATGGACGGGGTGATCCATCAGTACAGGGGACAGGTGAGTCGTGGCGTAGGGACGGCCACCAGCCGCACCGCCCTCGGCGCTGTGAGCCCGAACAGGTCCTCCATGTCGAGCTCGCCGGGCTTCATGCCGTCGGGCAGCTCCCAGTTGAAGCAGTGCGTCAGCTGAGCCACCGCGAGCTCCAGCGCGTGCAGCCCCAGCTGCATGCCCGGGCACGACCGCCGCCCCGACCCGAAGGGCAGGAAATCGAAGCAGCCGCCCTTGAAGTCGAGCGCGGCCGCCTCGCCGCCGGGGGCGAACCTCGACGGCCGGAACACTTCCGCGTCCTCCCATGCTGATTTGTCGCGGCCGATGGCCCACACGTTGATCATGATGCGGGAGCGAGCGGGGACGGCGTAGCCGGTGAGTTGGCAGTCCTCGGCGGTCTCGTGGAGGAGGATGGGGATGGGGGGGTGGAGGCGGAGCGTCTCCTTCACGGCGCACTTGAGGTGGGGGAGCTTGTCGAGGTCGCTCTCGCGCACCTTCCGGTGCAGCCCGACGACGCTGGCCAGCTCCTCTTGCACTCGCCTCATGTCCTCTGGGTTCTTCATGAGCTCCGCCATGGCCCACTCGATGGCGGACGCCACCGTCTCCGTGCCGCCAAACATCACATCCTGTGCACTTCAGCAATCAGTCTATCGATTCCAAGTCGAACAGCCGCATGTGTTCTTGGTTGAGAAGTGAGTGATTGAAGCAAAGGATGAACCGGTCACAAGTTTGATACGGATAAGTTCATGAAATGTTCCTCCCATAAATTAGATGTAGTGTTGTTCATATTTATGCATGGACACATACCATGATTATGGCCTTGATGTTGTTCCTGGTCAACCTGAGCGTTCTCTGGAGCTCATCTGCCTCGTTTTCCTTCGTGCGGTCGCGGGACTCCTCGAAGAAGGCGAGCATCTCGTCGACCATGTCGGAATCCTCTGCGTCAGCTTCCTTGGGGTTGGCCATGTGCTCCTCGATGATCTTGTCGATGAAGCCGTCGAGTGCTTCTCGTGCCACCTTGAACCTCTTGTTGATGCCTTGCAGGTCCATCCAGCTCACCCACGGGATGAAGTCGCCGATGTTGAACGCCCCAAACAGCAAGGAGAACTCCTGAAGTATGGCGATGAACTCCTCCTGGTTCTCGTGGCTCTGCGTCCCGAACGCCGCCCGGAAGGTGATGTTCTTGGTGAGGTTGAACATGAGTTCGCCGAGGTTGACGGCGGCGCCGGCGCCGTCCGTGACGGCGCGGACGGCCGCGTCGACCTCCTCGCGCACGGAGGCCCACGACACGGCGCGCTTCTTGCTGAAGAGCTTCATCACGCACAGCTTCCGCATCTGGCGCCAGAAGGGGCCGTAGTGGGCGAAGGCCATGTCGGCGCGGTCGTAGGTGAGGTAGGTGATGGCGATGGTGGCGAAGCGGTTGGAGAAGACGGCGTCTTGCACCTGGAGGACTTGCCGGGCTATCTCCGACGTCGACACCGCGAAGACGTGGACGAAGCCAAGGCGCAGATGGCAGAGTCCACCGTAGCGCTCCGCCAGCTTAGCGAGGCCGCGGTGCGTGAGCTGGCCCATCATCAACATGTTACCGACGATGGGCAGCGGCGTCGGCCCCGGCGGAAACGGCAGCTTCCGCCGCCACCTCGTTGAAGCAGCAAGCAGCAACGTCACAGGTACCACAACACATACCACGAAGCGCATGGAGGTGACTTCTTCGAGCCATTCCATCGTCTAAAGCGATCACTTGTCTCTTACCCCGAAGAGTACAACGGAGGGGAAGGCCAAATATATAGCCACTGACGCAGAAGACTACGCGACTCTCACCGCAAACAATTCAATGAGGTATCACTAAGTACATCTTGGTGAGGGTGGGGGGACGTAGGGACGCCATAGATGTAGAAGGGGAGAGTATTTAAATGGGGTAGGTTGAAGACTACGTAGGAATGGAGTTACCTCCTCCCACCAAACTCCATCTGCGCATCCATGAACAGGCCTTAGCAACTGCTCCATCTCATTCCACCCTCCTTGCTGTTTTCTTCACCCAATTTGGATCGAGTAGCAGCACCTGAGCAGTGCAGGCAAGACTTCGCATGTCACCTACCTTATCAGTGAGCACAGCACATGAGAAGTAACACAGAGGATCGATCTACTTCTTTCCTGCCTTGTCCTTTAGTTTCTGGTGTTCAGGGACTGAAATGGCAGCTCACGTAGTCATTCCACTGCCTTTGGGAATCTGATTGATGGTCTCAAGGAGTCAAGACAAGGATCATATCTCTTACCACGCAAAATTAATCTTGATTCAGATGTGGACTCGGTTGATGAGAAAGGATACATGTTTGGATCGTGGTATTATTAGTGCTTGACCACAAGAGTCGATACATTAAGCATCAAGTACAAGTTCACTTGTGCTTGTAGTCCAATATGCTGGTGTCCTCTGAAACAAGAAAGAATCATTAAAGAACATATATCTTTGAAGAAAATGTTGTTTGAATCCTGGCAAATGATTTGATGCTAAAAAAACCTGTAGCTGAACAGTCATGTTCTCTAAGCTATTTACACGATCAGAAGGGTAAAAATAATGTTTTGATGTCAAAGAATACCATCGAAGATGAAGTTTTGCCTGTTCTTATTTAATAGCTGTTACATCAATATCGATGGTAGATGCATAAACAAAATATATCCAACTTTAATGACTTCTGATCGCTTTTAAATGAATTCTGGTTGCTAGTTCTTATCTTAGCTTGGAAGATGCAAGTTGATCATTATCTGCTTCTTTCATTCTTCTTATTTTCCTTCACTGATTGGGACTGAAAACCAAGGATTTGGTTCATAACCTAATAAAATGACATACAGGGGGAGAGGTAGAGTCTCTTTCTTCTCTTCATGAACCTAATTTGGGATTCTTTCTCTCTTCCTTTTCATTCTTTTTGTGGTTGAAGTAAGTTGGAATCAATCCAAGACCTCACCACCAATAATTTATGTTGTTTTCTCTTTCTGAGATGAAAAAAATGTTGCATGATTTGGATTTGACCAATCACTTCGAATTAGAACCATCGAGTGCAAGTAACAATCCTTCTCAAGAAAGACTTTTGTGCTCTTAGATTGCACAGATGGAGAAAGCTGGAGGAGAAAAAGAAGGAACTCTAAGAAACAAGACAGACGACATATATGTATATATGTATACATATATACATATACATATATATAAATATATAAATATATAAATATGTATATATATATACATATATATATATATATGTATATATGTATATATATTTATATATATATACATATATATATATATACATACTTATATACATATATATATATGTATATATTTATATTTATATATATGTTTACAACCGAAACTCTGACACCCGAAGACTAATCTAAGAAGAACTCAAGCAAAGATTAACAAGGGATTTGTACTATGATGAAAAGTGGAGTATGGAGCAATAATGTAAACAAGGGCAACTTCTGATGATTGAACCAATTAGAGAGGAACCAAAAGCTAAGAATGTGAACTCTGATCATGAAAGTATAGATTCTAATGAAGATGTTGGACCTACCATACATACAATACATGTATTAACCGACTACTCTAACCCGCAAACTATAAAAGTTGGCGGAACTCTAGAACATCAGCATATTATAGTTTTGATTGATATTAGTAGCACTAACAATTTCATGGACAGTGAGACCGTTGACCAATTAGCCCACCGCATTGAAGGTTATGACAGATTCGAAATAAAGACCGTTGATGGATGGATTTTAACTTGTGATAGCAAAGTTCAAAGATAAAATTAATTATACAAGGCCAGGAGTTTCTTGAATAATGTTTGGATCCCATTATTTTCTAAGCTTTTGAATAATGTTTATCGATTTTGTTTAGTTCAGTTATTTATTGAGTCTATTTAGTTCAGTTAAAATTGGGTAGTAGTTTATTTAATATTTATTTATCATTAGAGTCGAAGTCCTCGTGGAACTCTATAAATAGTGATGTAATCGTTTCTCTTGGTAGATAATGAAATATTATTTCAATTTGTGGACAAAACCCTAGGAGGCTAATCCCATCGAACTGATCAAGGAGGCTGATCCCCTCGAAGTGATCAAGGAGGTCGATCCCTTCGAAGCAATCATCCCCTTTTCTCTCATTTCTTACACGATAAAACCTTAGGGTTCTATCAGAAATCGAGTACCCAAAGCATGACAATGCATTAGTCATCTCAGCCAGGATCGACAATGCTCGGGTTAAAAGGATCATAGTGGACACCGAGAGCTCCGCCGATGTCCTATACTTCGACGCCATCCGGAAGCTTAGCTTGACCAAGGAAGACCTCACCCCAATTCAATCGACGCTTATCGGATTTACAAGTGATTTCATTTCATCCCTCGGCACAATCATCCTACCAATCACCTCAGGCCAAGACAGTTATGGTAACCTTTATGGTGGTGAAACTCCCCTCGACATACAATGCCATCCTGGGTCGACTGACCCTTAACAAGCTCAGAGCGGTTATCACCGGGCGATAAAATTCTCGACCCGAGCCGAGGTTGGGGAAGCAAGGAGTGATCCTTGGGAATCCCAACGATGTTACCTGATGGCGGTCACATTACCCAAGAAGCCAAGGCGCGAGCATCCCCTCGCCGACCCTCGAGACGTCGCCAAGCCAACACAATGCTTCGAATCGACCGAGCACACCCAAGTAGGTCCCGCTATGTCACGACCGACTAGATAAGGTCATCGGGGTCAGGTCGGGACTAGCGGAGGAGGAAAGAGAGCAACTCATCAACTTGCTAGTTGAAAATGTCGATGTCTTTACCTGGTCATCAATAGATATGCCCAGGATTAACCGAACGGTCGCGCACCACCACCTGAACATCAGTCCCCAAGTGCGACCGGTGAAGCAGCAACCATGAAAGTTGGTGCTCGACCGACAAAAGGCGATAGATGATGAGATAGAATGACTCTTAGTAGTAGGATTCATCACAGAAGCAAAATATCCTTGATGGCTTTCGAATGTAGTTCTCGTTAAAAAGCCTAATGGAAGTTGGAGAATGTGCATTAATTACACTGACCTCAATCGAGCATGCCCGAAGGATTGCTATCCACTCCCGAGGATCGACCAGCTGGTCGACGCAACCTCGGGGCATGAGCTCCTCATGTTCCTAGACGCGTTCTCGGGGTACAACCAAATCAAGATGGCACCGAAAGACTAGGAACATATAGCTTTCATCACAAACTGAGGAGTTCACTTCTACACGGTCATGCCATTCGGGTTGAAGAATGCTAGGGCAACCTACCAAAGGATGATAAACAAGATATTCACCTATCAGATCGGAAGAAACATAGAGGTGTATGTCGATGACATAATTGTCAAAAGCAAGTCCACCTAAGCCCACCTAACGGACCTCACCAAGATATTCAGAACATTACGGAAATGTAGCATGCACCTCAACCTCGCCAAGTGTGTCTTCGGGGTCAGCTCAGGAAAATTCCTCGGCTTCGTCATCCACTGAAGGGGAATAGACGTTAACCCAGAAAAAGTTCAAGCTATCATCAACATGCAACCTCCCCGATTGGTAAAGGAGGTCCAGCATTTGACTGGGAGGCTCGCTGCCCTGGCTCAATTCCTATCTCGGTCAGGAGACAAGTGTCTCCCCTTTTTCCGTATCATGAAGAGCCCGAAGAACTTTGAATGGACTTCAGAATGTCAAGAGGACTTTGGCTGACTAAAGGAGCACCTAGCGCACATGCCCCGACTTGCTACGGTCTCCTTGGGAGAATCGCTCAGCCTCCACCTCGTGGCTTCCGAGCACGCCATCAGTTTTGTTCTAACTCGAGAAGATTCCAAAGTGCAGCAGCTGATCTACTACTTGAGCCACCTCCTTAGTGGGCCCAAGGTGTGATATCAACTAGTAGAAAGCCTGGCTTTAGCACTCGTTCAGATGGCCAAAAAGTTATGACCCTACTTCCAGGCCCACCCTATCAAAGTAATAACCAACTAGCCATTGCGACAAATCTTGTCTAAATTCGACATGTCCAGATGAATGCTCAAGTGGTCAGTCGAGCTCAGGGAATTTGACATACAATATGTCCCGAGGATGGCCATCAAGGCCCAGGCGGTTGTCAACTTCATCTCGGAATTGACTCCCCTCGGCAATAGCGACGGTGAACGTACTGAGCAATGGTGGAGCTTGCATGTCGACGGCTCAGCAAATGCAAAAGGGGGCAGGGCTGGCCTCGTCCTCAAAAGCCCCGATGGTCAGACGTTCAGTCACGCGTTCCGTTTCAAGTTTAAGGCAACCAACAAGGAAGCCGAATATGAAGCGCTCCTATCCGGCCTCAAGTTGGCCCTCGAGCTCCAAGTTAAAGGCATCGAAGTTTACACTGACTCCCAGCTAGTGGTCGGTCATATCAATGGAGACTATAAGGCTCGGGACGCTACCATGACAAAATACCTGTCCGAGGCAAAGAAACTCATTTGCTGCTTCTAGTGCTTTGCCATAACAAGGGTGCCGCGGGCGCAGAATGCACAAGCCGACACTTTGGTGAAGCTCGCCTCGGGTCAAGATGCCAAACTGCCTCTGGAAGTCGAACAACCTCCTTACCGAACCATTGCGGCTGAAGAGGTGGCCATTGCAGACGCAACCCCAACCTAGGTGGAAGAAATCCTCTACTACAAAAAGGATGGGACGTTGCCAGCCGACAAGGTGGCCTCTCGATGGCTCTGGCGCACGCAAGCGTGGTATTGTGAGATGAATGAGTGACTTTATCGGAGGTCGTTCACCTAACCACTCCTACGTTGCTTGGACCCTGTGGAAGCTCAGTCGGTGTTAGTCGAGGTTCATGAAGGAATTTACGGGGAGCACATCGGCGGTCGGACCTTAGCCTTCAAAATCCAACGACAAGGGTACTACTGGTCGACCATGCGTCGAGATGTCAAGACCTACATACAGCGATGCATACAATGTCAGAAGCATTCTCGGGCACCTCATCAACCTACGGCTCCTTTAACCCCCTTGGATAGCGCATGGCCCTTTGCACAATGGGAGATGAACCTCCTCGGCCACTTTCCACCAGCTTCGGGGTAGAGGAAATTCCTTATTGTTAGAGTGGATTACTTCACTAAGTGGTTGGAGGCTGAGCCGCTGGCATCCATCATCGAGAAGCAAGTAGAAGGATTTGTATGGAGGATCATCATTACTTGCTTCAGCATCCCCAAAGCTATCATCACCGACAATGATACACAATTCAACAATGAAAGGTTTAAAAGATTAAGCTCGGGCTACGAAATACAATTGAGGTTTAGCTCGGTGGCCCACCCGCAGACCAATGGCCTGGCCTAGGTGACCAACCGAGCGATACTGGAAGGTCTGAAGAAAAGGGTCATGGGAGTTCAAGGTACTTGGGTCGATGAACTCCCGAGCATACTATGGGCCTCCAGAACAATGCTGAAGATCGCCATGGGGGAATCACCTTTTAGCTTGACATTCGGTACCGAGGCAGTAGTTCCACCCGAGGTGGTCTTCCCAACTCCCCGGGCCGAAAACTTCAATGATGTAACATTGGAGAGCAGGCTCCGAGCCAGTTTGGATCTCATCGAAGAACGGAGAGCTGATGCGTATCTCCGTGCCCTCTCTTATAAAAGAGCTATCGCGAGACTTTACAATTGAAGGGTTCGCCCTTGGCCGATTAAGCTTGGCGACTTAGTCCTATGAAAGGCCGAGGTAAGCGACCCAACTCACTCTTGAGGCAAGCTAGCTCCGAGCTAGGAAGGTTTTTATTGGGTAGCGACAGTGGTTTGAGACGGTACTTATCGCTTGGCGACATAGGAAGGACGATTAGTGCCGAGGACATGACACATATCAAATTTAGAGAAGTTTTATGTTTGAAAAGTCTATCGGGCAAGAGCCCTGTCGATGAAAGAAAGAAGGAAGGACATGCGAAAGTGGCAAAGGGAGTTTCATTGATATTTTTTTTTTTTTACATTACCCAATCGATCATGGCATACAAGACAAAATGGCAGCGAGCGACCATCAAAAAAGAAAGAGAAAAGAAAGGGGGACGCAGCCTAGGCCCCGGGAAGATTCGCACTGTCATTGAAAGGAACTTCCTCGGGCATCTCGACGGCATCATCCTCGGGAAGACATGAGAAGGGATCCACATCAAAATGTAGGTCGGGATACCGAGCCCGAAACCATGACATGGTGACTCGGTATCTGTACTCATATGAGACCTACCCTGACCTTTGCAGCCCGAGCTAAAACCCACGGGACTCCTTGTATTTTTTAATCAGTTTTTGGTTCTTTGTAGGGGCCGCTCGAGTTTCCTCCGCGAGAGCCTCCTTGGCCTTCTTCGTCGACGTGCAAGCTGATGCGGCGGGGGCATCTGTTTAAGCCGTGGCCTCGGGGCCGTCGCGGCTCGGTTCGGGTGTCCGGATGTCGGGGATCTCGGGCTCTGTCCCTCGGGGTCTCCCGAAGGCCGAGCACGGTGGTTTGGGTCGGGAGGTCGGGTCGGCAGGTCGGGTCGGGAGAAAGCTCCGCCGCAGCGCCGGGAAGAGTGGTTCAGGTCGAGAGGTCGGGTCGGCAAGTCGGGTCGGCGGCAGGTCGGGTCGGGTCGGCAGGAAGCTCCGCTGCAGCGCCTGGAAGAGTCGACCCCCTCTGGCACCTGCACAAAGGTCAGGCCGAGGCGCTCAGCCCGACCCCTCCGACGGCCAAGTTAGCGATGTGGAGAGAGTTTTGGAAGAAGAGATGCCTCCATACAAGTGTTGTGTGTGAGTTCGTCCCCCCTCCCCTTTAGCATGTGAGGGTATTTATAGGGAAGCTTACTGTGCCTGATGTACCCCCTTGCAGGGGCAGGTAGCGTCTGACACTGGCGTTGGCGTGGCGTGCGAGACCGAGCCTGGGCTGAATGTTTAATGTGCCTCGGTCGGCGTTCTGGTCCGTTTGACCAGGTGCTGAGGCGTGATGCGTCATCTGGGACAGGAGGCGTGATGCGTCATCTGGGACAGGTGACGTCAGCCCCAGTCTTGTCGCCATTATTTCCCTCATCATGGCCCTTCCTCTAGCACCATATTCCCCCCCCTGAAGGGAGCCACGCATCGGATGTTGTTGTAAGAGGGGTCCGAGGCGTGGCTTCAGCTTTTAGTGCTCGTTCTCATAGAGCAGTTGTTGATTCGTTACCGAGGGCAGAGTCTAGATTTAGCAAATAACGAAGGCTGGTCGTGCCGCGGTGAGCTCGAGCAGCAGGGGGTCGAGGAGCACGACGCAGGCGGGCAGGCCGCGCGGGTGTGTCTTGGGTCATGGGCAACGTGCGACCGATGAGCACATCTCAATCGGGAAGCTGAGCAGAGGTCGTGGTCTCGGACGATGTGCGGCCGAGGAGCACGACGCAAGCGGGCAGGCCGCGTAGGCACGTCTCGGGTTATGGGCCGAGCCGGCGAGTCGCAAGTCGGAGGTCGAGCTGGAGCGACTCGGGCTATGAGCTAAGCCGGCGAGTCACAAGTCGAAGGTCGAACTGGAGCGACTCGGGCTATGAGCCGAGGAGCACCACACAGGCGGGCAGGCCGCGTGGGCGTGTCTCGGTCGACACGCAACCGAGGAGCACAACTCCGTCGGGCAAGCCGATCAGAGGTGGTCTCGGGCAACACGTTGCCGAGGAGTATGACGCAGGCGGGCAGGTTGGGCCGGCGAGTCGCAAGTCGGAGATTGAATTGGAGTGACTCGGGCTATGCGCCAAGGAGCACGACGCAGGCGGGCAGGCCGCGCGGGTGTGTCTTGGGTCATGGGCAACGTGTGACTGATGAGCACATCTCAATCGGGAAGCGAGCAGAGGTTATGGTCTCGGATGACGTGCGACCGAGGAGCACGATGCAAGCGGGCAGGCCGTGTAGGCGCGTCTCGGGTTATGGGCCGAGCCGGCGAGTCGCAAGTCGGAGGTCAAGCTGGAGCGACTCGGGCTATGAGCCAAGTCGGCGAGTCGCAAGTCGGAGGTCGAACTGGAGCGACTCGGGCTATGAGCCGAGGAGCACGACACAGGCGGGCATGCCGCGTGGGCGTGTCTCGGTCGACATGCAGTCGAGGAGCACAACTCCGTCGGGCAAGCCGATCAGAGGTGGTCTCGGGCAACACGTTGCCGAGGAGTATGACGCAGGCGGGCAGGCCGCGCTGAGGTGGGCTCGACCGTCTATGGCCGAGGGATATGGTAAAAGCTAGGGGCTCGATTCTGGCGGGCAAGCCGCGCTGAGGTGAACTCGGTAGCGTGTGGCCGAGAAGCTCGGCGCAGGCAGGCTGCGGCCGAGGAACGAGACCCAGGTGGGCAAGCCGCCCTGAGATGGACTCGGCAGTGCATGGCCGAGGAGCTCGGCGCAGGCAGGCTGGTTGCGCGGGCGTGGTCGCGGGCACCATGCGGCCGAGGTGCTCGGTGCAGGCAGACTGTGGCCGCGCGGACGCCGCTTAGGCGAGCAGGCCGCACTAAGGTGGACTCGGCCGTGTGGCCGTGAAACTCGGCGCAGACAAGCTACGGCCGAGGGACACCACTAAGGCGGGCAGGCTGCGGCCGAGGTGGACTCGGGTAGTCTACGACCGAGTCGTGCGAATGCAAAAAGGAGGGGGGTTAGGCAGAAGCTAACCGTGAGCCAAGAGACGGTCAGGCAAACACTGAGCGTTCTCTTGGCAGAGACTAAGGCAGGGCGGGCCCGAGCGGGCGGCTCTCGTTGCCGTGGTGGTCGTAGGGGGGTGCACCGGATGAGAAACGAGTGGGATAATGGTTCGCACTATACCCGTCAACACTCGGACTTGATGAGCGAGGTCCTGGAAGGCCTTGAGCGACACGGTCGAGGGGTCACTGGGGGCGCGCTCGGGCGGAAGCTGACCCGGGTCGTGGACAGACACCAGTGGCGTTCTGCGGTCGCGACGGGGTGTTCGTCTCGAAGATCTCCATGCAGGGGACTTTCCCTCGGAGCTCCGATCAGGAGTGACCCGTCAACTGTGAGCTCGTCTGAGCCAGTTGGATGATCCCTCGACTTTCGGGGCCCTCATTCTAGCGCCAAAATGATGCGGCGGGGGCATATGTTTAAGCCGTGGCCTCGGGGCCATCGCGGCTCGGTTCGGGTGTCCGGATGTCGGGAATCTCGGGCTCCATCCCTCGGGGTCTCCCGAAGGCCGAGCACGGTGGTTCGGGTCAGGAGGTCGGGTCGGGAGAAAGCTCCGCCGCAGCGCCGGGAAGAGTGGTTCGGGTTGGGAGGTCGGGTCGGTAGGTCGGGTCGGCGGCAGGTCGGGTCGACGGTAGGTCAGGTCGGGTCGGCAGGAAGCTCCGCCGCAGCGCTTGGAAGAGTCGACCCCCTCTGGCACCTGCACAAAGGTCGGGCCGAGGCGCTCGGCCCAACCCCTCCGAGATAGGTCCAGCAATTTGCCCTCCATCGAGCGAACCCGTTCGCGAGACTCCTTCAGCTGTTCCCAAAGACTCACCTATTGTTGGCCAGCACCCTGGAGCTCCAGCTCCGGGATAGGTCCAGCAATTTGCCCTCCATCGAGCGAACCTGTTCGCGAGACTCCTTCAGTTGTTCCCAAAGACTCACCTATTGTTGGCCAGCACCCTGGAGCTCCAGCTTCAGCCATGCAACCTCCCCCTCTAGGTCGGCGACCCTCTGCTCGGCCGCTGCCACCGCCTCCGGCGCCGCCCTCTCTTTTAGTTCTTTGATTTGGCCACGGAGCTCGGCATTCTTATCCCCCAGACTTCTGATTATCTGACCAGCGTCCTGAACATAGTCCACAAGTGTCGTGTAGTAATGCAGGTTCTGCATAAAGAAATGATCATGTGTAAGCAAAGAAGGCCGAACAAGGACCGTGAGGGAAGAAAATATCCATACCCAGACCAAAAACTTAGCAGCCTTCTCGATCAACACCTTAGTAGGCAAACCATACAACTATCTGGCAATGTTGGGGATAAGGGCACCTCGGGCGTAAGTCATAGAGGTCGCGTCGTCCATCCAAACTCAGCTCCCGAGGATCAATCTCGACCAGTGCTATTGCGGGAAACAACTGTAAGCTGTGGCCTCGGGGCCGACGCGGCTTGGTTCGGGTCCGATTGCGCGGGGATCCGGCACGGCGCTCCTCGGGGCAGCCGGGGTGTCCGGTCGCGGTGGTCCGGATGAAACATAGTGTCGGGGAGGTGCGACCTCGCCTTCGTTCCTGCACGTAGGTCGGGTCGGAAGCTCGGCCCGACCCCTCCGACGATCAAGTCAGATGATGTGGAAGGGAGTTTTTCTAGTGAAGAAGTGTCCCCCCCTTCGTTTAGAACTCGGGGGTATTTATAGAGTAGTTTAGCGTTACCTGATGTGCCTGCCTACGGGAGGCAGGATCGTACCTCTGATGTCATCCGACATTGCTATTGACGTTGCGTGGAGAACCGAAATGTCGCAGGGTATGGGCGAGGGTCGGTCGTCGTCCTCCTTTGCCTCGGTCAAGCGCGCGGGGTCAGACAACGATGAAGTCGTTGTCTGAGAGCAGGTGACGTCAGCGCGTGTCGAGTCAGCATTATTGCCCTCCTCCTCAGACAGAGTGGCGCCCAGGTGAGGCCGACGTCGTGACACGTCATGTCGCCATTATTACCCCTATCAAGTGCATCATGAGAGGGTCGAACGCTTCCCCCTCGGGCATCTCCCCCATAAAAAGAGCCTAGAAAGGTCCTTGGAGCGAGCTTGGGTGCGACAGAGATCACGCACCATGGTAGGATGGGCTGCTTTGGCTGACCCCGCCTTAACGATGTGCTCCTTGCCCTGTGAGCTCCCAACAGTCTCCCTGGGGGTAGGACCACTGGACTGCCCCCTGGGCTATCACCGGCTTTGGCGGTAGACATTTGAGCCGCGATAGACTCAGGCATATTTGGTGTCCTAGTTTTCGGCTTCTTACGCAGGCGATCAGGCTCCGGGCTCCTTGGTCGACCCGAATCTCCTACGGGTTGTGCGGCAGAAGGATTAGATTGAGAAGCCACAGAGGCACTGGGCATCCCCCGCAGGTGCCCAAGATTCACCATATCTGTCTAAGAAATCAAAAAGTGTCAATAACGTCAAACAACGCCAAGACGACTAGTAAAAGGGGGATTGGCCCACCCCGGGGCATTGGAATAAGGCCAACCTCGACCAACCACTCCTCGGTCATGTCCCTAATGGTTCGTGAGATAGAGAGAATCCTCTTCAAGTGCCCTAGCTGCTCGTATTCATCGTTAGACAACCCGGGGCAGCTGTTGTTGATCACTCGAGCTGACCATATGAGGCAAAAACCCCCACCCCCGACTACAGCTAACAAAAAAGTAGTGGCTCTTCCATCCTTTGTTGTTGGAAGGCGCCCCGCTCACCCTAAATCCACCATGAGAGGACAGAAAGTAGCCACCCGACCCCTTAGAAAGACAAAAGTAGGATAGGAAAAGAAAGCGGGTCGGGGTGATAACCGCTCCTCGGCACTCCCCGAGGAAGGCCACTATATACCTCCACGAGTTTGGGGCCATCTGTGATGGTGAGATCCGCCACCAAGAGAGGCAAGCCTTGATCACTAGGTGTAAGGGAAACCTAAGCCCGACCTCAAGGGCATCAAGAGTTAGTCCGAACCCACCCAAGAATGGGTCATAGGTGCTAGTCATAGGTGCCCAACAAGCAATCACGTGAGTGATGACACGTGTGACTTGATACATAATCTTTTTGCTTATTATATTTTGACATATGCCACTTTATAACTATTGCATATATATATATATATATATATATATATATATATATATATATATATATATATATATATATATATATATATATATATATATATATATATATATATATATATATATATATATATATATATATATATATATATATATATATATTGTGATGTCCTTGGATTTGTACAATGGGAATCGGATCGTGATGAGATCATGAAAATGAGATCGATTCACCTTTAAACACATATCCTAAATAATCCCGATCATAGGTTACTTGAGAGGGACATCGTGATAACCGGACAGACTGGTGTGCTATATACCCATCCATATGATGGATGCAGCGGGTCTCATAGCTGCTCATGTAGGGACACTAGGGATACAGTACATGTGCTCATTGGAGAATGAGTTCACTGATTGATCCGCTTACATAATGCTGGATGGTTGATGATGTCTTATTGTCAGACAGCGATTCCGTAGTCCTAGTGGTATATCTGGTCCTTAGACTTGAGACACTAAGGATGTCCTGTATGAGTGCTCCACTCTTTGATACCAGACTTATAGGTTTGGTTGTCCCAGATCTAGTACAACTGGTCATTGGGAGTGGTAGTCGACCTTACGAGGGCTATTGAGTGTCGATAGAGGATCATCCACTCTCGACATCATGAGAGGAATACCCCATGCGTTCTTACTCAGACAAATCCCTAGCCAGGGTCATTCGGGTTGAGAGAGAAAGAGTTCTCCGGGAGAATCCGATTAGAGCGAGACTCCAGTAGAAACCGTATGGGTCTGACAGCACCATGCTCGATATACGGTCTCTGGGATTTTAGATGGATGAGGGACTATAGGTACACGGTAACTGAGGACAGACAGGTCCAATGGATTGGATTCCCCTATATCGTCTGGGGACTACGGCGTAGTGGCCTAGTACGTCCGTAGTCGATGAGTCAAGTAAATTATTACAGAGATAATAATTCACTGAGTTAGAAGGAGTTCTAACAGGTATGACTCACGACCAGCTCGATATTAGGCCTAAAGGGTCACACATATATGGTAGGCATTGCGATGAGTAGAGGTTCGGATATGAGATATACGACGAAGCCATTGTCTTATTGGATATCCAATAAGCCTCTGAATGATTGAATCCCATGGACGAGATCCAATAAGAGCCAATGAGAGATTATTGGATAGAGATCCACTAATCTAAAAGGCTTGGGTTATTGGATGCAGATCCAATACCCACTAGGGGAGGATCCATTAGGGTTTGACAGGGGACCTCTATAAATAGGAGGTATTTAGAGCCTCATAGGCTAGAGCCTTTGCTTGCCTCTCCTATTCTCCTTCCCTTCTCCACCCTAGAGCAGGCCTGGAGTTTTGAGGAGCATCGTCGTAGCCCTGCTGTGTGGATCACCGCTAGAGAGGAGGACGCTTGACCTCCTTTACCCTCTCCTAAGGATCTGCAAGGAAACAAGGATATACGATCTCCCTAGGTAACACAATCTATTCTATACGTAGTTTTTCAGTTTCACGGATTTTGCGCACCAATCTTCGCACGACGACGAACATCTCTTTGGGAATTGAGGATTTTGTTTTCATGTTCTTCCGCTGCGCATGTGATGTCACCCCTAAAGATTTTCCCAACAATAGGCCCGTTGCTCGGACCGAGGGATGTGTAACTTATATTCGCTTGAGATACTATAATGATCCTTGACGCGATTGAGTAACTCCGCGGTCACAACAGAATCGGAATCGTGCAGGGATTTCATGACCTCCAGGGCTCAAACAATTTTCTCGCTCACGAGACATATCCCACCTAATGACGAACCACTATTCAAAGTTGACGTTGCAACCTCAGACCCCGACCTACCAGAAGAAGAAGAAGAAGAAGAGGAGGAAGTGGACATCTTGACTGACCTGAGGCGTTTACTGACCTAAGGAGAAAATGAGGGAAGAGGAACCTGGAGCACAGGAATGGACTTAGCCAAAAAACGAATGAGCGAATAGGGAGAGTGGGAAGGGGGTTTTATAGGGCAAAGCCCCACCAACCAAGGCGACCTTTCGCCTCCCCCTAGAAGGGCAGCAATCCCTCTCCTCGCCATAATGACCCCTAAAGAAGCATAAGTCCCGAGGCAAGCATCTTTGCCATGGCGGGAAATTTCCTGCTAGGGCAGATTTCTCGCCAGTGTAGAAGCTTCCCGCTAGGGCAGAAGCTTCTTGCTAGGGCAGAAATTTCTTGCTAGGACAGAAACCCTCTGCTGGCATGGAAGTTTCCCGCCAAAACTAACTAGGCGGGAAGATTCTTATCTAATTCATTTCGACCGAGGGCAAAGCAGAGCCGCTCGCCCACACTAGTCACACAGTGCCTGAACCGCGCTGCTCTATCACATCAATCATATAGTGCCCAAGTCATGCCGCTCGGCCACATCAGTCATACAGTGCCCAAACCGTGCTGCTCGATCACATCATTCATACTGTGCCCGAATCGTGCTGCTCGATCACATCAATCATGCAGTGCCTAAATTATGTCGCTCGATCACATCAGTCATATTGTGCCCGAATCGGACTGCTCGGTCACATCAGTCATATAGTGCCCAAATCGAACCGCTCGAACATGTCAGTCATACAGTGGCTCGACCATGTCAATCATACAGTGCTCGAGTCATGCCGCTCGACCACGTCAGTCATACAATGCCCGAACCATGCTACTCGGTCACATCAGTCATATAGTTCCCAAACCGTGCTACTCGGTCACATCGGTCATACAGTGCTTGAATCGTGCTACTCAGTCGCATCAGTTATACAGTGCCCGAATCATGCTGCTCGATCACATCAGTTATACAGTGCCCGAATCATGTCGCTCGGTCACATTAGTCATACAGTGCCCGAATCGGAGTGCTCGGTCACTTCAGTCATATAGTGCCCAAATCGTGCCGCTCGACCACGTCAATCATATAGTGCTCGAGTCATGCCCCTCGGTCACATTAGTCATACATTGCCCGAACCATGCTGCTCGGTCACATCAGTCATACAGTGCCTGAACCATGCTGCTCGGTCACATTGGTCATACAGTGCCCAAATCGTGCCACTCGGTCACGTAAATCTTCAGTACGTGAGCCATCCAACTTGGTCACACCAGCCTACAACGCCCAGGCCTTACTTCTCGGTTATGTTGGCCTTCAATAACCTGATCGTGACACTCAACTGCATCGATCCTTCGGTATCTAAGCTAAGGTGCCCACCGACTTCGATCAAATCACCACGCCCAGCATCGAGCAATGTCACTTGCCTAGTCAAAATTCCGATAATCTTTCCCAACGAACCCTGTCTAAGACCGATCTCCGCTCCTAGAGGTCCCCGGCAAACCACTTGTTGTACCACTAGTCATTACACGGGCAGGCCTGACTTACGAGATCACACCGTGCCATGCACTAAGCCCCTCGGGGAGCGACCCGACACAAGTTGCTCTCTGAGGGGGGGGAGAGAATGATAGGGCACATTTTGGTAACCTGCCCTCCAACCATTATTCATAACCACATCAGTGTCACTGTCAATATACCAGACCACACCCCTCAGTCAACACCATTTCGTAAAGGTCAGACGACACCGACCAAGTATAGTGCCGTCCCACAAAGATTGGGACAGCGCTAACTGAGTACTATGTCGTCCCGCAAAGGTTGGACGACGCCAACCGAGTACAGTGTCATCCCGCAAAGATTAGGTCAACATTGACCAAGTACAGTGCCATCCTACAAAGATTGGAATGGCGTCGACCGAGTATCGTGTCGTCCCGCAAAGACCAGGTCCGCACCGACCAAGTATAGCGCCGTCCCGTAAAGATTGGGACGGCATCGACCGAGTATCGTGTCATCCCGCGAAAGTCGGGACGACGCCACCCAGGTATAGCATCGTCCTGCTAAAGTCGGGATGGCGCCGACCAAGTACAGCGTCGTCCCACGAAGATCAAGGCGGCGTCGACCAAGTACAGCGCCGTCTCGTAAAGGTTGGGACAACACCAAGTACGACACCACCGCTCAAACATCGTGACACCGAGGATGCCCAACATCTGCCTCAAGAGTAAGTCCGTCGCTTGGTGGGTCAATAACCATAAATATGGTAGGTACGGTTGGTCCCCTAGCGAAGGGATAAAAACCGACGACAAAGGCGATTCTTGGCTCATTTTCCACCCAGTTCTAACAAAATCTTCGGAGAGGTCGAAGTCGGGAGCCCCCTTCCCACTGCGTGTAGGGACAAGTGATAGAGAGGGAGGCGACCAACCAAGGAGAGTTTCCAGACCTTGAAGCCAAAGCCCAAGCTCGACCTCACCGGACGACGATCTCCATCGCTCGTGCGACGACGTGGATGATCTTACACACCCAGGACTGGATCAAGTTGTGCTGACTCCCTCTGCCACGACGTAGGTATGTTACGAGACACATTAAACATATATATTTGATTTATCAATTAACTTAAGTATTAGAGGAGGTATTATCCGATATAGTTTTGTATGATTCAAAGGAGTTCATCTTGACATCATATTGAAAAAAAAAAAATCAGGTTGACTTAAAAAAAAATGATCATCTTTTTTAAAGGAGTACAGATTTATAAAAATAAAAATACGAAAGGAGTTATTGAAAACTAATAGCTGTAAAGTTAAAAAAGGAAAAAAACAATTGTTCAGGATATATATATATATATATATATATATATATATATATATATATATATATATATATATATGTGTGTGTGTATATTTATATATACATCTATAAATGTATATATATATATGTATATATGTGTATATACATACATATATACATATATATGTATATATGTATATATATATATATATGTATATATATATATATATACATATATATGTATATATGTATGTATATATATAATATAATATGATATAATAACGTCGAAGGGTGTTGATGCAAAATAAAAGGACATTTTTAACGAAAATAAAAAAAGTACAAGACCTACATATAAATATTCCTGCCCCTTAAGTTAAATAGACAGAACGGCAAGAAGGCCCCTTTGGAGAGATTTCTAGGAGGCAAGCGGTGGCAGTGGTGCCGGCTGCAACGGCGACAATGGCAGCGTCGGGTGCTGGTGGCGATCAGGACGAGTTCTACCTGCGTTACTACGTGGGCCACAAGGGCAAGTTCGGGCACGAGTTCTTGGAGTTCGAGTTCCGCCCCGACGGCAAGCTCCGCTACGCCAACAATTCCAACTACAAGAACGACACCATGATCCGCAAGGAGGTCTTCGTCTCCCCCGCCGTACTCCGAGAGTGCCGCCGCATCATCGCCGACAGCGAGGTTCCCCCCTCACCCCTTTCGATTAGGGTTTCGATTTCTAGGGTTTATGTTGGATTTGTTCCTTTTGTGATGATGCTAGCCCTTTGTGCGGTTGGTTTTGCTGCAGATCATGAGGGAGGACGACAATAACTGGCCGCCCCCGGATCGGGTCGGCCGGCAGGAGCTGGAGATCGTGATGAACAACGAGCATATCTCCTTCACCACTTCCAAGATCGGGTCCCTCGTCGACGTCCAGGGTAGCCAGGATCCCGAGGGCCTTCGCGTCTTCTATTATCTTGTTCAGGTTTGTGATGTTTCAATTATTGTTCCTTTTGGATTGTTTGTTCTTTCCGGTTCCTACTTGTTGCCCAATGAAGAGCGGTCTTGAAGGTAGAATGCGAATGGGAGGGGTAGGAGAGGCTTAATGAAATGTGTGTGCATGTAGAATAATAGAAAGGATCTTAGTTGATGAATGTTCTCTTAGCTGTTCAATTTCTCTCCTTTTCTTTTAAAGCTTTGTTATTCTTCTGCCCTTCAATTTTTTTTCAGCGAAATTGTAAAAGCTTTAACATGATGTACATAATCTCCGATGATATCAGAGTTCAAAAATGTTGTCTTCAATAAGCTATGCGCTTTTCCTTGTCATATTAGTCCTTTTTCACCCAAGCAAAATTAACAAGTCAATAAACTATGTGGTTTTATCCTCTATTGATATGATTGACTTGCACAATGTCTTCCTGATCTCCAATGATTTGCACGACTTCAGAATCTGCACCAGGATTTGAGAGTCCGGTTCATCGTTAATCCTTTTCAGATAAATGTTCTCATAGCTGTTTGAATCTTTTTCCTTTTTTTGAATTCTCATTATTACCCGACCTTCATACTATTTCCTTAAAAAATGTAAAACTTTTATGGTTACTCAACTGAAGCATGTATTAATCATTGATGGAATCTCAGTTCAAAATATGAAGACTCTTTATAGGATAATTAGCAGTCAATGTCAGACCGGTCCTATTTACCCTAGTCAAATTAGTGGGTCAATAAGCTATGTCTTTTGCTTTTTGATAGACATGACTGACTTTTACGATTCAAAAATACTTTTGTATCTCCAAGGAATTTTGTGACTTCAGAATTTGCACCAAGATCTGTAAGCTTCAGCAGCTCCTACTTAAGAGTTTGTGCTTGGCTTCCAAAACACCAACATTTTGAGCTCTTAATATTCTCTCTAGACAGAGATCGGTATGATAGGTGATGATAGATGTCGTGATGTAGTTTGCCTGATGTTGAGTCTAAGCCATGATGATTCATGGGTGAAAAAAATGAAAGAACTTGGTGTTGAGATGTGGTGGAGGTCGTCAGTGATCAGGATTATGCTATATACACTTGTTGTGTGTGCACTATCATTTAGATAGAAGCCCATTGTATATCCCATTTTGTTTTTGGTTCCAGCAAAGTACTATTAGTTTTACTATGCCTTTTATAAATCTGATTTTGCTATAGGTCCCTTAGTTGTGTAAGGCTTTCCATCCATCTTAAAAACAAGAGTAAACTTCAATTTTTCATCTTCTGCTGTATAACCATTGTGTTTAAGGTATTTGTCCGTCAAACAAGTTTTTTATTACCTTCCCAGACATATTTATGCTTGTTAATTTGACGTTATTTTTTCTAATTCTGATGTGAAATTATCATGTTCAGATTTAGACAGATTTTTCTGGTAAACTGGTATCAATTGGTTCTGTTTCATGAACTTTCAGTTACTGCTCTCTAAAGGTAGCTTTGCTTCATTCTCCAGTCATAAGAAAATATCTCAGGCCATGTGATCAGCTTTTTAAATGTAGTTTTCGTAGATTTTTTTTAAAATCAATTTTTTTAGGTATTCACTCTTAATGAGTTGCAATGGTTTATACTTTTTCCCCTCACACTAAGGGTTTGCAGATTGAATTTACTTTTTCAACATGCTGTACATATTCTAAGCTTAAGACTTGTTGATTATTATGCATACTTCTCATCCTTTCTACTACTTGATAAAAATTTTGATGTCAATGAACTAAAATATTTCATTGACAATGGTGTAGAGTGTCTAATTGTGTATTACGATTTATCTTTTCTTTCTTTTGTATCTTGTTTTTGCTTTTTAAACACTGTTTGCTATTTTCATTGATTGGGCTTATAGTGAAGAAAAAATTGGTGATGACTGAATATTTTCTCTTCTATATAGTGGCCATTTTGGAAAGAACTTTATTATTGGCTATCTTGTTGTAGAGAATTATGAAATGGATACACTTCTGGATGATACTGAATAGCTAATTAGTATATGCAATAGATTCCACTAAATTCTTGGAATTCTTTTTGTAATAAAACATAGTTGATGTTAGTAACATCTTTCACTGGCAGCTCATAATAGGTGCCTAGGATTTTTTTGTGCTTTCGTATTTCTACTCCTTTGTTAGGAAAAAAGAAGCTTGATTGTGTGATGGCTGGGGATATGATCAGTCACAAGTTCTTCTGATGTATGTGGATTATAGCTCAGATTTATTCAGGCTCTTCATAAATTCTATCGTCTCTTTGGATACATCTAATAAAATTGGAATGATACAAAGAAGATTAGCATGACCCTTGCTCAAGGATGACACACACAAATTGAGAAATGTTTCTCCATAAATTCTATTCACCTTTTCTATTCTCTCTGAAGTTTTGAACTCAAAATCCAAGACATGACATTGAAGCTTGTAGACTGGCTGCATACACAGGCAAGATTAACCTGATAAAAAATTATCAATCGCAAGGATAGTATTGGTACAAGATAATGATTTAATGTTGTATATTATGTTCCTATGATTGGTATTTTGCTTAATCTGATTGGATTTCTGGGGATGTCAGTCCTTATGTAAGATGTTTGGATAAATTTCCTTTGTATCCAGCTTTTGTAGTTGGCTAGTTAGACGAAATAAAAGCCATCTTGGAGTTTGAGTTATCATGGAATGGGTTTTCAATGCCATTAATTTTTGGCCACTGTATCATTAGCATTATTGAAAATAAATTCTTTAGGTTTAAATAGGTACCAATAAGTTTCTAGAACAGAAAGATGTGTTTTTGTTTGTGATCAAAACATTAACTTTATCCTCTACATGAGCATGGTTGTTTTATGAAACTTTCTCACTTTCATGGTGGCTCAGTGTTAGTTCAATTTGTTGGGGCCAATTTGGAGTAAAATAATTGGTATATTGCCATGGTTTAGCTCATTTTACCTTTTGTTTCATTATGTATACTCTTCAGGAGTCTACTTAAGACGCTACTTAGTTCAGAAAATTTAACTCAAGGACTTGACTATATTTCATATGGATCATAATAGCTTTAGTCGATTATGAGGATGCAGCTTTAACTTATCATATATTAAACTTCTACATGCAAAACCTTTTGTAAATGTGTTTAGCTTGTCTGTTTCTCCTTAAGGCATGGATCTATTTCTGCCTTTGAGGTAGTTTTCTTTTGTTTCCTTGAAAAATCTTGTTCGCTGATTGTGGTTTGTTGAAATTTTAAACCACTAAGCAGTGATCTTTGGAGGAGGAATCTAAAACTTGAACTTTGTTGAATATGGACTATGAGCAGGTTGATGGTTTTGCCTTGCCTTCTCTTTCTTTCTCATGTATTGGTAGGCTTACTGTCTAGTGTTTGAGTAACAATAAGTTCACGACAAGTTGTAGTTCTGAACAATTACATCTGAGGTTTCTTTCCTTTGCTCATCACAAGTTTAATAATTCTGGAATTGACTACCTCATTATACTTTGGCTTTGTACTAGCAATGGCACAGGTAACATCTCTATGTTGTTTACTGGATGAGTCTAGGCCACCAAAATTCTTTTGTGGCTTTCTTTTGTCAACATATTATGTTGAGGAATATACTCTGTCTTTACTGTATAACCGGGACAATAAATTGTAGCTCCAAAGAAATAGAACTGAATTTATATTCTCACATCAAAGAAGCTCAGATTCCACAGATTACAACTTCTCTATGAAGCAATAATAGCATATATGTTCTAGTTCTAATATATATTTATGCTCATGTAATATGGTGACAACTTCACAAGTCATTACATATTTGAAAGTTTATATTCAGTTCTTCACCCTTGTTAAAAAACTCACCAATCATGTTCTGGAAGTTGTTGATGGTTAAAGTTTTTAGATGAAATTCATACAGAACTTGAGAAAGTTGATGTAGCTGATCATGTGGCAGTTTAGTGGTCTTGTACGATTCTCTGATTAATTTCCACCAAAAGAAATAGGTTAAGTTGTTTGGTTCCATCTGCTATTTTGCGGAATTGAGTGCACCAATAGAAATCTTATTTATGCATTTCTTTGTCCAGGAATGCTGGTTTTGTATTTCTAACTCTTTTTTCATCTCATTGTTCTAGGGATTGTAAAATGTTACGTCGAGCAGTATATTCGAGATATCTCGTCCTGTATTTGGTTTTTGTCGCGATTAATAAGTTTTTATTTTGCTTGTTGCAGGATCTCAAATGCTTTGTGTTTTCCTTGATTTCTCTGCACTTCAAGATTAAGCCTATTCAGTCATAAAGTTAAATCTCCGCATTTCTGCTTCTCTAGACTTGGATCTATGCTCCCTGTCAGACTTGAGTTTTGAGGCACGCTGTTGATGAAACCTTATCTAACCAACAACCCTTGATGTGAGACAATTGACCCGTAACACCTTATTGATTCTGTTGGTTGTACTCTTCATATATGTTGTATTTTGAAAAACTTGGTTGTGTGAGTTCATGAAGCTTTTTTCCAATTCGAAACTCTCTCTTATCATTGTTTGTAGGATGCGGTTTTATCAATTCAGATATAAATAAACTATTTTTATTGAATTAAGAATAATAGCATACAAAATTGAGTTTTATATCAACTATAATGTTTTTAAATGAAATTATAATATTTGTCATTTGTATAAAAATATTATAGTCGAGGAACAATGACTCAAATTATAATACAAATTTTAACTATGATTTTAAATATATATTTTTATATCGAGTTGGGAATCAAAACATATAAAAGCCTTCATCTTTATGCTAGTTGATAATATTTCTAAATAAGGTTACAGAGTACTTTAACAAACATATGCTGTAAGTATGTATGAAACTATTATAATTAAATCGATTTAACTTATGGAACACATTCGATGTGAATGACGTGTGGGTATCCATTTGAGAAAATGTTCAATAGAAGGGGTTTTCTCAATAATTCACCCATAATTTTATTATTCAAAGTCGAAAATTGTTATAAAAAATAATTATATAAGTTTATATATACGTATATGCTAAAATTAAGTTTAGGAGTATATAAATTAAATTATGCCATATTAGATAATTTTGATCAAATATTCATTATTTCCTATTTCACGACATAGTAACGTGGGGAAATCGAGCACGAGACGTGAAACACGTTCGACACAGCCTAGCGAATCTGGATTCCATGAACCGCTCCAACCCGACATGTCGTACCCGAGACACGAGTCTCTTCACGGACCAGGGCTATATGGTAATTTAGAATATCCACTATATGAGATCACCAAGACGCCTTCTCCCCGAGCTCTCAAATCTCCTCCAGGCAACCTTCGCCCCAAAAGCGCTTCTCCGCGCCGAGGCACCAATATATCAACTGTGTTCGAGTCGAAGCTCGAATCTGCCATCGACTGTATTCAGGAGGTGGAGGAATCCCTTTGATTTGGCTCCCTTTTTCTTTTATCCACTCAGATTATGATTAGGTTTTGGTTGTGGTTCAGGGGAAACCCTAGGGTTTTCCCTGTCGGCTTGTCGATCCTCTTCTTTTTCTTGCTTGCTTTCCTTTCTGTTTTCTCTAATTCTTACCTCCTCCTTCCCGCCCTCTGCCCTTTTCATCTGATTGCTTGGTATGAGCTTGAGATTGTGACTCAGCTTGCATTGACCACTTTTGTGACGACTTCTTAGGTTCAGCGTGATTGGATTGTGAACGATGGAGAACGATGTTCCGCTGCAGGTAACCAGCTGATTATTAACTTTGTTTTTGCTATGTATTTTAATTTTGCATTTCCTTCTTCTTTGACGGGTTCTTATGTCATTATAGGCTCAAGTTTTATTTGTGAATCTTGTGAACAGGAATTTTAGATATAACAGTGACAAAGAGCTACATGACAGTGATGGCAAAGCTATTTCGACTTTTGGACGTGATTCGTGTACTTTTTGTACAATAATTGTTCGTTTGGTTCAGTCATGATATGGGTGTCATTATCTCTGACTGTGAGATATTAAAAAGAAAGTGTTTTTTGTTAATTGGTAGTACCACGACATCCTCAAGCATGCCTTGGTGGGTTTCTTGTGACTAATTTGCACTCAGAGAGGTGAGGGATGGAGTTAAACTATATAAAATGGATTTATGACAGTCCAAGAGTATGATTTTTCTATTCCTCAGTTGACTTTTATGAATATCTAAGTATGATCTGCCACATGTGAAATTGGTTGCTGGATAGACGACCTGGTGATGAAATTAAATGATAGTTGTTAAGGGGAGGGCTATTGTTTGGAATTTGCTTTGTATTATAGGTAGATAGGTCCTTCTGCAATGGTGTAAAATATATATCCTTACCAGCCACATAAATCTCTTCCGCAAATCGTGACCCTGACTGTTTATGTTAAAAACAGTGTGTTTTGTTGGTGAATAAGTAGAAATCAAAACTATTGTACTGTGAGATGAGCATGCAAACTTTAAATGTATCCAAAGTTATCAATATGTACTGGAGTAGGATGGAGAAACAGCGCATTCTAGAAAAGGAATGGCACACGTAGAACTAGTTACAAGTTTGACATGCTCATGGAAGAGAACCTTTGTAAGATGTCAGTGCTATTCCTGGAGTAGAATTTGGCCTGATCAGAAAGACTTTATAGCAATTATCATCTTTCGTTAGATATTTGATGCCAGTGATTTCAATAGGCGCTTGGGCGACCCTAGTGTTTTATTTGGTTAAATCGAACCTACTAAAGTACCAATATCAGCCTCCCAGCATCCCTCTCGCGACTTCCCCAACCCTAACCTTGCTCGTAATTTTGCTGCCGACATTTCCTCTCCGTTGTCGTTGCTCTCCGTTGCCACTGCCATTGTCGTTGCTCACCGCTGCCACTGTTGTTGCTCGCCGCTCCCGTTGTTGTTGCTTGCTGCTACCGCTACTGCTGCTCTCAGTCAGCAGCATCGGTCTTACTCTTATGCTGCACTCTCGTTACCGTTGCCGCTGCCACTATCGTTGCTCGCTGTTGTTGTCGCTGCTTGCCAGTGTTGCTGCTTCCCGCTACCACTGCTCGCTGCTCGTCGCTCGTCGCCGCTGTCTTACACTTACTCACATCGACTCGATAGTATACTGTTAACAGTATATTAACAGTATACTAGTAACAGTATTTTTTTATTTATTTATTAGATTAATAATATATTATTTTAATTTTAATACTGCTATTTTTTATTTATTTGAAATTATTGTTACTGATTTGAATTTTGAGATTTTTTGTTAATGTGATATTGTGATTTTGCAAGATTTTCTTAATTTAATATCATATTTTTATTTAAATAATTATATATATTAATTATATTATATTTTGTATATTTTAGAATCTCGTTTCGCTCGGGCGAGCGCCTAGCGCCTCGGGTGTTTTTTGACCTTGGTGTCTTTTGACGCTTAGAGCTTTTTAAATCACTGATTTGATGATATATGAAAACATATGCTTTTAGTTGAATCAAGTGCTAAATGGTAATTGGGGTTGTATTGATGGGAGCCTTGTGCACTAGCCTACCCCATATTGGTTGGTGGGTTGCATACTCTTTGTTTTCATATGCTAGCATTTAAAGCAATTGGTACTTTCTTGCTTGCTTTTGATTTGTGCTTGAAGCTATTTGATCGGGTAATTTTTAGGAAGTTAAGAAATTTGTTGGTGTCTTTAAAGATAGAGGGAGGTGGTTTCGATCCTGTGCAAATACAGTAAGAAGTATGTCTTTGATCTATTTGGAAGGTCTGTGAGATAACACCTTTTCTACTTTCAAAATGGTGATACTTCTCAATTTCTGTTTAGGATCCAAGCATCTATTCATATAATATGTTGTAAGAATTCATGGACAGATTTTTATCACTGTTTTATGTGGTATAAGTGTGTACTTGGGTTTCATGATTTAACCACTATGCAGAAACCAAGACAGCTTATTTCTTTATTTTTTTTTTTGGCATAAATAGCATTGACTATTGTTGGAGCTATTAATTTTTTAAGGAACTTATTCTGGAAAAAAAATGAATGTTTTCTGTTTGTGGAGTATAATCTAATGACGCTTTTCATTGCAATACATTTTAGAGTAATTCCATGAGATTGAGCATTCATTACCTTTAGTACATGATATGCTGACCAATGCCTATTTCTGGTCCAGGAGATCATGTTGGAATTTCGTGCAGGTAAGATGGTCCTCGATGGTACAAGGGTGGTACCAGATACCAGGAAAGGGCTTGTTCGTATAGGAAGGGTATGCCTTGTTCTTGAACCAGTTATTTAAGCAATTTTGTTTGAGATCCAACTATATGAGGTTACACTATATGTTTTCATCCTTATCTTTCCTAAAGTCAATTTGTAATTTTTTGTGAAATTTCATCATTAGAGTGAGGAGGGATTAGTTCACTTCCAGTGGATTGATCGAACCCAGAACGTCGTTGAAGATGTATCCTTCTGAAACACATATTACTGACATTTTAACAGCTACTCAATTGTTGATTACATAATGCACATAATATAATTACATCTCTGGTTTTCTTTTTTTAGTAGCATCTGTTTGACATTTTAGCCGTGTCTTTTCAGTTTCCTTTTTGAACAGGCTATGCTGGGATTCCTCTGGCCTCCTTTGTGTTAATTACTTTTTTTTTTTTTTTCTGGTAATGGTTGTTTTTAATGTGCTAGCTGTCTCCTGTTGATCCTATCCTTTCGTGATTGACTAGAATTTGCATAGGTGTTATCTAGCTTTCTGTTTGGTTAGCTGCTGGCTTTTATCATCTCTTCATGTTCCACTTTCTAAAGAACTTTTTGAGCATTGCTGTCATAGATTTTCTTGACCAGATAACAGGATCAGATCATCTTCCCAGATGAAGCTGTTTTTGAGAAGGTTCTTATTTCATGCCACCTAGTAATGCCTTTTGGCTTTATTTTTGCGGGACCTAAATGATTCCCCTGGGTATCAATGTCTTTCAGGTGTCTCAATCCTCTGAAAGGGTGTATATTTTGAAGTTTAGACATGATAATAGGAAGAGCTTCTTTTGGATGCAGGTTAGCTGACTTGAATACTGTGAGCATTTGAGAATTTCTTTTATCATTTACATCAAGCCTTTGGATTTTCATCCAAGGTTTCAAGTACTAGTCTGATACTGGTTTTGGCAACTGGTTTGTACCTGTACAGCGGGTGATATCGACCTGTACTCACCGCTATTACTAAAAAAATTAAAGAAAATAAATACCAATTAGTACCGGCCTACACGAAACCTTGTTCTGAACTATTTTGTACCAATGAATCGTAGGAGCCAAGAGCTGATGAGGACTCACAAATATTCACCTCCGTCAATTGCTACATTAACCAACCTTTAGGTATGTCAAAATCCTTGAGGCACACGTTTGTGATGTTTTGTTTTTCTGATTTATTGTTTTCTAAAGTATGACTCTTTATCAGATCTAATGGGAGAAGATGAGGCTGAAGCTTCAGTTCCACCTCAAATGTCTGACATGTCTGACAATACAGTGGAGGATGATTTTTCATCCAGGTGTGCATACATTTAGTATCATTCTGATGCATAATTATGTAGTCAACTACTTTTAACATACTTTGTCTGTAGAAAAATTTAATATTATTTTTTTGTGTAAAACAATTTTCTTTCATAGTAACTTCTGTGATTACTGTTACTATTTAATGTGAGCTAGAAAATCATTATTATTTTATGTTGACGGGATAGCAGCAAATAGGACAAATTGGGGTTCAAAGTCATTTAATAACTAAAAGTAGATGCTTCCAACACAAATTAGTACCTAACAAATTTTGAAATATCTGATTACAGGAGTAGGGGATAAACCTCAATTCTATATATAGCATAGTAAAAAGCAGTTGAAATCAAAGTTCTAGATTTTGGGCCCATCCACTTGGTATCATTCTGCAAAACTGGTTCCTATTTGTTTGTTTGTTTCTTTTCTTGTAGGAATTATTGCATGTAAACTCTAATTGCGGTTGGACATTCTGCAAATTTTTACATCATATGTGCCCCTAAAAACATTGAACACCGCTGACAAGGTACATCTGGGTATTTTCTATGTTATGTGCTTAGATGTTTTTCTATCAATTTTGCAATAGTAATATGAAACTAATTTTTTTAATATATATATATATATATATATGTATATATGTATGTATATATGTATATATACATACATATATATACATGTGTGTATATGTACATTTTATGCGATTACTCCTTTAGTTTCAAAAAGCATTTTATGTTTCCATGAGAAAGAACTGTGGTATTAAGGGTAGTCCATATAAGGCAATCATCGCCTTTGGCATGATCGTTGACTAGCCGAGATACTAATTGATTACCATCTTTAATCTTGCCACGCCGAATGGATTTTTTAATTGCTCATGCATAAGTGGAGCATTGTAAAATTGTTATTTGTTGATGGCTTGATAGCTTTCTTTCGAAGACTCCTTTGGGATCTTTTCATGTGTAAGTGAGATCCTTTCAATTAATTCACTGTCAATTGCCTTACAATTTCAAACTTATCATGTCCTGATAATTCAAGTAATTTATTTGTTTTAATTAATTATTGGCACTATAAACTTTTTTTTCCTTCGTCTTTGGCTAGCTGGCGTAGTAACTGCGGTAGACTTGTGAAAATTTGTCTCTTCATTTTTTCACAACTGTCTCCTTTATGGCTCAACGAGCTTCTCAATTGGTTGAACAGAAGTAAAGGTTGACCTTCTTTCTTGTTGTATTGCTGGGCAATGGTTGGTGTATAAAAACTGAAAGTTATATCCAAATCACCAATCAGAACAGAGATGGTTACACATAGATGATTGTTAGGAATGTAGTGGTTGATAAGTCACTGTTTCCTTCTTTGGAACTTGATAATATATAATTTAGTTCTTGGATAAACTGATCAGTTGTCTCTTCCTGTAATTCACTTTTGCACAGGGATGAAAATAGAGAATTCGAGGTTCTGATGAAGTCATAACACAGAACTGAGGCATGAAACATGAGGCCATATAAGTTAGTTAATAGAGGTCTATTCAACTACCATAACAATACATTAGTGAATATGGAGGAGGATGCAATTACCTTTTCCCACCTTATCTGGCTGTTAGACAATTCTAGCAATTTGCAATGGAGTAGACCAATAATATGATTTTGCACATTTGTTGAACCACTTGGCATACCTGTGGTAGGTCTTAATTTATAGTTATCCGCATTATGATGCATTTAAAGATAGGAATCTTGGGGATCTTATCCTTCTATTATAGATAACATTTAATTTATATGCTTATGGTTTTTGATAATTTTGGTTGGTTATAATGCTGATTGGAGAAAGAGCAAGTGATTTAAGGTACTTATACAACTTACTGTAGGACCTTGGGCATTTCCCTTGAGCTGTTTGTTGGCATGAGTTGTGATGGTAGAGAGAAGGGAAAGGTCAACCTTTGCATGAGCTCAAACTGAAATGTAATGTCAGAGGTAAAATAGACAGGGGGAGGTCATAACAGATTGAGGGAACGTTTAAGTCCAAATCTCATACATGATGGAATTCATGTTCATTAAGTTGGAAATAACATGTGATCATCTGTAGGGTAGTTGACTAACAAGTCTTACCAACATGTGGGATTTGGTAAAGAAATTCTGTTTATGTGCCTGTCTTGTCACTTGCGTATTCCATTGGATGCCGTGTATTTTGTTGTTCTGCTGCTCATACTGCTGTTTAGTAAGTGAATGTGTATTTGTTTGGATCATATTATATTGGAATTCTCAAACCAAGTCCATTTGGAATCATGCTTAATTAGCATAAAATAAATACTTCACTTATTATATTTGCTTGTACTTAATATCTTCATAAACTCATTCCCTTATTTTAAAATATGTTCATGATCTAACTTATTTGACAATAAAAAGAATTTTCACTCCAGTGGAGTAGAGGTAAAAGTTGACCCACTTGTTTTAGTTTCTCCTTGAGATAGAATGTAACTCTTCCAAAAGACCTTTTTTCCCTTCAGTATATCCTACAAATATATCCCAGTGTTTAAGTTTTAGTATTTTGATTCTTAATATTCAAACAATTTTAAGCAAATTAGCGCAAGGAAAAAAATAACAATGCACATTAATTTATTTAAGTTTTCATTATTCTGAAACATGTTTGATTGAAGAAGCAAGTTTTGCTCTCTAAATTGTACTAAGTGGAGCTTTTTTTTTTTTTTTTGAATTTCTCACTTAAAAAGTCATTCATAACTTTACACAACCAGAGGCCAATTAGTTGCGCTAGCATCTACACATTCTTTACAATCTGTTCTTATCATGTCTTCTAGTAGTTCCAACTTTCTATTTAAGCCTCTTTCTGGGTCATTGATGTTTTTCTTTTATCATGTATGTTTAGAGCTGGAAACCTGGTTGATCAAAACATAGCTGGTGAATTAGGTGGAGAAGTAACCTCCTCTGCCAGACCTGTGCAGTTGGCAGACCTGCAGAGGATTTTAAGAAGCATTCAGCCAGCAGGTATCATTAAGTGTTTAAGTTCTAGTTGAGGAATCTTAATGGGGACCAGACCCTTTAGCTTTTCTGCCTTGTTATTATAACTTATTGTCCTTTGTTTGTGTTCTAGATGCTATTGAAGATCCTGATGCAGGTAAATTTTAAACATGGTTCAATGTTTATTTTGTACAGTTACTTTCTGTAATGCTGCTAAAATCATGAATTTTAGGGTTGGGATTGGGTGACATTTTAAAGCCCGATTTGGTCTTGCCTCTAATAGAAACATTGCCAATTGAACAACAGTTGGCACAATACTTGCCTGAGGTACATGCTAATAACTACAATATGTAAAAGTAGTGCTTTCTTGCCTGTTGCACTCCATGATACTTTTATTATTATTAGGGTTCCTGGAGTCCTGCTGATCTCATGGAACTGTTGCAGAGTCCACAATTCCGTCAACAAGTAGACACATTTACTCATGTAAGAAATTGTCTCCATTTGGAAAATATGACTTTTGCCTAGTTTCCAAAAACGTTGCACTTTTGAATGTCAAACAGGTGCTTCGAACAGGACAGATAGATCTGTCGCAGTTTGGAATCAACCCGAGTAAATGTAAGTTTCTTTGTTCAACTTGATGACCATTCTTCTGCTTGGAGATTATGTTCCCTGTTGCCTTTATCGATCAAGCTCTTGTGTGCCTCACTTGTTGGAAATGTTAATTCTTTTGTTCTTGTGCATAAATCAAGTGTCTTTTAGATTTTCTGTTCTTACTAAATTTATGGTAATAGAAATTTGCACACTGAAAATATACTTCAACATGGTTATGAAACATCACTGCATGTTGCTGCAAGTATATAGTTGCGCTGGTGCATTATTGTTTGCTGCGAAACCTTCTGTTCTGAAGTGACCAAGCTAATCAGCAACCTTTCAGCACATACAATAGTCTTGATTATGAGAAAATAAAACCATGAAGTGCACTCAGCATCTGCACCTTGAACTTGTAACCCGAATAGCTAAAATCATGTTGGTAGTCCATTTAGATAAGATTTCTATTATGATTTGCTTTGTTTTTGTTGTTGTTGCGATGCTTGAAGTGATAGCTGAAGTTAAAAGCTTTTGCAGACAAATTCACCGTCCTGTCTTTCCTCGAGGCTCTCGAAGACTCGGTGGCAAAATCATCGGAGGCTGCAGGGTCCAACTCGGCGCAAGATGAGAGCAAGGATTCCCAGTCGCAAAGGTGTGGTAGAGGTGACGCCATGGACGAAAGCTGACAGCACCAGTTGCTGGTGATGGGCAACATGTTTCTTATGTTTAGCTAGAATCTGGGCAATTTTGCTTTGTTTAAGTGGGAAATGCATGTGAAAATTGGATGGTTCATGATGATTGTAACATTTTTCTTTAAAAAAAACATTGATTTAGTTGCATTCAACAATAAACTGTCATTTATAAAGCATTTTATATTATGCATGCCTATGAGCTTGTAAATATTGATCCTTGTGCAGTTGTCCAAAGTAAGAAGCGAATGGAGATGGAAGTAAGCTGCAGCTTACACAAAAACAACATCCGACGTAGGCGATCTCGTAAGCCTCACAAATTACAGGATGGCAATATCCATAGACGCCCAACTGTTTCGAGTATTTTTCGTCCACAGCAAACAAATTAAAATTGGTTTGACCATTGAAAGAGTTTTGTCAAATATGCTTCTAATGAAGTCTTGAAATTGAAATGTGACCTTTGTGCCATTTGACAGAAGATACGAGTGCTTTATATATTACAATATCAATCTTATATGTACATTAAAATTTATGTTGAACTCTCTGTCCACACGATAAAACTAGATTAATTTGACTGCATATCGGATGCGTCATGAGCATCTCTACCTCACGAGAACATCTCGACAAAAGGATGCCTCACCAGATTGGGCTTTCACAATATTATAGGCAAAACGAATAAACCTCACAAGAACATCTCGACGAAGAGATTCCTCACCGGATTGGGCATGAATGCTCGATCTCACCAGATTGGGCATAGAAAGTGCGACCTCACCGGATCAAGCAAAAAATAATTACCTTCAATTACCAAAAAAAGAAAAAGAAAAAGAAAAAGAAAAGGCTAAAACCCAAACCAACTTGATGCAATTTACCGATCCAAATCAATCAGTGCACAAATTAAAGGAAAAATTAAAAATAACCAGCCTAGATTTAAGGAACAGTATTTTTTTTCTTTAAAAAGTTAAAACTTTCCTACCAGAAGTCACTTTTACAATATCAATCATAATAATAATAACAACAACAATAAAATTATAAGTCTCGATTATTCTAGATTAACTATATGAGTTTTTTTGATGTCATTAAATATTTTTTTTGGTAAGTAAAAGTAAATTGATTAAGTGTGAAGTTTGTACAAATAACTTTTTCTATACAAGCCATACACTAAAGCTTGATATCTCATACAGTAGTCTAGGAAGAATGGTCTCACTCTACAAACTCATCTCCAAGAGTAATCAAACAAAGAGGTAGTCATGACTACACATGTTGTAGACTATAATTCATAACTGTAGCCAATAAATAAAGTATAGTTATGACTACACATGCTGTAGACTATGACGCATAACTATAGCCAACAAATAAAATGTAATGTCCAGATATGTCAAGACTGCTTGTGGGTACAATACATTATTAAAACAGATAACTACGGGATACATACAATTCTTCAACATCATTCCCAATATCTTTAACTAATAGCAAAATTGAATATGATAAAAATATCATTCTCTCTTCGTGTAAAGTGCTCCATTTTGAGATCGTGCTCCATACATGATCTTGAGTCTCTAATAATCTCTGTCAAAAGCTGAGCATTGTTTGTGTGTCGATGCTTAAAAATTTTGTTACATCTATCCTTCCACATCCACTAAATAACGTATTTGAAAGTAACCTTTGCTAATTGTGTAAGAGGCCATTTTCTTAAGAAACATTATATGAGTTCGCATAATTCCTGATGCAAGTTTGGCTACGGTAGCCTATTGAGTTCAAATCGTCGAAGAATCTCCTTCCATATCCATTTAGTATAGTCACAAGCAAAATAGAAGTGGTCAATAGTTTCTTCCCGTTGCATACAAAAGGAGCATCGATTAACAAGATAAATACCTCTTCTTTTTATATTGTATATTGTAGGTAGTTTGTCAAGAAGGGCCTGCCATGTGCATAAGGAATGTCTCTGTGATCCCGATCGATCCCATGTCCAACTACTTGGGATCCACTTATTGTTCCTTTGCTTGATCTGATTCCATGCTGATATAGTACTAAATTTATCATTATCATGAGACCAAATAAGCATATCAGAAGAGTTGTTCATGATTGAAATAGCTGTGATAGTCGGCCAAAGTGATAACATTTCAGGAGAAATAGGATTAGGGAGACACCATGTACCGTTAGTAATGAACTCGGAAACCTTCCAATCTTTGGGAGCTCTAAGATCTTTTTGTATTCTGTTACCATATAATTGAAATATATTCTTCCCATTCACCCAAGAATCATACCATATATCAGTACAGGTTCCGGAAGAGATTGCATAGGAAATGTGTTTGATTAGCCAATTCCTTGCCTTCAAAATTTCTTTCTAAGCTATAGAGTGATACTAAAACTTCCCAAATTGATTCCTTAGAAAATCACCTAGTAGGAACCCATTGTAACTATAAGGAACATTTGTTTTGCAAAATATTCCACAATTTTTGTACCAAACATGCTTTATTCCACTCTCTAGTATTTCTCAAGTTTAACCCTCCTTCATCTTTCGGTTTGCAGATGTTTTCCCAATTTACCATATGCATTATTTTACCATTTATGTCATTCTAGAAGAAGTTCATAAATAACCTTTCAATATCTTGGAGAAGTCTAACAGGCAGAAGAAATACATTAGACCAATAAATAGAGTAAGAGTATAATACCGAATGGATGAGTTCAAATGGTCTTGCTTTTGAAAGAAGCCTATTTTTCCAAGAGGAAATTCTATTCTTTATTTTTTGTAGGATAGGCTGACAATGGATTGTGTGAATACCAGTGAATATGAGTGAAAGACCTAGATAAGGAACTGTCAGACTTCCCTCACTAACTCCCAGAGTGTGTGTAATAAAATCCTTATCCTCAATGCAAGGACCCATATAGACTTTACTTTTTACATGATTTAACTGAAGGTTATAAACTATACCAAAATCATTCATAATAGTAGTCAGGTTCCTCACTGAAGTTGAATCATTCTGAAGAAAGATAAAAATATCATCTACAAAAGTTATATGTGATATATGAATAGAACCGGGATGAGGTACCTTAATGTTGCCATCGGAGACTTCTTGTTCTAACATATAGCTGAGTCCTTCCATTACAATAGTAAAGAGATACGGAGAGAGTGGATCGCCTTGTCGGATGTCATTCGTGCTCCCAAAAAAGCCAATAGGTGAGCCATTGAAGAGTATAAAAAACTTTGGAGTTTCCAAGCAATATTGAATCCAATTAACCCATTGCCAAGGAGCATCTTATAGATAAAGTTCCTATTAATTGAACCAAAGGCTTTTTGTAAATCAGCTTTAAAACAGATTTTAGTCCCTCTTGCTTCCGAGTGTAGATCCGTTACCAAAGTCATTAGCAAAAAGAATATTATAATATATACTTCTTTCTTTGATGAAAGCAGCATGATTAGGACTAATGATCTTGTGTATTACCCTTTGTATTCTATCTATCAATACTTTGGAGATGATCTTGTAAATAAAGTTACATAATGATATGAGTCGATCGTTCTCTAGTGAATCAGCCCTTGTATTCTTGGGAATTAAAAAAATAAAAGTGTAATTCATCTATTTAAGAATATGACCCGAAGAAAAAAAATGTTGGTAAGCTTTAATCACATCATTACCAATAATAGACCATGCAATTTGGTAAAATTCAGTTGGAAATCCGTTCGGACTAGGGCTTTTGTGCTTCGGTGACTTAAAGACGACTCTTATAATTTCGTCATCTGTAATTGGGGCATTGAGGATTGAAATGACACCCGAATCAAACTTTCTAGTTAGCTCCACATGAATGTTATTAGGTTGCACTGCTTGATTGAGTAAGGAATAAAAAAATTGCTCAATGTGTGCTTTAACCTCATCTAAATTCTCAATAAAATTATCATATTTGTCTCATTTTCTGATGTGGTTAATAACCCTTTGAGTAGCAATGGAAGTATAGAAAAACTTAGTATCGAAATCCCCTAGAGTAAGCCAATGCTGTCGAGACTTCTGCTTTGCAAAACTTTTCTCTTGCTTTAAGGCTTGCATAAAGTTATTTCTAGCTTCTGTCTTTTTATAGATAAGATTCTCATCATGGGGCTGAAGTTGCAGCTCATGTTGCATTGCTATTAGTTCCTTTCTGCAAAATTGAACCCAGGTGGTAATATTGCTAAAGACGTTTACATTCTACTCCTAAGTGTTGCTTTACAGGTTTTGAGCTTTTGACATAAGATGTAAGGGGGGGAACTATGCACATTAAGATTCCAAGCTAATCTGATAACATCAAGGAAGTGAGGATGAGTACTCCACATGTTAAAGAATCTAAAAGGTTTCTTACCTTTGGGTGTTGCTTTGTCTGCGTATATATACATTAAAGAATGATAAAAAAATAATGGAGCATCATACTCAAGAAGTGAATCAGGGTAAACTGTTAACCATTCTTGATTAATCAGATACCTATTGAGTCGAGCTATTATTTTTCTGTTAGCAACACCTTAATTACTCCACGAAAGTCAATTACCCACATATTTCATATCAATCAATACAGTAGTAACTATGTAATTATTAAAACTTTGAAGTTGGCTTTCTGAAAGCTGTCTACCCCTCACTTTTTTATTTGTGTACCGAACAAAATTAAAGTCACCATGAACAATCTAATGTACATTAAGATAGCCATTTGCAATGTTAGTCAGTTCAGTCCATAGAATATTTCTTTCTTGCATACTGTTTGAAGCATATATACTAGTGAAATTGAATTGACAACCATTCTTTTGGTCCTCCACCTTAAGATGGATGAATTGATTAGTAGCAGAAATAAACCAAGCATTAATAGAGTTAGGATGCCATAAGACCTATATTTTACCAAAAGTTTCATGAGAGTCATTGGTAAACAGTTCTGCGTCTAGCCATATTAAATTCTTTTGAGCATGAATGTGCGATTGTTTAATTTTAGTTTCCACAAGAATAATAATATCATATGCGGCATACTTAATTATTCTGTTGAGCTCCCGATATTTTTCAGGCTTATTAAGTCCACGAACATTCTAGTAGGTTATCTTCATCAGAAATAGAACAAATGGAAAATGAAGTAAGGTATTCATCCTACAACTTTGGATGGACAATATCATCCTTTTTCTTATCCTTAGATTTTGCATTTTCCTCCCGCACAATATCCTTACCTTTGAAGGCTTTATTCCTATATTTATCCACTTCATCCGCAACTTTAATATACCTTGAGAATATCTTGACTAGAGAGGTTTGTTGGGGCATGAGTTAGTTGAGGCAGAATATCTTGACTGGAGAGGTTTGTTGGGGCGTGGGGACGGATCCGATAATATATGATGAGATGAAGTTCCTGACTTCTACTTCTCCTGTTCATGAGTAACATGAGAAACTTCTGTTATGGAAGGCTCTGACATAATAAAAAAATATAAAGTTTCTGATTTGTCCTTCTATCTGCGGTGGTGTCCCTGCAAGTTGGAATACTCAATCGTCTTCGCCACCACCGATGCTACTGCCACTAGAGGAGACTCGATTTGTTGCTGAGGCATATGACATGGCCAGTGGACCTTAGTGATCGATTTCGAAGTTTGCTGATAAGCTCCATTTGCATAGCTAAAAGATAAGCAACTCTAACATCGTTGTGGCCTCTAAGAATATGAGACATGTACCTTACAGGTGTTCCCATCAAGATCACGATAAAAGACCTCATTAGAAAGATCTTCGTTGGAAGAAACTAGTACACATGCTCGTGCAAATGTTAATCTCATCTGCGCAGCTGTTGCTTTGTCGTTGTAGAGTGGTTGTTTTAGAGTGCTACATAACTTTGTAATAAAACGTCAACTCTAAAGATGTAGAGGAAGACCTTAAAAGGATACCCATAAGGGAATAGATTGTAGGCTGTCTAACTATAAACGAACATCAGAAGACCAATGTCGTAGAATCATTGGATGGCCGCGAATAGTCCAAAACCCTTCAAGGACCTGCTATAAATCTTCTTCAGAGTATAGCTTGCAAACAAAGAAACCGTTCTCCAGCATATGAAGATCAAATGCCGATGTTCCCCATCTAGTTTTGATAAATAAGGATAGTGGGAAATAGGATGTTTTGAGACTTGCCACATAGCCAACAATCGCCATAGACCATGTCTTAATCAGCTCTGCGGAATCAGTAATCTCGTACATAATAATCTTCTTATCAGCCTGAACTTCCATAGCAAAGAAATCTAAGCTGAGATATGGACTTCCAACCGGAGTCTTGAAGAGGCTTGTCCAAGGCTGAGGGTCACTGGAAATGAGAGTAGGAGGCTGCGATCTAGAACACGACTTGCTTCGATGCTGCTTCATTGAAGAAGCATCTCGCCAGAAAGAAGATAGCGGAGGAGCAACTTAAGAGGTAAGGGCATAGAGCCTTGCCATCGAATCTACCCTCCCGCCACCATCGCCAGCCCCAGGGACCATCGCTGTCGTGTCCCTACAACGTTGGAAGCAACCGATCTATCGCTGGAAGGGAGACGGTGGACTTGCCTGCAGTCGTCACCTCTTCCCTCACCTTGCCGCCGCACCTAGGGAGAAGCAGCTGCTACAGGAGATGACTGTCACTCGCCCTAGGGGTATGTAGTCACTATAGGATTCTGATCCCTCCTCTGGTCGCTTAGAATTGCACATCAACGATCTCCCTCCAGATCTAGGGAGAAGCAACCGCCACCAGCCCAGGGAGAAATAGCCGCCGTCAACTTAGGAAGAAGCAGCGCTGCCTCCTCCCTCGCCCTAGGGAGATGCAGCCGTAGTCACTCGCCCTAAGGAGAAGGAGCCGCTACAGGAGTCTGATCCCTTCTCTAGTCGTCACTACAGTATCATCGCCCTTGGGAGAAGGAGTCGCTATAGGAGTCTGATCCCTCCTCTGGTCGTCATTATAGTATCGTCGCCCTAGGTAGAAGCAGCCGCTACAGGAGTCTGATCCCTCCTCTTGTCGTCGCTACAGTACCGTCACCACTATAGTACCGTTGCCCTTAGAAATACGTTTATGTCATTAAATACTGAAATCAATGAAGATCTACGTTCATGAGATCTAATATAATTTTACCTTGATTATCAATGACGTTATCCTTTACCTTTTTTTATCTTGATTTGAGATCGACATTAGTAATATTAGTGTCCATATCAATCACTAAGCTTTAACAAACTATGATCAAGTAGAATCACTCTACCCAACCCAAGCCCAATCTTCGCGTGAACTTACTTGAGTTAGACTATACCCAACTTGATTAGAATATATTTTGATTGACTTCATCTAACTTGATCATAATTAGGCCTAGCTTGACGAGACTAGATGTGCAAAATCAATCAACCTTCATGAGTGACCTTAGCCTGACCAATCTTAGGTCATGATATTGTGCATGACTAGTTTGTAAGCTATTTTTTGAAAGAAGTATTATTATATGTGCCTCCTTAATGTTTCAAATCTTTTACCTAAGTACCACTTATCCACTTATAATAAAATTGAATTAGTAAATTTGTAAAAGATACACTTACACTTAAAAGCAAGACTTGACTAACACCGTGTTCCAAAATTCTTTTTAGTGCAATATGATATATCCGCTCATCACCAAAAAAAAAAAAATCAAAATACCTAATATAATTAAAATATTCCTTTTGAATGTGATATATCCCTCGTCAGCTAAACAATTCTTAAAGCGCACGAGATGATCACGTTATCTTTGTGTTTTTACATAAGGTGCATCTACCTCCGATGATAAGTATTTAAAGTACCATACTAAATTAGATTATCCTCTTTATATATAATATATCCTCCTATAACAAAAAAAAATTCCTTCGCCGGTGATAGTACTCTCTACATGTCATATTTTCACGAGAAATAAAAAACCTCTAAAATATCAGATACAATCAAATCATCCTCTTTATACCTAATGTGTTTAGTTAAGGAATATATAAAGCATTTGACATAATCATTCTTTTTTATGATTATTTGAATTTCTTTATTTTTTTTAGATTTGATGATATAAAAAATAATTTAGATCAATTTAGTCATATTGATGTAATTTAAATTTACTATAATCAAACATCAACGACGAGTTTAAATCATAATTTATTAAAAAAGTATGAAATGGACTCCCTAAACTAAAAATGTTCTTTTTTCCTTGCTCTATCTATATAGTAGCCAATTAGTAGTGGATCTCAAATTGACACCGACCCTAATCAAACCGGACTCGGACTCGGACTCAATGTGGTTCTGATCGAAATCTGATCGAACGCCTCCGGGACTAGTTTGGCCCGATCGCAACCGTGACTTCTTCAGCCGTTCATCATCCTTGATGGCCGTCCGACCGTCGAGATCTGTCCTCAAAGCGCGAGAAATATCTCCCACTCGTCGACTATCCACCCGTAATGATCTCATGATAGAATGCAATAGGTTGAGTAGGACCCACAAAACTACCCAACGGGGTCATGTTTCGGGTTCGCATACCGATGTAGAGAAAGTATCGCCGAAGCGATATTTTCCATATTTAAGGGACGAATTATTAGCAGAAAGCGGTAAGGAAAAGGCATCTTCGAATCAGGGTTTGTAATCGAGGCGATTTCTTCGTGTTCCTTCTGCTGTCCTGCTTCCCGAGGTTGGCCCTCTCTGCAGGTCTCACCGACCATTGTGTTCTTTATGCTTGCATGTGTTCTTTGGGCGCTACATGTTGAATTGACGCTCGGAGAGGCTTGTTCGTCTCCAGATTTGCTTTTTCTGGCTCGATCTGGGAACGATGAGGCCCGTGTTCTGTGGGAATCTCAACCACGATGCTCGCCAGTCGGAACTGGATCGGCTGTTCTCCAAGTATGGAAGGGTGGATCGCATAGACATGAAGTCAGGTAAAACTTGCACATACTTTTCGTTTACTTTCAAGAGGGCTTTTTATCACAGCAGCTTACTAGATGATTAAGTTAGGGCTTTGGGTTGATATGTGGTTGCACAACGTGGGTGTGTTATTTGCGGTTCATTTATGAGCAACATCGTACTTTGCCTAGATGTTTTTGTTTCTTTTTTGCATGATGTAATAATTCTTCTTGCTCTCCTTTCTTGGGGGTTATATGTTTCCAGTAAATAACGAGTTGTTGTAACCTAATAGCATGGAAGGTTATTGCAAAATCAGTAGAAGAACAGGTTAAAAGCGAACAGTTGGGATCGTGGTGCGTATTCTAGAGAACGGAATTTCAAGTTGTCCGTGTAATGTCCTTGTGAAAGTTGGGAAGTCTTTTTTCCTGGGAAATAGTTATCATTTTGCTATCATATACACGCAAGTTTGGATATGTGCTGATGAAGACCCAAATCTTATTGTTTAATTTATTGCTTATGACATACATGATTTAGATGCATCTGAGCCTTTCCCGCTCTGAAAGTTGAGATTTAAGTTTATGGCTTTGATTTCATGTGACCTTTTTCTGGTATTCATTAAGTTAGATTTTATGATGTGCCATTATGAAAGTTTAAAGTTCTGTTCTTTGCAGTGTTGTTAAACAAGTAGGAAAATCACATGGTAATACTGTTTTAGTCATGGAACTTGTATGTTTTTTGGTATCCTGCGGAATTGATGTCACTTGAATTCTTGTTTGACTTGGCAATTAATCACTTTTTTTAAAGTAATCGCATAACTTTTACATAAATATTGTGACACGGAGTCCCTTTTGAATATGGGAAACAATTATTGTTTCTGCAATCTCTAATTAGATTGTCATTTCTTGTATCAAGCAAATAGCTGGAAATGCTCCTTTTCTTTCTTACGTATGCATTTAAAAAATATGAAGTATTAGTTCACCAATAATCCTATTTTAACATCAAATTCTGAAGAGATTAGCTTTTTTTTTTGTGGTGTAGCACAGTTTTGTGGTTGGTCCTGACAAGACCAGGCCTGCAATTTTTGTACAAGAAAGTCCGTATTTAAAAGTTTGCTTTGACGCAGGAACTACTAAGGGAAGCTGAGCTCTTCGTGGGCTCTCCTACCTCATTGAAACCCTTCCATGATGAACGAAACCTTCCTGCCAGAATCCAGAGATTCATGAGCTTCTTACATTCACTATGGAATTCTTCATTTTCTTCACAAAATATCAGTTTCTCTGACATGCACCACCTAAGTTGCTATTGCCCAATTATGAATATTGAGGACTTGTGTCATCATGCCATGCCTACCGACTGTATACCATGCCTTGACTTCCATGAACTGAACGCTTGCTCTGTTTATGGTGAAACATGTTCAGCAATGTCTTCTAACATTGGATTTAACGTATACGACATCATGTTTTAGTTGCCATTATAGAAGAGCTCCCTTTTCACATTCTATTTGTTCATCAGGCCTACAGATAAATGCAGGTGTAGTATATTTCTGTTTTTATTATGAACAAAGAACCTAATTACTTCATGGCAAGAGCAAAATGGAAATAATCCGGAGCTCTGTTTATGCTTCTCGTGTTCTTATTTTAGTTCATGTTGCAGGATATGCTTTTGTTTATTTTGAGGATGAGCGTGATGCTGGAGATGCCATACGGGGTCTTGATGGTATACCTTTTGGTTATAGCAGACGCAGGCTTTCAGTGGAGTGGTCAAGGGTATTGTTTTGTTTGGTAGCCTTTATTGGAAAATGCATGTGTAGATGCTTTATTTTTTATAAAGTTGATTGTTTCATTCACTGTTTGATTCATTGCTGCTTTTTTCTTTGTCTGCTTATCTATATCTTGATTTAATTGTGTCTTATGTGTATTATTTCAGCAAGGAGATCGTGGACCGAGATATCACGATGGTTCTAGGTCAACGGGAAACACGAGGCCCACCAAAACTTTGTTCGTTATAAATTTTGATCCCATTCGCACAAGAGTGCGGGACATTGAAAGTCATTTTGAACCATATGGAAATATTACAAATGTCCGGATCAGAAGGAACTTTGCATTTGTCCAGTTTGAGACCCAGGAGGAAGCCACAACAGCTCTTGAAAGCACCAATATGAGGTTGTTCTTGCTGTCAAGCTATCTTTTTATAACCTCTTTCAATTTTAATTTCTTACACTAGTGGAATGAGGATTTGATGATCATGATTTTGGTTTTAGTAGCATATATTTATCTTAATAAAAGGCTTAAACTATCAGCTTTGTAGAATATGCATAGTTATTTTGGTTAGTTACACACATGTTATCGTTACAGTGATGGTTGCCAACAATCACAGAATCATTTGCTTCTTACCTCTCAAAAGAGACCATATGTTGTGATGTTTCCAGTTGATTTTCCATTTCTTTTCTCGTTTTGGTATACCTTGCATATCTAAGCTGCTCTCTTGCTTGTGCTGAGACCTGTATAATGATAATTCTATTCTTCTAAGAACTTGGAACATACCATGATAACATTATGGCCTATGAACTCATCAGTGCTCAAAATGTGTCCTTTTCACTTATTTTGAACATGACATGGAACTGCATGAAGTATATCATATTAGATCCTTTATTTCTTAATGTAATCCTTTCTCCTTGATTTTTCCTGATTTTTGAACTTATTTTTTTTTATTCCTGATTTTGATTTCTTTTTTTTATAGAGTTTATTTTTAGTTTCCTCCAATTGTCAAAGTGATCCTCTTTCTTAATCATTTTCTTTTTTTTTTCCTCAATTTGTGGAGCTCTTCTATTGCAAATGTGCATACCTGCATGGAGAAGATCAAATTGTTGAATAATATTAATGATAGTGTTTCAAGGTTCATTTTGATGGTTAAAAAATGTGATTATTCTCTATATTTGCCTGGTGTTTTGCTTTATTAATGCAATCGCTATTCGTTGCTGAATTCATGTTTTAATTGTGTAGAGATCATGTGATCATACTGTTGGTATGCATAGGCTATTTGAATTTTCTTTCTCTTATTTTGGCTGTTTGATTTAACTGAGTGTGCGTAGGGATCATATGATGGTACTGTGAGTATGCATACGCTATAAATCATGTGATTTAACTGTTTCAAGGAACTTTTTCTTATTTTGGCTATTTGATTTTGCAGCAAGATATTAGATAGGGTGGTGTCAGTTGAGTATGCCTTTCGGGATGATGACGATCGTGATGAGATGCATGGCAGCCCTAGAAGAGGTGGTCATGGGAGACGGGATGATAGCCCTTGTGGGCATTCTGGCAGCCCAGGCTACAACAGAGGCAGCCCTAGTCCTGATTATGGCCGTGCAAGGAGTCCCGTTTACACTAAAGACAGTGGTTTCACTTATGATAGGAGCCGAAGGCCTGATTATGGTCGTCATCGAAGGTGAGGAAAACATGCATGTTTGACTATTACAGAAAAAATCTTTTATATATGCATTTGGCCTGTTAAATGATGGGACTAGGGGGTGTAGGCTTAGTTAGACGCACCTCATTTCAGTTAGCCAGCTATGGTGTGCATGAATAGGGTTTGTTTCTTTATTGGATTGAGGTGAAAGACAATCAAATGCACGAATTCTGGTGCAGCATTTGAATACCTGTTACCAGTATGTGGTCTTAGGTCAAGGGACTGGTTTATTTTAAGTTGATAATTATGTTTCACTGACAAAATGCCGTTTGACGAAGTTATTTTGTTTTCCAGTATGTTCAGCTCGTTCATCGTCCAGATTTTTTTATACATTTGCTTTGTTACTGAACCTGTGTTGTCTTTCTTGTCGACAGTCGATCACCTGCTCGAAGGTCCTGAACCCAAGGCTTTGCTTCTTGTATGGCAAATACCATTACATGTTCATATTTAGATGGTGATTTCCTGTTCTTAGATCTTTTGCTCTAGAATATTACTTCTTTCGGAAGAACTGTTTTATGATATGTAACACAGGCTATTTTATGATATGTAGATTTACATAAAAGTGGCTATGCCTATTACATGTTACGTGAACTTAAATTAGTTACATTATATTTCAGCTAGTAACTCGTATGGTTCTTTCGATGTTGCCGTCGATGGCTACATTTATTAGTTATGTGTGCTGTGCTGTTTTTGTTAGAGGGTGGTCAGAGGGATATACAAAGATTGATTCATTGCTGCGTCGTTTATTAACATGCTGTGGAATTGTGCCTTGGTGAGACCATAGCCGAGGGTTAAATCCAATCTTTATTTATAAGGAAAATTTTAACCCAAAAACGTTTTTGATCGACGGCGGGAAATCAGGTCTTTGCCTTAAGTCTCCCGTGCCCTTTTCGTTGTTTGACGTGTAGTATGGCGGTGCCGAGATCGGTTCTTTGAATCTTCCCAGATTTCTTCCCTTCGGCCTTTCTCTGGCTACCGACCATCATCTCTAGCCATCGGTGGTGCATCCCCCGGCGTGGCGTCGGCAACGGATCCGCTGGAGTGCCCGGCGACCGCTCGCCCTCGCGGAGACGGCGATGGATCCGTCTTCTTTCGGAGTCAGCAGGCTGGGAACAAGACGCACACGTGAGGCCCGTGGTCCCGATCGCCACCTCGAGCTGTGGGCGACGACCTTGCAAGTGGTAAATGGTAAAGCGTTCTTCCTGATCGATCCGATTCCCCTTTTTTTCTTGGCTTTTCGGACGGTGTGCGCTTCTTGAGTTCTGCTCCTTGCGTTGATTCATTCTTCTTGGGTTTCCTGGCATTCGGTTGTGCTTCGTCCGTCGTGATGGTGAGTTTGCGTTCTTCCCGATTGATCAGATTCCCTTTCTTCTGGGGTTCTGCTTATTGCGTTGATTCGTTCATTTTGGGTTTCTTGGCGAATGGTTGTGCTTCGTCCCTTGTAATCATGATCATGGCAGTTTGAGTTCTTCCTGATCGATCCGATTCCTTTTCTTCTTGCCTTTGCGGATGGTGTGCGCTTCTTGCGTTGATTCGTTCTTCTTGGGTTTCCTGGCATTCGGATGTGCTTCGTCGCTCGTGATCATGGCAGTTTGCGTTCTTTCTGATCGATCCGATTCCATTTCTTCTTGTCTTTTCATTTCTCGCTGTTTTTTGCTACGGATGGAGTTCTGTTTTCGTTTCGAGGTAATAAACGAACGAATCGGAACAAGAAATTGGTACAAAAACACTGCTTGAAAAGGGGAGAATAAATGAGAAATTGATTCGATTGTTCATTCCTCTGCCATTAAATCAAAAGATAGGTATAGGGTAATCTTGCTAGGTTTGGCTGCCCCAGGAAGCTTTTTTAGTGTAATTAACCACCGCATAACGTTTTTTAGTGTAATTATGAAAGAATCCAATGCTGCAAGATGCTTGTGTAAATTAGTTCGTGTCAAGATACATGTATGATTGTTCTTACTCATGAAATCGTTGTGTTTTTTGAAATTTAGAATATCTTCATTTATTATACCCATCTTTTAAAGAAATGTTTCTGTATTTTGTTAAACAATTAAAGTGCTCTGTTCAATTATTTTATCATACATACATACATACAAACTATCTAGGAATGAATTTAGCAAACATTAGGTTGGGGCACAAATGCTCTGTTCTGATTCCAGTGTCAAGATACATGTATTATTGTTTTTTTATTATTTTAAAGTTTAAGACTACTTTGATTCATTATTTCCATGTGTTCCTGCGGCTTGTCAGACGATTCAAGTAGCTTGATTCAGTTGAACAAATGGTGGAAAGGGTGAAGAGTAGTCCAGTATGAGGCGATATCATTTCTTTCTTGGCAGTTCACATTGGTGGTTAACAAAGAACAGCCTGCTTATTTTATTAAAGGAATAATGTTAATTAAATGGGTTGAGCCTGGCCATGAGGAGCCATGATTAACACCACTGTAATGGTGGGTGGTACTAGCAAGAGATAGTTTGTCTTTCACTATTTTTTTCAATATTCACCAACACATACATGCTGCGAGTATGACAGGCTATATAGGTAGACTTGAATTTAAATTGTGACTTGGATGCTTGTGGTCGACCCACCATATTTCTTGGGTAGAACAATGGATATATATAGGGCAGTAGTTACTCACAATCTTCAAACTTGTTATGATACTAGTTTTTGGAAGGTTTGTCTGTCCCGGTAACCTTTACACATGGCTTAACATTTAATCATCATATGCTTTAGTGTAATTATGAAAGAATCCCATGCTGCAAGACGCTTGTATAAATGACTTTCGGTGTCGAGATATACACGTATGATTCTTCTTACTCATGAAATTGTTGTGCTTTTTGAAATCCTTCTTCTAAAGATATATTTCTACAATACAAAAAATATTTCTGCAATACATATATATATATATATATATATATGTATGTATATATATATATGTATATATATATATATATGTATATATATATATATATGTATATATATATATATACACACTAATTCTCTGTCTAGTTTATATAAACATATATATAAACTAATAAAGTTGTCAATGCTCTGTGTAGCCATTGATCATCTATCTGTGGTATGCAGTATGCAGCCCCAATTAAAATGGTCATTGTGAATGCAGCATTCATTCCAGCAGGGAGAAAACAGTTGCATTGGCTTTCTAGAAGGAAATGCTGGTCCACAATAAGGAGGCTTTCTCGCACTCGCTTGAACCTCCTCAGATGAGGTATGGTAAAACCTCCTCAAATGGCGACACTAGCTGTTGATAGGAACCAGGATGAAAGGAAACATTTATAACAGAACTACAGAGGACGATATTACATTCACTATAAAAACACTAAGTTTCTCATTATACTACAAAACCGTGGTGGGACCAGGAAACTATGATTAACCAGTCTTATTTATCGGGAATTATTGCATGCTCTAATTCACAGAAATCAGATAAGTAAAAAGTAACCAAGACGACAATGGCAACATAGCTTTGGCATAAATTTTTTAATTCATGAATAAAAAAAAGAGTAACTAAATTCAACATAATTTAATTGAGCAGGACCGTATTTAGTATTTTGAATTGAATGCAGCTGAACAAATGAAGATATTTGAGGATGATAAGAAACCCATAAGGAACAACAAGAAATAGTATGAATGTTGACAGCTAAGCCTCCTGAAAATGAAAATGATGCTTATTTGAACCATGGAATAATTGATGACATGTTTGAACCATTCATTTGGTTACAGAACTATTTGGAAGCATGCCAGAAAAAAAGATTAGGCAATTGGAATTTGGTAAAGTAGTTCAGCAAAAGAACGAGAAAAGGTGAGCGCTGCTACTTCAGCACCTCACCTCAAGTGGAAAGTGCAGCAACACACACACATACACACACGTCTTTTTGATAATACAGACACATGTCTGACAGCTAATTTGTAGGCAAAACAAAAACGAAAAAAATGAAGATGTTTAGGCAGTTAGGACTCAAAGCTGTGCCCTGTAAATGATCGGAGTAACAGCTAACATGTCGTCAACCCACAAAGCAAAAAAAAAAAAAAAGCAAAAACAAGCAAATATTAAGCATAGTCAAACCAGCCAAAGATCATGCACCTCAGGTGGATCACTGCCACTTTCCATCATGATTTGACAAAAAAGGTCCTCATGTCTCAACTTCTTCAGAATATTCAATTTTGACGACGAAATATGTACACTTTGAAAGTTGGAGCATATATTCTCCAAATGTTCCATCCTATTTTGCAAATGAAATGGATAAATCACATCCCACACATTATAAAAATCATGGATTGAGGTGCCATTTTTACTTTAATCCATTATAAAAATCATGGATGCACTTCCCACAAATTATAAATATACCATAAGTGCACCAAAACCACATGGCATTTTGCATATAATTTCTCATGCCAAAACAGGCAGCATGCAGCATGCTAACCCTTAATGTAAGCCGTAACCAAGTCTTGATAAGGTTTAGAAAATTAAATATCTGCACACATTCAAATAACTATAAAATTAAGGCCACTTGTTGTGCAAATAAAAACCCGATTTGAACCAACTTCCAGCCAAACTGATATTAAGTAGTACAATAACACCAATTAACTAAAATGTTTGGATATTTTAGTTAAGAAGCAAAACATAACATTCACATCAACCTCAAGAGCAAAATGGTATAATATAAAGTTACACACTCCAGGTGTTAATACTCGATGGCCAATTCAAAAATCAACAACAAATTATCCAAAAGAGCTTCAGCATGTTTTGATATGGGATGATTAATTTGCAAATTTTTTCTTGATAAAGGATCAGATCATTCTAGCAAGAATATGCAATTTTTATGACTTATGATTGGCTTCAAATGAGAGCTTCATCAGTGCAAAGGGAATAGCTATGCATAAGAAGATGAAATTACATTACATATAAAAGGAATCAAGGTGACACACCTGCTCTGCAACAGCATATAGAATTGCAAAAACGCATTGCAGACAGCAACAAACAGCAATACCAATCACACAAGCCAGAGACAACAGAGAACAACAAAGAACACATCAAATGCTAAAAAGACTATGTACACCCTGCAACGTAAGAAACATTTAAACTTAAAACATTGCCAGAAGTGCAAGATATGATACAAACTTAAACATATCTGCCAAAAAAGGGCAAGATATGATAGAATCAAGAATCAAGCAAGGTATCAATGATAAAAAATGGAAAAAAACAATATACAAACTTAAACTATCTTCTATCCCTGTAGGACATGAATATTAAGACAGAAAAGAAATGTACGAAGCTACATAAGAATCAACTAATTCATTTATATCATAAACACGATCTTTGTCCTTTCAAGAACTGTGGTATCCAAAGCCAAAGAAAAATTGTTTTATGCATACAAGAACTAAAGCTAAATCGTAGCATACTGCAAAATGCAGAGCTAGACTCTAGACACGCCTTTTCAGCAATCTTAAATTTGACTATATCCCAAAGTCAGAATTTGACTTTTGAACATGATTTTTTTTTTGACAATTAAAAGTTAGTCTATCAAGTTATAAAATTGCCTAAACCACTATTTCTGCCCTTTCCATTTCGAATATGACCGAGTATTTATATAAGTCATACACAAGGGAAATTGCTACTTGAACAACTGATCTCTGACACAACTGAGCTAGCGACTACATAGAGCCATTAAGTATCTCACATCCTTCTCATGTCGGCCAAATGCGGAAACTACCTCAATTTCTTGATTGTTCTGTCTTGCCATGCCTGCACCTTTAAAGAAGCAAAAGAACCTAGACGGTAGATTTAACTACTAGGAGTATATATGACTAGAAGAAGGTGAATGAAGAAGATGAGATCAAGCAAAGCTTTTAAAGATTTTGGTGCATCCTGAAGATCTTGACTACCTTGTATTTCTTATAGGACAAATTATTTTTTTTTAATTTCTGTAATATTTCAGATCCAAATTTAATGTAATAGATAATTGAGTTTGTGCTTGCGCTTGAGTTTGATTTCAGTTATGAATTTGCTTAGAATAGTTTGGCTAGCTCACTTTTCAAGTTTATTCATGTTGATTGATCTTAAACTCTATTTTAGGCAATCAGCTGGTTATTTGTAAATTTATATAGCCATTTGTTTTCATTAAAGAGGTATCACTAATAAAAGAAAATTATATGTTCGAAAGAGGAGGGGGATTGTAGGTTCTCTTTCTATACACTTTTCTGCCCCTTTTCCTTCCCTTCTTTCTGGTCTCTTCCTTTCAATGTTCTATTCTTTCTGCCACAAACATGAAACCATCAGAAGCAACCAGCAAGGTGTTGTCTTCCTGCTAGATAATTTGCTAGAATAAACAACCACCAGCAGATTTGTCTTCACACAAGATTGTTAGATTAGATCATCACTAGAGCCATCTTTTGAAACTTTTTTCAATTAATCTTTAAAGAGATCAAATTCTAATCTACTCAGACACTGAATCAAATCAGATTGGTTATGGTGGATCAAGATAAGGAAAAGACACTGGCATCTAAAGACATTCTTTTCTAGACAAAGACTTGGAGAATGAATGTTCTACCCCAACTGATATTGCACAGAAAAGCTTATCTTTATACATACAGTCTGCTTCCTTCTCTTGAAGCTTTGGTGTTTATTGATATTGATCTGCCGAAAGTGATAATAATAAACATGAGTAAAAATGATACCAAAAGAAAACCTTACAGTGGTGTTATGATTCTTTATGCCGTAGCTTGGGAAGGGGCATGGCTTGGTTCGGTCCCGATAGTGTAAGGTCGTTCGTGTGGTTACTCGAAAGAAAGGCTTCACGGAGAAGGGATGAAGAATCATGGTCGTCGTCTCCTAGAATGTTTTTTGGCGAATCTGCGAGTGGCTTCTGGTCCTGAATCGCTGTGCAACAGGTCAACGCCGAAGATTGAAGTTCTAGCTTGAGCCCTCTGAAGCTTAAGTCAGTTTTTGTAGATAGTGAATCCACTCCCCTGGGATCTACTTGGGAGTGGTTTTTATACCTTTCGTAGGGAGTCAGCTCCCCCTATGCTTGCTGGCATCCGCCGACATTTCCGACGAGCGGTTTGTCTGTTCCGAGGCCATCCTCTCGACCCCATGCCTTGCGGGGTTATATCATCGCTGGCAAGCATCGCTTGATTCCGAACGGCGTGGATTTGCTGCGTGTCGCTTCGAAGCGAGGCAGCATCGCTTCTGAGCTGAGCTGCGTCGCTTCATGACGCAACTGTTCCTGAATCAATCTGTGTCGTTTCGCACTGCTTTGAGATATGTGCGTTACTTTGACTGGAGTGGCACCACGTGTGATCTGAGGTGGTTGCCAGTTGGGTGGTGCCAAAATATCCTTTATCAAGTGGTATAAACAAAATGTTCTTTATGATAAAAGACCATGTGATGTTGTCAAATCAAATAATGCATATGTCCTGAACAATCTCTCCAGCGTACAGCTAAACTAAATCTAACACACTAAAAGAAAGCCCATTAAAATCATGAAAGAAGGTAAGAAAACCAACTGATATCTAATGATTATTTCTCCAAGTACAAATAGACAGGCCAATCGGTCACATAGCTCAAGATAATTGCTGACATGAGAATTTGTTCAAGAATCATGGATATCTGTTCAAGAAACATGGTAATTTGTTCAAGAATCACAGTATTTGTTCAAAATATCACAAAATTTTTCAAGAATCATGGTATTTCTTCAACAATCACAATATTTGTTCAACAATGACGGTGAACAGTGATTCTATATGCATGTGAATAACAAGAAGGCGTACAGTTGTGCTGTTTTGTCAACATTGCAAAGGAAGGCAGATGACTGTAAACTAAGTAGGCACATGATGCGTTCAAAAGCCAAAAGAAAACTAGTGAACCGTAATAATAATTCTACACGAGTGTTCATAGCAAGAACTTGCAATATTTTGTTACCATTCTGAGGGAAGATTAGTGACAGAAGATCGCAGTTAGGCTTTAGCATTCGGAAGGAGAATTAGCGAAAGCTAACATTCAGAATCCTTACCTGGTACTATCTTCATCTTGGTACTTTTCCGCAGCTTCTCCCACCTCCCTTGGTCAATTCGAGCCTGAGCTCCTTCCACTTCCACCCTCTTCCTCGTCAAGAACATCTCCCTCAGGGTCTCATCCCGCCTCAAGATCGAGACCCCAACAGCAACGCCCAAGAACGCCAGGGGCTTCGAGTAGGCGCAGTCGCTGCGTCTCCCGCACCATCATCTACGGCCCCCCGCTTCATGCGCCGGCTGCTCTCCATCCCATCCCGAAACCCTAATCGCGCGATCGCTTCGCTTCCGGTCATCGCGATCTCCGAATCAAGATCCTAACCTTGAAACCCCAGGCGAAAGAAAGCAACGAGAACTTTCGGCTTCGATGAGGAAGGGGGGGGAAAGACCACTCAGGCTTCGATGAGACCTCTCATGGTTCTCGATCGCGAGCGACGGTTGGGATGCAGTGAACGCGAGGCGGGACGGGTATTAACATATGGGTCCTGAATGGGCCGGCCCAATAAGAGTAGGCCCGATGCTATGATGAGACCACTAACAACACCACGTCTCTCCTTTCATCCCAAACATGCTTGATTACAAATGATTCACATATTACACACAAATGTATGGCATTGATAGGGAACTTTTACATAACTGTATAAGGAACTCTTGCAACCGTGGAATCGATACAACAATGTACACGTTAACTACAAGAGACTCAGCCCCGTCGTTTGATTTGGATGAGCAAAATCCAGTCGAGAAGCCAACCCACCCACCGCTAGCCATCTCTCCCACTAGTACCACCTGATAGATGAAACATTCGCAAGCAGAACTCAGGCATTGATCTCCGAATTGCACTGATGCTCTCGGTGGCAGCTTCTTCGACCCCAGAACATACCTGAGCAGCTCGCATCAGCCCTTTGCTCTTCCATTTTTTCCAGCTCTTCTGAGGTGATATGCGAAGAGTGGGCCGACTGCGCTTGAACTTCTCCCTGGGATCCATTCGATGGGCACGGGTCATCATCGCAGTTGCAGGAGGGGATGACACCCGAGGTAAATGGGGCGCAAGTAAGAGGGCAGATGATCTCTGACGATACAGCAGCCACCCGATTCCTGCGGACCTCCGATCTGCATGCCACAGGAACATCAAGAGCACGAGGGTGTAGAATGCAGGGGTTGCAGAGGCTGAGTGCTAGGTTGGGTTTGAAGCCTTTCGCAGGGGTACTGGGCAGTTTGACGAAAGATACTATGCCATGCCGGCAGAAAGGGCATGGAATTGAACCAGGTGGGCCCACAATTTCGGATGGAGTGTTGCTTGTCGAGCAAAGATAGAGTGCGCACTGTATGCAGAGCTCATGGCCACAGCCTGAAAACAAAGTTAAAAGGAAAGTAATATGATTAGATAACATATAATTACTTTCTGGTTAACCAAGAGCAATAAAAGCACAAGGGCTTCTTATATGTGCTAATGGGAGAACCTAGTTTCCTATCAATTTCAGAAATAACATTTTCAATATCAACCGAGGCCCTAACAATTAATCCACATAAAGGAACAAATAAAGTCTCCTGGATGTCACTTATCATGATCAGGTACCTCAATAGCTCAATAGCTTGTTAAGAGTGAGCCTAAATAAACACATATGGCCTACTTGATTTAGTGTCAACACCACATAAAATAATTATGCTACCCATTCAAGTGCAAGACCATTATGGTGTCACTCACAATTTAGTACATATATTTGGCCAGTGTATTTGTCATGCTCTAGTTGATCAAGTCAGGGAATACCAACATATTCCTGTCAACTACGTTTCTTCAGCAACAGAATCTACAAGTACAGGTGTGCAATTACTTTATATTTATTTTCCTTTTTAATTTTCTCTATACAGAATTAGTTATATCTAAAAAAAATTAATGGTGAAAAAAGATCCATGTAGCCATCATCAAATAAATGAAACAATACAGCTTATTGTTGTGTATATCTAAAATCAATTCTGAGAAATTGGGTGGCTATTGCACCTTGTAATAGAACTTACAGTTATCTCTTATAAAATACTTCTGCCTGGTTAAGGGGGGTTTTTGGAGGTTCACTCATGATTAAAAATATTGTGTGTTTAATGCATGAAATTTAAGTCTTTCTGGTTCTTATAAGATTATCCGGTTCCTATGAAGATTGCAATATATAGATGCACTGCATGTACTAAAAGAAGCTACAGAATCTTTTTCTTAATTTGAAAGTTTTAAAGGATTGTTGAATTTATTAAGCATAATGCTACCAGAGGTTCATTAAACCCCATGATAGAGGTTCGATGATAACAAGTAGAGAACTGGATACTCATTGTGTTAATGTACATATGATTTGTATCATGCAAATTGCAAATTTATTTATTTATTTGAACTCTCTCAATGATTTCCTTAGTTGTCTCTTCATTCTTTCTGAAATCATCAATCTTTCAGACTTGACACAAAATTCAGAATACTAAGATGCTGTTAGTTAATTATCTGCTCAATTTACTAATATCTGTTACATACTAAGCATTTGCAAAGCATGTGCAAGAAAAGTATATATATAGGGGTAGTGGAAATCTCTGAAGATCCATGCACCCCAAAGAACAAAAGAATGACGGAAATAAAAATCAAGATCAGTTGCTACAAGCCATCACATAGCCCACAATGGAAAAAAAGGACAAATTCTTTGAACTCAAGCATTTTATTCTTCAACATGAAAAGTCTCAAGTGCCTATTTTGAAGTGTCATTGTCATGGTCAACTTCTTTTATCATCTTAAACCTATCAATCATTGGCTTCAGTTCTAAAATAAAGTAAGAATAAAGTGTGCCTCTATAGAGCGGTCATGTTTGTAATGCCTACATTAGGCTATGTCCATCCATGTTCATTGACCAACAATTAATTTCTGTTTGACCCTGCTTAAGCTATATGGGGAATAAGTGTGGATCTGGCTCACCTTCTGAAGCAACACTGCAGGCTCTTTCAAGGCATACAGCACAGAGATCAATATCATCAACGGCAATTAAAGACTGTAACCCAGACTCCCTGCAAATAACATGTGAATTATACTAAATTACATCGCTAGATAGGTGGGATAATTACAACCAACAAATAAGAACACAGGTTTTAGCTCTTAGATAATCCAGCAGAAAGCAAGAACCCTTAAATCATGGGAATCAAACATATAACGGGAGGTATTCCTAATTACAATTGGGATTGAGAAGCCAATCCAACCAAATACATGAAACAGTATATTTCACTATATAAATTTCTGGTATTAATAAAAATAACAGCTGTAACATGTAATTATTTTAAGTGGATATATATTGAGCATAAAAGTTTCAACTTGGTAGAGTGATCCCTACTACACTTTGGGATGAATTTATATGTCTCTTTTCTTTTGGTTTTTTTTTCTTCCTGATTTTCATATACAAAGAGATATTTCACATATTGGATACTTGACATATAATCTTGATCAGATGAAAACACTCGGCTAATCTTCTTTTTTTTTTTCAACTGCTCATGAAAGTTTTTTCATGTAAAATTTCCTCATAGTTAGGTTACATTGAAAAGGACAATAATTTGAAGTGTTACATGTGCAATCTTATTGTCTTAAAGAACCTAACATATATAGTCTATGCAATCTGCTAGGCACATGAAACAAAAATTTTCAATCATCTGATCGCTTTATTCAAACAATAATAGCTCCAGTAAAACCACAAAAGCTATCACGTATCTTTGAAAGTATCAAGAATCTTATAAGAACCTTTCCTTTATTGTGATAGCTAACTTGTGATCCTTCTACCACTAGAAGTGCCAAATTGGTGCTTCAAGAATGCCTTTGAAAGGAAAACAGAAAATTCAAGACCTTTAAGCATATGTCACTCTTCCTTTAGCTAGAAAAAAAAAACTATTTATCTTGGCATAAATTACGCCTGCTGTTATGATGTATATAAGATAAGGAAGAACTGATGCCACATGAAAAAGAGATGGTAGCATTATTAAATGTGGTTGGAAAGAGAACTTTCGGCACTGACAGTATATGAAATAATATTTCTCCCAGAACACCCAAAATGTTATAATAAAAAACTTGTCGTTAGTTACAACAGTCTTAAGAGACATGCTACTTTCTATATGACACATAATCAAGTAAACAGAAACAGATAATCTTGCAGTACCTTGCTATGTTCAGTATGCTCATAAGTGGCAAGGAAAGATAATTTGAGAGTGGAAACACAGGTAAAGACAATTCAGAATTGGGATTCAGTAATGACTCCAAGCAACGACGTCGCCATATCCTTGCGACATCATATGGAAGCCATCTGAAAAAGAAGAGGTAATGACCTTTTTGATGAAAATTAATTAAGGAGAAATTTGTGATCAAGTGAACCAACAGGAGCAATTAAATTTAGTGGGAAAGGAAAGAAAAGTTACCCGTTGCAGTTCAATGTCAACCTGCTGGCACCTCTGGCAAGAAGCATCTGCCAAGGAAATGGAGTCACGTTAATAACTGGTAAATTCTAACAACATAAGAAAAATAGCCACAGGCACACATCCAGGGAGTATAATAAGGACAGGATAGTGTAAGTATTGCCTGGCAACATTTCAAATTCCCTCCACAAGCTGCATAATGCAAAGGAGTGCTTCCAGCTCCTGCTTCATCCAAGAAAGTTAAAAGAAACTACACCAGAGTATAGCTTTAGCGAGTAACAGGTTATCACTTGCAAGAGCAAAACATACCTATCAAGTTTGCAGACGTGCCATATTGAAATGTAACTGCTGAGACATTGGCACCTAAATCGAGTAAGAGTTGCACACAATCGAAATAGCCATTCAGGGCTGCCATGTGCAGAGCCGTGATACCTCCATCAGCAGGCTTGTTTATAAACTTTGTCAGCGCACTGCAACAATAAATTCAAAATAGAAAAATAATGAAAAATAAATGCCATGGAGTGCTTATTTATTTCATAACCATTGACAACACACAACTGATCGTGTTTTCGGTCCAAAGAAGAATCCGAGCTGCTTTCGCTGCCCGCACCACCAATCACTTCATAGGGAGCACTCGGAATGAAATCTGCAACCAACAGCCTAATGCACCGCACATGTCCCCCCACGGCTGCAAAGTGCAGCGCCGTCCTACCGCTCAAATAGTCCACTCTTGTCACCTTCAGAATGCGGGAAAACGATTCATTCAACTTGTAAATTCTGACTTCCACAGCCAGAAAAGATTCAACTTGCTTCCGTATGAAAATGGAAATCACAAAGAAAAATATAATTTGCACGCATGCGCACACACATACAACGCTTCTGAAGATGAGCAAAGTCTGCACCACCTCCCAGTGTCCGTAGCGGCACGCTTGCATCAACGCTGTCTTTAAATCCAATTTCGTTCAGCAGAAATATAAAAGGTGAATCACTCGAAGATCTACCCAACAAAAAGGGCACAAAAAATAAAAGGGATCAAAAGAGAAGGCGAAAAGAAGAGGGTCGCGTACTTGGCCGCAATAGTTTCTCAGATTCACGTCGGCCCCGTTCTCCAGCAGCAGCGTGACGATCTAATCGGAAGCCCCCGACATAAGCAAGCCAACAGAAAAATAACAGAAAAAGAACATCGAAATCTTGGATCTCGCATCGAAGAAAGGCGGAGAAAGGGAATCCTCACCTCGTTGTGGCCCTTGGCGGCGGCGAAGTGGAGGGGGGAGTTGAGGCCGCGGAACGTGGAGTACTTGGCGAGGCTGGGATTGAACTCCAGAAGCATCCGCGCCTCCACCAGGTCGCCGTCCCTCGCGGCCGACACCAGCCGCTCCCCTGACGCCGAGCAGCCCAGCGAGTTCCCCATCGACCCCGCTCCACCGTATCCCAGCCGCCGGCACCGGGGTCAGGCGGCGCGCCCCCCTCTCGCGATCGGCTCCGCGTACAACCCGCTTTTCTTCCCTCCCCTTTGGGCGCAATCGTCCTCCCCAACCAAACAAATAGGGGTTTGTGCCTTTGGCTAATGTTTGTTTCTCATAATTTCATATATATCCCCCTTCCACTTTCATATTATCATGTGTTTACCCCTCCGACTCAACATCTCATAAATACTGATCCTATTAGAATGGAAACCTTTCAAAAAAAATCCATTAAAGATATTATGATTACATGACTTTTAGGTTATTTTATGTGTGTTTTAATTTATTTTTTAATTAATTAATTTAAACTAAATATGGTGATTACTGCTGAGGAGTTTCTTAAGATGGATTACGAGGAAGAAATAGGAATTGAGTGTGTGGAGGGCATTTGTGATTTGAGGTGAGGACAAGCACTCCAAAGGTGTTGTTTGGGGCCCATGAGGTAGTGACAAGGTCCTATGAATTTTGGAGACCAAAAAGGGTTGAGATTTATGTTTTTTATGTGAGATAAAAACGAAGGGGTAATAACATAGAACATAAATGGAATCCAACCTATACCTTACCAAATTATTTATTGTGACTTCAATTACAATTATTTCAGTGTTATCCTAATCTTGTGGCTTCGATCCTCCCACCCACTCTTTTATCTTTGTATGTTGTCTATTCATGTAAGAAAAGGCTTACTAGATTTAGAGAAAACTATTTTCCTTTTTCCTGGGTAAAATAAATGTTATATATGTATATATCCGACTATATATAATCATATTAAGTGTAACAGAGATTGTCAAGTTGTAATTATTTTTTTATATTTATTCAGACACGTAAACTTAAAATTATGTTTATTTAACATAATAATTAATGTATTATATATATATATATATATATATATATATATATATATCTTCACTGTGTCATTTCTAAAAAATAAAACCCAAATATTTAATGGATTTATAAATGCAGTAGATGGGAAAATAATTGTAGATTCTCGAAGGTGACTTGCCTCGAAATATACCAATGAATTATGTGCCAGTGGGCCAATTCTTTTGTCAGGAGAGTGCAAACTTTTGAAGCAACTTGAAAGAGAAGATGAACAACAGCAATGGTGACACTGACAAAAAGCACTGGAATGATTGATCTCAGGCTCTGAACTTGAACATCCTTTCTTACCCAAAAAATACTTGTTAACACTAATAGGTTAAAGATTGATAACAACTTTGGAGTTTGCAGGAAGCAGAAGCTATTGGGGGCCATAGAGGCCAAATGTCCTCACTGTAGTCTTACTGACAAAAGAGTTGAAGCGTGGAGGAGCAGGCAATGGAAACAAAAAGACAAGGCCGCCTTTCCCAGGTGATGAAGGTACTGTGAAGCTGTGACAAGTCATCTGGAATTGTCAAGTTCGACACTCTACACTCCCATTGATTGCTGACCTCCTGCGTAATAATCTTCGCATAGCTGCCATCCCAAAGATAAAAAAGAACATCTCATTTATCCTTCAAATTAGCTCTGTTTGTAGAGGTCCACCAAAATGTTGTTGAAAAGAAATCAATGATAACATTATTGAATTCATACATGGGACTTATCCTATATCATGGCAAACAGAGAAATAAATTGGTGGCGCTCATAAGTGCAAGCTGAAAATTCAAACTGTTTCAGCTAATTACTCTGGAAAAGACAAGCTGGATACTGTTGATAAAACCAACATTTAGAATTATTTGCTATTACACATCGAACACATTTTCAACGGTTACTTGATATTAGCCGGTGGTTGCATCGAACCCTTCACTACTACATCATCAGGATGAGAATCTCAATAGGATCACATACATGAGAGCAACACAACAGTGGGATTTGGTGATCAGATTAAACCATGAAATTTTTTTTTGCTTTCATCCAAGATGAATGCCTCTTGTGTAAATCAATGCAGCCAAAGACTTTGATGAGTGTTAAACATGAATTTGGCTGTCTGTGGATAATTTTCTTCCTCCAAGTATATACAAAAACATAACGCAGGTCCCTGCTCTGCAAGTACATGTAGATGCCCCAAAATTAATCATGGACTTGATGTCGAAATGCAAAAAAAGGAGGAAAAAAAACATCATCTTTCATTCACATCAGGTGCAAATCTAAAGCCTCCCACCTACGAAATCACCATTCAACTTCAAAGTTTCCTTGCTGCCCTGAGTATGCTTTCTTGTTTAATCAAATTGGCTCTCATCAACATGGACCTTACGTCTCTCTCGAATTCCACACCAGTTTGTAGGACACGCTGGAAGGTAGCATTTCTTTGATCAGCATGCCTTGCGTAAAGAATTTTGTTGTGAGAATCTATTCGAGCCTGCAATCAATTATGAGACAGCAGGGTTATTTTACCTGAGAGGTCTCATGCAACAAAAGGAAAACTTTGGATGCCTTCCAACAAGTGACGAAAATAATGTTTGCAAGCATTTTTGTTTTACACTTTGGCTCAACCAAAAGAAAGAAAAAGAGAACTTACTTGAATTTTGTCATCGGTGATTAAAGCTTCAAGTTCTTTCTCTAACCCAGCAACACTAGTTTTGAAGGCACCGGCCATTGTGTGTAAATCAACAGAAATGAACGGATGCGTATACTGAATGATGGCTTTGTGCCGAATATCAATGTAAAGTGTTTCAACATGATCATGCAAATGGATATCCAGCAGTAGATTCGGTTTGAGGTTCTCAAGATACTCCAAGCATGAGGCATAGCGACTGAAATGCAACATCCTTTTTAGAATGACTACCAAAATCCTTAATCCAAAACTAGTATTCTAGCACTTTAAAAAGACATATGTAGACAATCTACGAAATCTTAAGACTAATTTGCTACAAGTTAACTTGCAGCAGTGTTAAGGTAAGGTAAGTTTAAGCAAACATTATCAAGACATTCTACAGGTACAAAATATAATGGATCATTTTTTTGGATTCAACATGTTTCAGAACTTAGATTAGTTTGAATCTTCGAAAAATAACAATTATGCAATGATAACTACAAAATAGTTAAACTAAGAATTTACTTTAAGAATGATTCATCGACCAATCAGATAGATAAACGTCAAGGGAGATAAAGGAAAAATTTTCGATTAAAATTAATTCACTGATAAATCAGACAGACAAAGGTCATGGGAGCAACATAAGGTTATAATTTAGATTAGTATTGATTTGTCAATTAATCAGACATCAACGAAGTTACTAAAAGTTGGTGTTTCCTCTCTAACAAAAAGAAAAAAAGGGTTGATCAAACTTCCTGTGTCTCAGCTGTTGTCTACTTCACCTCCGAAAACATACAATTGCTACCGTAATCTTGAAAGAGGTGTGCACATGGTAGCAAGATGTGATGTAACTACCCAATTCTTCATTCATGGAAGAGGTGCAGTGACTTGTTTGAGAACACACCATTCGGTTCAAGTTACACTATGCATTACAAGATCATAGAATGGTGTTATCAAGTGTATGCTCCCAACTTACAGAAGGACCAATCGACATAAGCAAATATCATTACCTGCTTGATAGATTTGCCTTGCACAAGATAGAGAATAATCACGTTGCATAAAGTGTCAATAAAGTGTCCCAGTCTCAGGTTGCATAAACTCTTTTAGTCTTGGGATTCAATGATTTTACCATTCTATAAAGTTGAAAACATCATATAAATTGATCTTTAGCTTATTCTTCTTTCTTTCATTGAAATGTTTTCAGTTAGCATACAATGCAAATGTTTGTTCAGCAAGTCAAAAAATGTTGTATTCAGGACACAAGTGGATTCAGATCCTAAAATAAAAAAGCACATGGTCAAATTAGAAAAACAAATGGATACATGGTTTGGGATTTGGGAAAAAGTGCAACACCCACTAAACTGTCACACGGTTAAAATTCTTGAGACACTGTGATGCATCAATTATACCAAATGTGAGATTTGCATACTGAATAGAAGACTCCAATGAAAAATATAGAACAATAACAGTAACCAAAATGTTGTCAAATGAAAAGCATTTTAGAACTGAGAGATTATGAGGTAATAACAACCTCTGTTGTCAAGTGAAAAGCATTTAGGCCAATGTCAGTATTACTTGCAGAGAGGTTTGCTTGATTCAAGAATAACAAAGAATCCTATCTTTGAAGGGCCTAAAGGTAATCAAACGTTATACTTTTATTGAGATTGTTCTTTCTTAAAGTCTGGTTGAGTACTAGAAAAGAAGGAAGATGCACGGTTCAGGATTAATGTTTGAAGCCGAAAACAAAAGAACTCCCTGAGCTAAAACAGAATTTTCGAGAAATTCAATGAATGCTAACTTGGTCACAGAATTTGGATCAGGAAGAGCCATCAGATATGACACCATTCTTCTTTATTTTAAACAACCTCTGTAAGTAAAATGCCTTCGGGGCTTCATCTGCATATTTCTTGAAGGTTTAGCCATTAAGGTTGATAAGTTGAATTTATGAAGAGTTAATGTTTTGGGCTTGTCAGCTGTTTATCTCCTCCTCTACTTGTTCCTCTTCTACTCATCTTCTCCTCTACTCTCATTTTATCTGTCCTCTTCTAATCTTTCCTCCCTATCTAATAAACTACACTGCATCTGTTGTGTCAATAACATGAACCTCTCAACGACCTTACTGGAACATGATCTGTTCTATAGGCTTGCACAACAATTTCCTTGAGTTCTAACATGAACCTCTCCACCAAAAAATTAAACTGTAGAAAAGGATCAACTTGCCTCTGTCCAGTCTCCATTAGTTTGACTTCATAATAAGATTGCTTCTACATATAAAGTATCTATAGGCAACCAATTTGCAACAAATTCCAACTGTCCTTTGGTGCTCAGAACAACAAATTTTAGTACAATTAGGTACACAACTTTCAAATCCTGAAGGAGATTGTTTTCTGGGTCCCATTTCAAAAACAGAATTTCTCAGTCAATCTATCACCAACATAAGCTCTCTGCTTGGTGCCTTTTCCTTACCTATCAAACAACCAAATTGCATTCAGTTAGGCTTCCTTTTCTAAATGGACCACACATTTAATAACCCAATGTTGCAAGGTTATAAAAAGCAGAAGCAGCATTCCAATTGGTTCAATCACCACATAGGCATATGTGGTATGTGTTAGCATGCACCAATGTATAAGCATATAAGCATACTCTCTCTCATGAAGTATATAGAAATACTTCACATTTAAAAAGTAAATATAAAATTAACTTCAAGGTATCCACATTTTCCATTTTTCATAATCAACATGTCATCTCATTCTCCCTAGTTATATTTTATGTCAAATTATCAAGAATGACAAAATCAAACAATATCACCGCAACAAAGAAATCAAAACCTTTGATACTATTACCAATTTACTAAAATTATAAATCATGGAGAAACAATTGCTAATGCCTTAAAGATAATAATAGCACATTTGCTGAAGTCAGTAACTGGAGTGCCATGATCCACCTTTAAGTTATAACTAAACCTAATACAAGGTACTTAACTGATGGACTCAGATCCCTATATAGGTAGACTTGAGTAATAGGGTCAGCGGAATAAGTCAGTCACAAATACTAAAACTTAGTTTGAAAAGGAGTGGAAAAAATAGGCATCCCAATTGAGTTCTCATAATTTAAAGAAGAATTAATGAAACTATGAGCATCAAGATGGAATACAGTAAAAGAATTTAAGTTGCCTTATTATGAAATGCTATGGTTTATAATAGAAGATATTTCAAAAATGTAGAAGTTCTATCTCACCTTGCATAGAAGTCATTAATAAGTTCTCTAACTTCAGGCACCAACTCTAAAAAATTTCTGAAGTTAATGTTGTCAATGACTTTGTTCTGGCAAAGAAAAGAATAGTAGTTAGTATACATTGAGTGGAACTCCAAGGTGGGAGAAAAGATTACTGGCATAAAAGAGACCTTTAGCTCTGTCCGATCAAAAGAAGCAAGTGCACAAAGTCCTCCATATGTAGCAACATCTTGTTGTGCTATCACATCTGTATAATTGTTACCCAGTTCAGGTCCTGTTTCCAAAAACTGCCAAATTTGATAAAGCCATCAATTAGCATGTCTTTCAGAGAAATCAAAATGTACCTAACAAGCAATAAATTCCTTGAAATTGTGCTAACAGGGGATGAACAGTATGTGATTACAAACAAAAAACACAATGTTAGATTTTAAATCCTAGGTACGGTGGTTACAAACACCATTCATCCCCAGATGCTGAAGAAAATTGCGCTAGTGGCTTCAGAAAAGAAAAAAGGAAGACACATCACAAAAGCAAGGCATAGCTAAGTCCAGTGCGCAAGGATCCTATTGATATAGGATCTGAAGATAATCGATAGATGCAGCCTTACCCCACCAAGAAGAGAGGCTACATCAAGCATATTTTAGAACATGCAACACAAACAATTAAACTTTATCATCACGTGAAAGTTCATTAAAGTGGTGGGAAAAAGCAAAAACTATTCACACTGACAACAAACCCACGTATCATTAAATATGATATTTTTTTTCAGAAGAAATGGAACATCTTAATCGGATATATGAAATTTCAGCAAGTAGAAAATGCAAATGGGTACAGAGAAACTTACTTTCTAGAACAAGTATTACCATTGACAATCTCTGCATATTTTTAACTATTAAATTGAAATACTCAACCAAATAAAATGATTTTGAAATCAAATCTAAACACAGTTTATTACTACTTGTATAGTGCGTCCATAATATCAATAATCACATCTGCACTCTACAGGCATTAAAAGTAGGAATAAGGATCATAAAATATATCAAACCAACAATCTTCAGAAATCCCAAACATCAGGAAAATTACCAAGGACCGTACTATAACAGACATATCTTACTGCCATGGGCCCTAACTGAATTAGCTTACCTGACTCATTAAAAAAGTGACATTAATCAAGGCATAATAACATTCAATAAACTAACCTTACGAGCGGCGAGCTTATATTTTTTTGTTTCCATGTAAGCCAACCCAGCAGCACATCGTAGTTTTGAATGGGTTATAGGGTCCGCCTGCTCTGGTGCTTGCTCTGCTTTGCTTACATAATTGGATACATGCATGAATTGGCCCAACTCAATGCTGACCAGGATAACATTTAAACACATCTGGCTTATGTGTTTTGAACTAGTGCAGTAGTCACGAGTGCGGACATAATTCTTGAAGGCATCACCAAGTTGACCATGGGCATAGAAAAAATCTGCCAAATCATTGAAACCCATTCTGATGCTTTCTTTGATCAAATTTGTCTGCACATAAATGTTTAAGAAATAATTGACAATTAGTGATGGCACAAAAGCAAGAGATAATGAAGTGCCACATAGTTTTTTATGAGGCAAGCATCATCCAAGAACTTTCAACAATATATTGATCAAATGATGAACTTGCTTTACTCAACTAAAATGACAAATAGAAAAAGAAAAAAAAGAAACAGAGAACTGCCTTCATAAGAACATACGTTACAGAAGAAACCAAAAGTAACCAATCCTTCTAAGGGGCATGTAAAATTAAATAATAGCAAAAGCTAAGGACAATCTTTATGTGTTAAATTAAGTAGCGCACATTGATTATGATCGAGTATTAAATATAATTGTACATGTTATATTTATAGTTCAACCAATCTTTCAAGTGGATAGTGGCGATAATGCTCGCCTCAGTGCACTACAAATGTTACATGTGGAAAAGCGTAATATACCAATCACGTTTAATCACAATAAATATTCTAAAGAAAACCCTAACCACCCTTTAGATCACTGCATAGAGGTAAAAGGCACTGACGTTATAATCCCCGGTACAAGGATTCTGAAGCGTGTGGAGATATCACGAGCTATCAATAGGAAATCACAAACAATGCATCGGGAAGTATAATCAACTAGAAATCTACAAGAATCAGGAGAACAGGAAGAAGGCATACGGCACCTTATAGGAATTGAGCTCGTTCTCGAGCTTCTCCTTGCGCGCCTCGGCGCGGCGATCGACCATGTCCACCCACGTCTGGTCGAGGGCATACAGCGGACCGAGCCGGCCGCCGATCTTGGCAATGACCTCCCGGTAGAGGTGCGAATCCTCCCCCTTCTTGATCTCGTCGTGGGCCATGCGGAGGGCCTCCAGCTGCATCCCCTCGTTGCCGCACCGCTCGGCGATGAAGAGCAACCGCGACACCCTGGTCCGACCTGTGTAGAGCGCAACGTAAACCTCCAGGTCCATCTGCTCACCGCCGCCTGCGGCCGCCTTGCCTGAACTCGCCGGCGGCCGGCGCGGATCGTCCACGGCGCCGCCGTTGGAGCACATAGATTCGTCGCCCATTGGAGCCACGACGACGCCCTCGTCGCCGCCGTCCATGGCCCGTGCCTTCGCTTCCCCTTCTCAGATCCGAGGCGTAAGGGATCGCTTCGCAAAACCCTAGCAGCCTCGATGTGGGCCGCTATGGATGGATGGATGATGAGAACACCAGCGTCGTCAGCATTGAAATATACGACGATTTTTTCTTTGGGTTTATTTTATTCATTTTAAATACATATTATTATGTTTCTCCTTTTTTTTTCTCGTATTATTTGTCTTATTCAATTCTTATGCTCATATTATTTCCAACGATATCTCCTAATTATAAAATTTAAAATTGGAGAAATAAGTATAAATTAAAAATATTGGAGCAGAGGCAATGGCATTAACTACATGTCTTAATTAAGACAGTAGGGCACTGGCCATGGACAAAGGTGTAATTTTGCTTAAAGAATATCTAATCGAAGTGTAGGAAACCATTAATAGCGACAGGCCTTTTCTTTTTTCCTTTTCTTTAATTTTAATAAAGTCTAATAATAAGAAATTTGAGGGAAAATATATACGCAGAATTTACGGGTAAAAACCAAAATGCCTGCGTAGGGGTATTTTAGTCATCTTGTGGCGGGTCCCTCCACCGTCCCATTCTTATCGACTTTGTCGGAATCGCCGTCCCCGGGTTCAATCTTCCCCCAAAAAGATATCTTATCCTGGTGTCTCACCCCCGGGCAACGCACAAAAGTCTTGATTTACGTGAGTTTTCCCCTCTCAATTGGTGCTTTGGCCGCGGCAGCTGGGCTTGCGAGCTTGGAATCGGTCGGATTTGGTCCAAAGTTTGTGGCCTCTTGCTGCGGGGCTGCTGGTGGTGGTGGTGGTGGTGGTGGTGCTGTGGGCCGCCGGGGCGATGGGGGCCGGGGCTTCGAGTGTTATGGGGCTGGAAGGGGAGGCGGGAGGCCAACAGACGGGGCTAGGCGACCTCCCGGAGAGCTGCGTCGCGGCGGTGATCGTCCACCTCGACCCGCCGGAGATCTGCCGGGCGGCGCGGCTCAGCCGGACGTTCCGGAGGGCGGCCTCGGCGGACTTGGTGTGGGAGACGAAGCTCCCGAGCAACTACCGGCGTCTGTTGGCATTGGCCTCGGATGAGAAGAACCCCCGCAAAAAGAGCTGTCTGGAGATATATGCCCGGTTGTGCCGGCCGAATCGTTTCGATGGGGGCACTAAGGTAGGTCTTCTTTGGATTCTGCTGATAAGATTGAAGAAACTTAGGTCATTAGGTTATGTCGATGCTTGATTACTTGGTTTTGAAGACAACAATGAAATCTTCTTCATTCTGAAGAAGAAGAAGAAGAAGAAGAAGAAGAAAGAGGACATTGATGGTGTGTAGTTCTTGGATATTTAAATTTTTGCTTGTCTTGATTGTTGGGTTTTGGTGTTTGATTTTTTTGGTTGCAAGACAAAAATCGAATGTTTTTTCTTTATTGCTGGAGGAGCAAGAGAGACTTAAAGGGCTTTTTTTAAGAGACACTATCGAATCTTGGAGATGACTATTGGGGGGTCTCCACTTGCTTATTTTAGCTTTCGTCTAATTTTAGGTTTCTGTTTTGTTGACTGTAGGAATTTTGGCTGGAGAAGACCAGCGGTGGAATTTGTATGTTGATTTCCTCAAAAGCCTTGTTGATTACAGGGATTGACGATCGGAGATACTGGAATTACATCCCTACAGAGGAGTCTAGGTATCACCTCATTGGATGTCAAATGACCAATAGCTTATTTGATTTCTAAAGGGCACCAATAACATACATAATATGTTGATCTTAAATTTGATAGTTTTTCAATTAATAAGGAACAGAGGTAATTGATCTGAGAAATCATCTGATAATATCATGTAAACATGGAAGTTAGGCTATCCTTATTTGATCTTTTGGCCTAGTGCTCTCGACACTAAGCTTAGTTCTCTCTTGAAAGATTCATGGTTTATGCTAGATTTTCTTACAAATGTGAATGTTCATGGGCAGCAAGTATCCCCTATCTTTTGATGCATTTAAAAACTACTTCCCCCCAGCTTTACATTTGTGCATTTACCTTTTGACTTATCTAGAACTGTAATATCAGATCAGTGCAGTGATTGTCCTTCGAGCACTCTTTATGAGATTAGGTTCAATTGGTTTCTTGTAAATCTTTTCAAGTTCTTATATCTGTTGTTTTACATCTAGTCTTTTTTGTTCCTTACCAGTCTTTCACGTAGCAGTTTCTTGCTAGGGAAAGAAGATGGCTTTCAATATGTAGTCTTGTTTGGAATCCTGTAGACATCAGTCCCTGCAAGCTCCTAAATTGAAATTCAGGTATATCTGGCAAGAAATAATATTTTTCGCTGGGTAATTCTTTTAGACTGCTTTAAGCTCTTGCTGGGTAATCACAGCCTAGGATTCATCTATTATAGCCTCCCTGATGTGATCTATGGGTGCCTTTAAAGCTCTTGCTTGCTCTTGAGTTTCTTTGGTACATTTCATGTGTCTTTCCTTTGACACAGAAATGTTTCATAGATTTTTTTAACTATAATTTTTTTGACATGATCTATAGGTGCCTTAAAACCTCTTATTCTTAAGTTTGTATTGAACATTTTATGTGGCTTCTCTCTCTGTTTAACCCTGATATTTTTGGCTTTGTAGTTCATCCCCTCATTTATGTTTATGACAATGAACTGAATTAACACAAGAAGAATACTGATGGATAGTATTGCACACCGAAGAGTGTTCTTATATACCTTAAATTGAAATAGTTGAACACTCATTTCAAACTACAGTTTAAAGTTCCACTAGAAATTCTGTCATAACTCGTAAAAGGAAACATTGTAACACCTACATGAAAGGCTATTTCAGTGGTTTCTAATATTAGAATATTCTATACAGAAATGGACTGTTATAACATTCTAGTTGAAAAACACTGACTTCAATTTCCGAAACTGCTGTCAATTTAGCCATCTAGCAGGTTTAAATTGAGAAATTATTTGGTTTGGAGATTTATGATGAAGTTAAAGACGATGGTAAGCTGAATATATGCATACATGATAGAAATGAGCACCTACTCAAGCATTTTGCTCTGCAGATTCCACACAGTTGCATACCTTCAGCAAACTTGGTGGTTCGAGGTGGATGGGGAAATTGATTTCTGCTTCCCAGCTGGTTCCTACAGCCTATTCTTCCGGCTCCATTTAGGACGCACCACCAAGCGGCTTGGTCGTCGGATCTGCATCACTGAACACATACATGGGTGGGACATAAAGCCGGTGAGGTTTCAACTTTCAACATCGGATGGCCATCATTTTCGATCCAAGTGCTATCTAGAGAAGCCTGGGACCTGGATCCTTTATCATGCAGGCGATTTTGTTGTAGAGAACTCTGACGTGTCCACCAACCTCAAGTTCTCAATGAAACAAATCGATTGCACGCATACCAAAGGTGGTCTTTGTGTCGACTCTGTCTTAATATATCCCAAGGGGTTTAGAGGGGGAAACGTCTTCACCACTGACACCATGACATAGATTGAAACATCATCATACTGTGATCTGCTCTCTTGTATGCCTTCTGGAGTCTTGAGTGTGCAGATAATGTATATACTAGTTGCATATTTGAGTGGAAAGCAGGAGCTGTGTTGTCTTCATGGACTGTCAGTAGTTTCTCAAAATGTAGTCTTTGAGTTGGAAATATTTCAACAGACTGTGGGATGAAACTAGAATCAATGTGACTTTGGTGTGAAGATGTGGATCCTGTAATTTGGCTTAATTTTTATGATAATTTTTTGAAATCATCATCATCCGGAGCAAGGATAAAGATGATGATGATGATGATTAATAATATGATATTTATATTGCTAAGGGGTGTTTCATTCTTCAGTTATGAAAGCACATGCATTTTCTTTCTGAAATTTTAATTAGAGTTACATTAATATTCAAAGATCATAATATGTTAGGCTACTCTTTTTCTTACTCCAATTTGTATTCTAATACTAAAATCTGAAGTTAAAAAAAAAATATTAGTTGTTCAATATTTAGCTGTCCATTTAATTTTTGTGAATGCAAGATAACAAATAAGAAATGTGTACTTCTAGAGGCATCAAATTTGAGGTGGATTCATTGACATTGTTGTTACATCTCTTGTCCCTTTCATTTGCTTATCTTTATTCTTTCTTCATTCCATTTACTTTAGCTTTCTCTATCAATTCTACAACTTTAGACCTCCAAAACGATACGAGAAAAAGGGAAAATGGTTGGGGTGTGATCACACTAAAGAAAAGAAGAGAGAGAGAGAGAGAGATGGTTCAATTTTACTATAGTAAAGTTCTATACTAATCTTCGAAGGATATTTGTATATGAAATATCGATCGTAGGCGAATTAAGATTAGTCTCGCATTACAAAAGATCGGTAGAAATGTGCATTGCTTTTGCTTCCATCATTCCCACTGGAGATTTAAGACTGAACAAGAGCTTGTGGGAACACTGGAAAGTTTGGATGCTTCCCTCCTCTTTCTTCCTTTGTGACTCATCTCTTCCAATGGCGATGTCGGCGCGTTGCTGCGCGGGCCACAAGTTCTCACAGCCACAGGTAACGAGGACTCGTGAGTTTGCCATGGATTGCCACTCCGAGACGGCGGCCTCACTCAGCACAATCAGCGCCGGTCGTTCGATTGCAATGGCTAAACGTAATGGGAATTGATAGAACGATCAAACATGACCGGAGTGAACACTTTTTCCCACGGAAGGAAAGAAGTCTGCCGTCGATGCGTATATGACATCATGACATGATTCTAATCTGAGGAGAGTGAAGTCCGTGTAAGAATTAAACGAATACGATAGAAAGATAGAAATCCTAGAAGAAACAAGGAAACGTATGAGATATAATTATCTAGTTCATTTAGATAGTGAGCTCTCAGTAATTATGATAGGACTCGGCTGACGTCAGAAGATGCCTCACGCAATAGTACCTGGTCAATGCAGACCGGAACGTCGACCAAGGCGCATTAACATCCTGCCAAAGCCACGCCACGCCAACACAAAGTCAGATGCTACTAGCCTGCCCCCTGCAAGCGGGCAGCTCAGGAAGCAGTAAGCTTCCCTATAAATACCCTCTCATTCATCAGAAAGAGGGGAGGAGAGACAGACACACAAAAACACTTCTTCATATGAAACCCCCTCCACATCTGCTAACTTGATCGTCGGAGGGGTCGGGCCGAGCACCCCGGCCCGACATTTGTGCAGGTGCGAAGCCGAAGGTCCCCTCCGGATGCACAGGCGAGGAGTTCCTACCCGGAGGAGACGGCTACACCGTCCCGATCGGACACTGCACCCGACGGCCTCAGCGGGCACGAGGAACGCCCCAGGGAGGTCCCTGTCGTCCGGACCCGAACCAAGTCGCGTCGGCCCCGAGACCACGGCTCAAAGTTGTTTCCCACAACAGATTGGTGCTAGAAGGAGGGCCCGGAATGTCGGGTGACCACTCGAGCGGCTCAGATGAGCTCACGGCTAAGAGGGCACACCCGACAGAAGCCCCGGGGGAACCTCCCCCGCACGGAGACCATCGTGACGAACACCCCGCCACGACCTTCGAACGATATTGGCGAATATTCAACGACCCGGGCTTGCCGCCGCCCGACGGTGCCCCAACCGACTCAACGCCCGTGTCGTCCGAGGCCTTTCAGGACTTGCTCTTCAAGTCCGAGGCCTGATGGAAATGGTGCAAACCATTATCCCGCTCATTTCTCATCCGGCGCACCCGTCTGTGTCGTGTTACTCGGTCGCATGAGGCCAGAGAGACCACGCCTGCGCGGTCTGCCCGCCTGCGTCGTGCTATTCAGCCGCATGAGGCCAGAGAGACCACGCCTGCGTGGACTGCCCGCCTGCGTCGTGCTACTCGACCGCATGAGGCTAGAGAGACCACGCTTATGCGGCCAGCCCGTCTACGTCGTGCTCCTCGGCTCCATGCCCCGAGACACACCTGTGCGACCAGCCTGCCTGCGTCGTGCTCCTCGGCCCCATGACCCGAGACACACCTGCGTCGTGCTCCTCGGCCCCACGGTGGGCGTCACGCCTGCGCGGTCTGCCCGCTTGCATCGTGCTACTCGGTCGCATGATGCCCGAGACACACCTACGCGGCCAGCCCGCCTGCGTCGTGCTCCTCGGCTCCTCGGCCTCACGACCCGAGACCACACCTACGCGGCCAGCCCGCCTACGTTGTGTTCCTCGGCTCCTCCGCCCCATGACCCGAGACACACCTGCGTGGCCAGCCCGCCTGCGTCGTGTTCCTCAGCTCCTCGGCCGCATGATGCCAGAGACCACACCTGCGCAGCCAGCCCGCCTGTGTCGTGCTCCTTGGCTCCTTGGCCCCATGACCCGAGACACGCCTACGCGGCCAGCCCGCCTGCGTCGTGCTCCTCGGCCCTATAACCCGAGACCACACCTGCGCGGCCAGCCCGTCTGTGTCGTGCTCCTCGGCTCCATGCCCCGAGACACACCTGCGCGGCCAGCCTGCCTGCGTCGTGCTCCTCGGCCCCATGACCAGAGACACACCTGCATCGTGCTCCTCGACCCCACGGTGGGCGCCACGCCTGTGCGGTCTGCCCGCCTGCATCGTGCTACTCGGTCGCATGATGCCCGAGACACACCTACGCGGCCAGCCCGCCTGCGTCGTGCTCCTCGGCTCCTCGGCCCCATGACCCGAGACCACACCTGCGCGGCCAGCCCGCCTGCGTCGTGTTCCTCGACTCCTCCGCCCCATGACCCGAGACACACTTGCGCGGCCAGCCCGCCTGCGTCGTGTTCCTCGGCTCCTCGGTCGCATGATGCCAGAGACCACACCTGCGCGGCCAGCTCGCCTGTGTCGTGCTCCTTGGCTCCTTGGCCCCATGACCCGAGACACGCCTGCACGGCCAGCTCGCCTGCGTCGTGCTCCTCGGCTCCTCGGCCCTATAACCCGAGACCACACCTGCGCGGTCAGCCCGCCTGCGTCGTGCTTCTCGGCTCCTCGACCCCATGACCCGAGACACAACTACGTGGCCAGCTCGCCTACGTCGTGCTCCTCGGCCCCATGACCCGAGACACACCTGCGCGGCCAGCCCACCTGCGTCGTGCTCCTTGGCTCCTCGGCCGCATGATGCCCGAGACCACACCTGCGCGGCCAGCCCGCCTGCGTTGTGCTCCTCGGCTCCTCGGCCCCATGACCCGAGACACGCCTACGTCGTGCTCCTCGGCTCCATGACCCGAGACACGCCTGCGTGGCAAGCCCGCCTACGTCATGCTCCTCGGCTCCTTTGCCGCATGATGCCCGAGACCACACCTGCGCGGCCAGCCCGCCTGCGTCGTGCTCCTCGGCTCCTCGGCCCCATGACCCGAAACACGCCTGCGCGTCCAGCCCGCCTGCGTCGTGCTCCTCGGCTCTATGACCCGAGACACGCCTGCGCTGCCAGCTCGCCTATGTCGTGCTCCTCGGCTCCATGACCCGAGACACACCTGCGCGGCCAGCCCCCCTGCGTCGTGCTCCTCGGCCCTATGGACCGAGACCACACCTACGCGGCCAGCCCGCTTGCGTCGTGCTCCTCGGCTACTCGGCCGCATGAGGCCAGAGAGACCACGCCTGCGCGGTCTGCCCATCTGCGTCGTGCTACTCGGTCGCATGATCCCCGAGACCACACCTGCGCGGCCAGCCCGCCTGCATCATGCTCCTTGGCTCCATGCCCCGAGACACACCTGCGTGGCCAGGCCGTCTAAATCTTGCTCCTCGGCTCCATGCCCCGAGACACCCCTACGCGGCCAGCCAGCTAGCGTCGTGCTCTTCGGCTCCTCGGCCCCATGACCCGAGACACCCCTACGCGGCCAGCCCGCCTACATCGTGCTCCTCGGCTCGTCGGCCCCATGACCCGAGATACGCCTGCGTCGTGCTCCTCGGCTCCATGACCCGAGACACGCCTGCGCGGCCAGCCCGCCTGCGTCGTGCTCCTCGGCTCCATGACCCGAGACACGCCTGCGCGGCCAGCCCGCCTGCGTCGTGCTACTCGGCCGCATGATGCCCGAGACACACCTGCGCGGCCAGCTCGCCTGTGTCGTGCTCTTCGGCTCCTCGGCTCCATGACCCGAGACACGCCTGCATGGCCAGCCCGCCTGCGTCGTGCTCCTCGGCCCATGACCCAAGACACGCCTGCGCGGCCAGCCCGCCTGCATCGTGCTCCTCGGCTCCTCGGCCCTATGACCCAAGACCACACCTACGCGGCCAGCCCCCTGCGTCGTGCTCCTCGGCTCCAGGCCCCGAGATACACCTGCGCGGCCAGCCCGCCTGCGTCGTGCTCCTTGGCTCTTCGGCCCTATGACCTGAGACCACACCTGCGCGGCCAGCCTGCCTGCGTCGTGCTCCTCAGCTCCTCGGCCTCATGACCCGAGACACGCCTGTGCGGCCAACCCGCCTGCGTCGTGCTCCTCGGCTCCTCGGCTCAATGACCTAAGACACACCTGCGCGGCCAGCCCACCTGCGTCGTGCTCCTCGGTCCTCGGCTCCATGACCCGAGACCACGCCTGCACGGTCAGCCCGCCTGCGTCGTGCGTCTCGGCCCCACGATGGGCGTCACGCCTGCGCAGTCTGCCCGCCTACGTCGTGCTACTCGGCCGCATGATGCCTGAGACACACCTGCGTGGCCAGCCCGCCTGTGTCGTGCTCCTCGGCTCCATGACCCGAGACACGCCTGCGCTGCCAGCCCGCCTGCGTCGTGCTCCTCGGCTCCATTACCCGAGACACGCCTGCGCGGCCAGCCCGCCTGCGTTGTGCTCCTCGGCTCCTCGGCCCCATGACCTGCGCGGCCAGCCCTCTGCGTCGTGCTCCTCGGCCCCATGACCGCGTCTGCGCGGCCAGCCCACCTGAAAGCTGAACCCATGCCTCTGACTCCCGTTGCAACGACCGACGCATAGCTTCTTTCCGGGGGGGAATATGATGAGGATAGTAATTATGATAGGACTCGGCTGACGTCAGATGACGCCTCACGCAACAGCACCTGGTCAATGCAAACCGAAACGCCGACCGAGGCGCATTAACATCCTGCCAAAGCTCAATTCTTCACGCCACGCCAACACAAAGTCAGACGCTACCAGCCTGCCCCCTGCAAGCGGGCAGCTCAGGAAGCAGTAAGCTTCCCTATAAATACCCTCTCATTCATCAGAAAGAGAATAGGAGAGACAGACACACAAAAATACTTCTTCATCTGAAACCCTCTCCACATCTGCCCATCATGTTGCGGTAGAGGGAAGCAGTTGCAGATGGAAGCTGTAAAAACTGCAATCATTCCTGTTGCCGCATGAAGGCAGCGATGGTCGTAGCGAGAGGTGACTGCTTTGTTGCTTTGGATTAATGTTGCCGAGGTGCGTCGAGGTAGAGGAAATGACAGGTGGCTGCCAGCTCAGGTAGGAGAACACTGTGAAATAGGGTAAGCAGTGTTAGCGTCGAGCACCTCGACGAGGTTGTGCAGCAAGGATGGCGGCAGCAACATTTCTCACTTGAGTGAGATGTGGGAACGAGGAGGAGAGGTTGCTGGCCGGGGAGCAGTTGCGAGGACGGCGACCACCACGATAGTGTAGGCGAGGTTCTTATGAGGGCAAGAGGTGGCTGAGCAGTCTCCGACTCCGGAATAGGAAGTAGCAGCGCCGGAGGAGAGGTAAGCAACATCACTGCCCTTTTCAACTGAACAGAAAAGAGGAGCAGTAGAAGGCTTCGGTAGAGCTACCTACATCCGCAAGGAAGAAGGCTCTGATACCATGTAAAGAATTAAACAAATAAGATTGAAAGATAGAAATTGTAGAAGAAATTATGAAATATATGAGATGTAATTACCTAGTTCATTTAGATAGTGAACTCTCGATAGCTATTTATACACATTCAGCAGGGAGGTTATACACATTCAGTAGGAAGAATTTTTCTCTACACTTAGTAGAGAATGTCTTTTATGGATTGGACGACGAGGGAACGTTTATAAGATGCATCAGATCATAAATGATGTGATCCTCCTGGGTCACTCAAAGTATATATATATATAGATTTTTCAAATTCAAATGAAGACATAAAATATTCCATTTTGATTTGATGGTGACATGATAATTAAATAATAAAATTAATTTTTAATTTGGAATTGGTGCATTTCCTTATGTTCAGATAGGAAAAGATATCAGTGGTAGACTTACAATGCTTGACCAACCTAATTCAGTCTTAATCTGATTTATAGTGTGAGCCTTTGAATCCGTTTGATATATGTCCGATATGAAATTGATTTATATTAAGATCGATATCGGGTGGGACTCTCTGTATGATCCTTCTATGCTCAAGGCAAGATCGTATGTCACGTTTCTATTGGAGATAAATATTTTTTCTATCAAAACTAAAGTTATTAATAATAGATTCTATTCCTACAATAAATTAGTTAGTGTTGAAAGGATTTTTTTGTTTTCCTTAAGCTACGCACTATGTTTTCACATCATTAGTTGGAACGGAAAGTAAGAATAGCAAAAATTCAATAGAAACTACCCTCTCAAACAAAAAGTCCTAATTCTATACATGAAAGGCACTATGTCCCTAAGCCAATGGAGAAATGAAAATGACATAAGATTGAAATATGAACAGGAAGTGGTAGGAAATTGGAAGGATGAGTTCTTCTGCTCATCGGTTGTCATGTTCATCAGCATGGACATCAAGGATGAGTGATGCCCTACTTTCCATGGTCTAATCATACCGTATAGCGTTTGCTTCCCCTCAAACTACGGTACCTTTGCGTCCGTCTCATAAGGTGGATCAGAGTGGATACGTATGAGCATCATCGAATCGTGATACTCGTGAGGGTTCGAATGGAAAATTAGTGGTGGAGGACGAGATCGAGGGCCCCGACAAAGATTTAAATGGTCGCCATCTGTGTCGGCCGGAGGAGATCACAGCGATCTAAAGCAGCCTTCGTCGGCCACGACTTTTGGAGCGCGACACGTACGCCGGCGCACGATGCCTGCATGCTACCCTCTCTTCCCAGCTGCACCCATGCCGTGATCGCTCCGCTCCTCCTTTGAACCTCCAAACCCGCTTCTTCCCTCCCAGGTTTCACCTGCTGCACGCCTCCTTTACGCTGGGATCCAAAAGCACTCGAAGCAAGTGCTCCTCCAACAGCATGCATTCATGCATGCATGCACGTCGGGGGAACCAAAGGCTGCACGAAAAAGTACATAGCAGTGTTTCAAGTACAGTCTCGGAGACAAGACAAGATCCAGTCCTTTGATCTTATAATACAGCGATCTATTACTATTGATGAGGATAATAACGACGACATGACGCGCTACGACGTCACCCATGACTGAACGACACTCTGCCCAAAGAAGGCAATAATGTCGACGCGACATGCGCCGACGTCACCCGCTCTCAGACAACGACTTCGTTGTCGTCTGACCCAACATGCTTGGCCAAGGAAGAGGAGAACGACGACCGAGGCGCGCCCATACCCTGCGGCAGTTCAGTCCTTCCCGCCACGCCAACACCAGTGTCAGACGCTACCAGGAGTACGAGCCTGCCCCCTGCAAGCGGGCACATTAGGAAACAGTAGACTCCCCTATAAATACCCCCGAGTTCTAAACGATGAGGGGGGAAAAAACGCAGACAAAAAACTCCACTCCACATCATCTAACTTGATCGTCGGAGGGGTCGGGCCGAGCTTCCGACCCGACCTGTGTGCAGGTACCAGGACGGAGTCGCTTCTTCCCGGCGCTGCGGAAAAGCCTTCCTCTCGACACAACGGCCCGACCGGACCACCACCCGGACGATCTCGAGGGGGGCTGTGCTAGATCCCCGTCATTCGGACCCCAACCAAGCCGCGTCGGCCCCGAGGCCACGGCATAAAGTTGTTTACACTAATAGATTGGCGCTAGAGGAAGGGTGTCACAATGTCGAGCGATCAGTAGATCCACTCTGACGAACCCGCGGCTATCGGATTGCCCACGATCAGCACCCCGGGGGAACATCCCCCGCGTGATGAATCCTGAGACGAACGCCCCGCCGCAACATCGGAACGCTACTGGCGGTTGTTCAACGACCCGGGTTTATCACCGCCTGACGGTGCCCCCGCCAGCCCGTCGCCGATATCGCCCGAAGCCTTTCACGACCTCGCTCATCAAGTTCGAGCTCTGACGGGCGTGGTGCAGACTATCATCCCGCTTGTCTCCCAACCGACGCCCCCGCATATGACCTGGCCTTTGCAACAACAGGGGGCCCCCACCCGAACTCATGCACCACTTCCCGAGCTCCCCGCTTCGCCTCGGAACCGAATAGCCCAGCCCGGGAACCGAGAGACAGAAGATACAGCGAGTCGCCCAGAGCCCGAGGCGCTATCTGTGGACCCGACGAACGCCTTACGAGCCCAGTTGCGCCTTGTTAGTCAACGACTCGACGAAGTGCAGCAGGAGGTTCGCAGGTCAAAAGGAGAGCTGGCGGTGGACAGACACCAAGGGTCCCCGTTCGCTCCCGAAATACAAGATCAAGTGATTCCACTGCATTTCCGGCTCCCTTCGCTGGACGCCTACGACGGCGCCGCTGACCCAGCAGACCATGTAGTCGCTTTTCGCGCTCAGATGGCACTATATGGGACTTCTGACGCCTTGATGTGCAGAGCGTTCCCAACAACTTTGAGGGGGCCAGCCCGCGCGTGGTACAGCGGCCTGAAGACCGGGACCATCACCTCCTTTGACCAGCTCGCCAGAGACTTCGAGCTCAACTTTCTGGCCTACGCCTGACCAAAGCCGTCCGTGGCGTTGCTCCTCGGACTCAACCAAAGGGAGGACGAGCCTCTCTCCCATTTTGTGAACCGCTTTACGATGCAAATTCGGGGACTGTCGGACGCTCACCCCTCTTTGTTAATGCAGGCATTCATGATAGGCCTGCGGCCTTCCAGGTTCTTTTGGTCTCTTGTGGAGCGACCCCCCACCGCGGTACCCGAGATGCTTCAGCGAGCAAGCCAGTTCGTCGCCGCAGAGACATGGATGGCCGGGAGGCGTGAAGAGCACAAGAGGGTCAAGTCGGAGCCGCCCCGGCAGCAACAATCCGCCACATCCCGACGTAGGTTGGACAAATCCGACCCGCCGACGTCAAGGCCCCCTCTCCCCGCCTTGAGCTCGTCCCGAACAAAAATATTTATCCACATAAGGGAGAAGGGACTACTCAAAGATCCCCACCCGATGAGGAGCCCGCGAGAACTTGCAGACCGATCAAAATACTGTCGTTTCCACCGGCAGCATGGGCATGACACTGAACAGTGTCGTGAGTTGAAAAGGCAGATCGAGGAGCTTATTCGTAGAGAGCATCACGGCTAGTACCTTCAGCCGGACAAGGAACTTTCGTCGCACCCGGAGGGTCCCATCGAGCAACACATCGACGTGATAGTTGGCGGCCCCGTGTCTGGCGGGGGCTCCATGACGGGAAGAAAGGCATACGCCCGAGCCGCCTCGGCCGAAGCTCCCAGGCACAGGCCCGAGCCCGAGGTCACTTTCCCGGCCGGAGCATCCGAACAACCCGAGCACGACGATGCGCTTGTGATATCGGTCAGGATCGCCAATGCGCAAGTAAGAAGGATCATGGTCGATACCGGGAGCTCAGCCGACATACTTTACTTTGACGCCTTTCGAAAGCTCGGCTTGTCTAGGGAGAATATGAAGTCGATGTGCTCAGTGCTCACCGGATTCACCGGAGATTCGATCTCACCGCTGGGGGCTATCACTTTGCCCTTAACCTTAGGAGCCCCACCAAGGTCGAAGACGGTAATGACCACTTTCTTAGTGGTCGATCTCCCCACTATGTACAACGCTATCCTCGACCGCCCGACCCTCAACAAAGTCAGAGCCGTCGTCTCAACTTACTACCAAACTGTAAAGTTTCCGACTCACGCTGGGGTCGGGGAAGTCACGGGAAGCCCCCGAGAATCCAAGCGTTGCTACCTGACCGTCGTCTCGTTACACAAGAAAGCAAGGGTCGAACCACCACTAGCAGATCCCCGGGAGACGAAGAAACAAACCCCCCATCCCGAGCCGAGGGGATCCACCATCGACTTGCCACTACTAGAGGGTCGGCCAGACCAGACGGTCAAAATCGGGTCGGAACTACCCGAGCAGGAACGAAAGCAGCTCGTCGGCTTCCTACAGGAAAATGCCGACGTCTTCGCCTGGTCGCCATCTGACATGACGGGCGTCGACCCGGAGGTCGCACAACATCACCTCAATATTTCACCCGACGCTCGCCCAGTGAAGCAAAAACCCAGACGGCAAGCCCCTGATCGACAACTCGCCATACGAGAAGAAGTGGATCGACTTTTTGCGGCAGGCTTCATAGGAGAAGTCAGATACCCACGATAGCTATCCAATGTAGTCCTCGTAAAGAAACCCAATGGAAGCTGGAGGATGTGCGTTGATTACACCAGTCTCAACAATGCATGCCCAAAGGATTGCTACCCCCTCCCAAAGGTCGACCAGTTGGTCGACGCAACGGCCGGACACGCTCGCCTCTCATTTATGGACGCCTTCTCGGGATACAACCAGATCTTAATGGCGCCCGAAGACCAAGAGTATACGGTCTTTCTCACCGATCAAGCGGTATACTTTTATAAGGTCATGCCTTTCGGATTAAAAAACGCTGGGGCTACATACCAGAGAACAGTGAACAAGATGTTCGCCCACCAGATCGGGCGGAACATGGAAGTTTACGTCGATGACATGATTGTAAAAAGCCAAGAGGCAGGAGCTCACCTTGCCGATCTGGCCGAGGCATTCGCCACGCTACGCAAGTTCGGCATGCGACTCAACCCCGCGAAGTATGCCTTCAGCGTCACCTCAGGAAAGTTCCTCGGGTTTATCATACACGAAAGAGGAATTGACGCCAACCCGGAGAAGGTCCAGGCAGTCATCAATATACAGTCGCCTCAGACGATCAAAGACCTACAACGCCTTAATGGGATGCTCATCGCCATGTCTCGTTTCCTTGCCCGATCGGGTGATCGCTGCCTCCCCTTCTTCAGGGCGCTGAAGAACCCGAAGAATTTTTAATGGACGGCAGAATGCGAGGAAGCCTTCAAACAGATAAAGCAACACTTGGCTAGCCTCCCCCGACTTGCCTCAGTCTCTCCCGGGGAGAAGTTTGGCCTCTACCTGGCTGCCTCCCAGCACGCAGTCAGTTCCGTTCTGGTCAAAGAAAACTCTGGTGAACAGCTACTGGTCTACTATGTCAGCCACGTCCTGAACGGGCCCGAGGAACGATACCCACCGATTGAGAAACTGGCATTGGCGCTTGTGCTATCAGCCCGAAAGCTACGCCTCTACTTCCAGGCTCACCCAATGGAGGTCATCACCGACCAACCACTTCGGCAGATCTTGTCTAAATTTGATGTTGCAGGACGTCTTCTCAAATGGGCGGTGGAGCTCGGCGAGCATGACGTACGATACATACCCAGAACCGCCATCAAAGCCCAGTCCGTGGCTGACTTCATCGCGGAATTAACTCAGACCGAGGACATGGATCTCGAGCAACCTCTTGAAGCATGGGTCCTGCACATGGACGGATTGGCCAACTCAAAGGGCGCCGGCGCAGGGCTAGTGCTACTAGCTCCCGACGGGCGTTCGTTCGAGCGTTCCCTTCGCTTCGGGTTCCAAGCCACTAACAACGAGGCGTAATACGATGCGCTCCTAGCACGACTCAGGTTGGCTCTCGAAATGCAAGTGGTTGCCATACACGTCCTCAACGACTCGCAGCTAGTAGCCAAACAACTCAACGGCGGGTACGAGGCTCGGGACCCGATCATGGTGAAGCACCTGGCACAGGTAAAGAACCTGACTGCCAAGTTCCCTCATTTTACATTATCTAATGTCCTGAGGGGAGAGAACGAGCGAGCCGATGCGCTAGCTAAGCTGGCGTCGAAGCTAGCCCCCGAAGCCCGGCCCGAGGTCGAGGAGCTCCCTGCCCATGGCATCGAAATCGCAACTGTGACCTCGGGCGACGCGCCAATCACATGGGTACAAGAGTTGCTATGCTTCAAGCGGGATGGGACCCTTCCCCCCGACGAGGCTACGGCTCGGCGCCTGCGCCGTATGCATGCGTGGTACTCCGAGGTGGGCGGACGGCTCTATAAGCGGTCCTTCACATACCCCCTCCTACGGTGCTTGGAGCCCGACGAAGCTCGGACGGTTCTGGCCGAGGTCCACGAAGGAGTCTGCAGGGAACACATTGGCGGGCGAACCCTGACGCACAAAATACTTCGCCAAGGGTACTTCTGGCCGACCATGTGCCGAGACGCGAAGCTCTACGTGCAACGGTGCAGTTCGTGCCAAGAGCACGCCCGCATGCCCCGGTAGCCCGCGGTCCCGCTCACCCCCATCGATTGCGCATGGTCGTTCGCACAGTGGGGTTTGGACCTGCTCGGACCTTTCCCGCAAGCCTCGGGACAGCGGAAATACATCGTCGTGGGAGTGGATTATTTCACAAAGTGGGTTGAGGCCGAACCACTGGCGACGATCACGGAGCGTCAAATTGAAAAGTTCGTATGGAGGAACCTGGTGACTCGGTTTGGCTTGCCCAAAACCATCATTACAGATAATGGGCCTCAGTTCGCCGGTAGAAGGTTCCGGGAGTTCTGTGCAAGCCATGGAATCCAGCTAAGGTTCAGCTCGGTAGCTTACCCTCAAACGAACGGGCTAGCGGAGGTAACCAATTGGTCCATTCTAGATGGGCTCAAAAGAAGAGTGTCCGCAGCCCGATCGGCTTGGACGAACGAACTCCCAAGCGTCTTATGGTCATTATGCACCACCCCCAAAATCGCAACTGGAGAGTCCCCCTACAGCCTCGTGTTCGGAACCGAAGATGTCCTACCGCCCGAGGTAGCTATTCCCACCCTTCGGACAAGAAACTATGACGAGAAAATCGCGAACAAAGGACTTCGAGCCGGCCTCGACATGCTCGAGGAGCGGCGTGCCAACGCACACTTGAAGGCCCTCTCTTATAAAAGAGCTGTCGCAAGGGTCTACAACCGGAAGGTACGACCCCGGCCAATTAAGTTAAACGACCTGGTCCTTCGCAAGACCGAAGTCAGCGACCCAACCCGAGCGAGAGGGAAGCTAGCCCCCAAATGGGAAGGACCTTATCGGGTCGTCGAGGTAATCCGACCAGGTACATACCGGCTCGCGACAATGGACGGTTCTTCTTTGCCGAGAACATGGAACATCCAGAACCTTAAGAAGTTTTTCGTCTAAGGGAAGAAGAAGTTGGGCAACACACGAGAAGAAAAATTTTCTTTTTATTTCAAAAAACCAGGAATTACAGGACTCGACCTTGACATGACTCGAGGATTACAAAAAGAGAGAAGAAACGAAGATCACGGGACCCGACCCTAACTCAGTCGAGCCGACCACCAAAAATATTGCAAATTTCTGCCCTAACCGTCGGAACCCCCGACGCTATTGTCGAAGGGAACCTCATCCGGCATATCTACGTCTAAATCCTCGGGGTGCGAGGCAAAAGGATCCACCTCAACTTCCAGCCCGGGGTGGCACGTTCTGAATCGGCCCAGGGCGATCCGGTACCCGTACTCATAGGTGACCTACCCCGACCGAACCAGCCAGAGCTGGAAGCCCGAGGATTGCTTGTACTCCTCGATTATTTCCTTATCTTTTTCTGGCCATCGATCCCGCTCGGCAGCCAGAGCCTCTGAGGCCCCCTTCGCCTCAGCTAAGGCCCCTTCCAACTTCTGAGTCAAGGTGACCGCCTCGCTCTGGGCCAGGCGAGCCTCGGTCTGTGTCACCCTTAGGAGCCCTTGGAGACCCTCCTTCTCCTCTTCAGCTGCCTTCGCCTCAGACTTAAGGCGAAGGACCTCCGCCTCCAGCGCCGACGTACGCTAGTCGGCCGCCCCCGCCTTAGATTTGAGGCGCGTCACCTCCACCTCGAGCTCCGAGGAGCACTGCTCGGCTGCCGCAACTGCCTCCGGGGCTGCCCCCGCATGGACATCCTCGAGCTGTTTGCGCAGCTCGGCATTCCGGTCGCACAGGATGCCAAGGGCCCGACCCGCGTCACGCACGTGGTCTGCCAGCGCCATCGTGTAATGTTGGCCCTGCAGAGGAAAAGTCAGAACCATTCTCGGACAAGCAAGAAGCCGGGGTCCAATGGCGAGATGCTTACCCACAGCAATGACTTCGCAGATTTGTCTAGCAAGACATCCGAGGGCATGGTATACAGCTCGCGAGCCATATCTGGATGAAGCCCTCCTCGGATGAATGCGGCCGCAATTTCCCCGTCGGCCCATACCCGGGTCCCGCGGGTCAACCCCCACCCCCCCCAGCGGGCCGGCAACCGATCGGAGGGTTGGCCCTTCGAAAGCTCGCCCATCAAACGCGCCTAGTAGGATTCGTTCGGCGCCCCAGCGGGGAGGTGGCACAAGTCCCGAATCGAGGGCTCCCTGGGCGCTTTTCCTGCCCCCTCGTTGCTCGGCCCGGCCTCCCCCCGGCCAAGTCCCCGTTGCCGATCGTGTGTGCCTGGCTCCACCGCCACTTCACATGCCCGAGCCCTCGGTGGAGTCGGTTTCTTCTGGGCAGCAACCTTGGCCTTCTTCCGGGGACGGCCGGCCTCGAGCTCCACCGGTGCCTCCCTCATACCGATGCCCGGGCCGGCTGGATGACGCGGGGATGTGGTTGACGAAGAGCGCCCTCCGCGCACAGCAATGAGGTTCACCATTTCTGGACGAAAACGTCGAGCTCGGTCAGAACACCAAAAACACGAAAGCCTGCCACTACCTTCTTTAAGGCATACCTCGAGGCACCGGGCTTAGACCCGCCTCGATCAGCCACGCCTCGGTCATCTTCCGGATGACTCGGGAGGCCGGGAGGATCTCCTTCAGTCTTCGAAGGGCCTGGCGCTCCTCCTCATCCAGGACCGGGGCGGTGTTGTCGACGGCGCGCGCCGCCCACCGGAGCCCAAAATTCCAACCCTCCAGATGGCATACGTAGAAGAAACGCTCCTTCCACCCCTTGTTGCTGGAAGGAGCCCCACTGACCTAGAAGCCAGGTCGGGCGGACAGGTAATAACCCCCCGACCCCCTGGATAGACGGAAGCAGGAGAGGAAAAGAGACCGGCTCGGGGGAATCCTAGCGTAGTAGCATTCCCCTAGGAACGCCACCAGATAGCGCCAGGAATTTGGTGCCATCTGAGATGGGGAGATACGCCACCACGAGACACATGAGCTTATGACTGGATGGAGAGGGAGGCGCAACCCGGCCTCGAAGGTGTCCAGGGTTAGGGCGAAGCCCCTAGGTATAGGATTATACGCCCGCTGCCCCGGCTCGGGGGCGATGAGCGTGAATTCCGCCAGGATACCGTAACGATCCCGAAGGGAGCCAAGCGACGACTCGCTCACAGTTGAGTCGAGGTCGTGTGGCCACATTAGCGATTCAAGGGCTTTGATAGCCCTTTCCTCGGACAACGAGCGAGGACTCGCCGGCAATGCCCTCTCTCCGACAGTACCAGAAGCGGAAGGCGAGAAAGAAAATGGCAGAGAAAGAGAAGCCATCCTTACCAAGTCTTGGAAAGGAAGGTAGGGCAGCCGATGGGTACGAAACAAGGTCGCCCGAAGAGAGGGTTGAGCAAATGCAGGTATCAGGACGTGCAGGAAGCCGACGGTGCGCTATTTATAGGCCACATCCCGCCAAAACGGCGACCCTTCCTCTCCTAAAGTGCGCTGCGAAGATGCAAACGTCACTTCGCCATAAATATAGCCTGACGTGGCAACCAACTGTCGCGCGGTGCGAAGTACGGAGGCGCTAATCATACCGCCTGCCCCGAGACGTGCTCCTCGGCCTCATGTCGCCCGAGACCACCTCCTCGGCGCGGCCTGCCCGCCCGAGACGTGCTCCTCGGCCTCATGTCGCCCGAGACCACCTCCTCGGCCAAGCCTGCCCGCCCCGAGACGTGCTCCTCAGCCTCATGTCGCCCGAGACCACCTCCTCGGCGCGGCCTGCCCGCCCGAGACGTGCTCCTCGGCCTCATGTCGCCCGAGACCACCTCCTCGGCGCGGCTTGCCCGCCCAAGACGTGCTCCTCGGCCTCATGTCGCCCGAGACCACCTCCCCGTCGCGGCTTGCCCGCCCAAGATGTGCTCCTCGGCCTCATGTCGCCCGAGACCACCTCCTCGGCGCGGCCTGCCCGCCCGAGACATGCTCCTCGGCCTCATGTCGCCCGAGACCACCTCCTCGGCGCGGCCTGCCCGCCCGAGACGTGCTCCTCGGCCTCATGTCGCCTGAGACTACCGCGGTACCGGAGGATGAAGCCATGCCTCAGACTCCCCCCTATGGCAACAACCGACGCATAGCTTCTTCCGAGGGGGGAATATGATGAGGGTAATAATGGCGACATGACGCGCTACGACGTCAGCCATGACTGAATGACACTTTGCCCAAAGAAGGCAATAATGTCGACGCGACATGCGCCGACGTCACCCGCTCTCAGACAACGACTTCGTCGTCGTCTGACCCAACATGCTTGGCCGAGGAAGAGGAGGACGACGACCGAGGCGCGCCCATACCCTGCGGTAGTTCGGTCCTTCCCGCCACGCCAGCACCAGTGTCAGACGCTACCAGGAGTACGAGCCTGCCCCCTGCAAGCGGGCACATTAGGAAATAGTAGACTCCCCTATAAATACCCCCGAGTTCTAAACGATGAGGGGGGGAAAAAACACAGACAAAAAACTCCACTCCACATCATCTAACTTGATCGTCGGAGGGTCGGGCCGAGCTTCCGACCCGACCTGTGTGCAGGTACCAGGACGGGGTCGCTTCTTCCCGGCGCTGCGGAAAAGCATTCCTCTCGACACAACGGCCCGACCGGACCACCAATCGGACGATCTCGAGAGGGGCCGTGCCAGATCCCTGTCATTCGGACCCCAACCAAGCCGCGTCGACCCCGAGGCCACGGCATAAAGTTGTTTACACTAACAACTATCATTTTTATGGAAGAAGAAGAGAGACAATGTCACGTCGTTGTGTCATTTGCCAGCTTCCCAATGTATGGGGGTTGCAGACGAGAAGACAAACCATTAGGTTTCTTATCTTACATGAAACCCACTTCTTCTTCAGCCTGGCTTCTGAGTTGTTCCAGGACTGAAGTCAAAGCTTCGATCGACATCTCCACACATGGACAACTCCAACGTTTGTTCCACGATATTTGCACCTTCATCTCGGAATTCAACATACTAACAGTGCGTGGTCACACTCTCACCAGATGAAAGCTTTGTTTTAGTGGTTTGAACTCTCCAGCGATTGTGGGTTTGACTTTGCTGTTGCATGCAAATCTAATGCACAGCAAAACTAAGCAGAAGACCACAGAAGAACCATCTTTCTTCCATGTTCCCATACGAACTTGCAGCTTGTCAACCTGCATCTTTCGGTGGAATGAGTACTTGTGATGCAGCTCAACGTAGGCATTTAATTTCCAGAAACAACAATGGCACTGGCATCAAAAAATCAATCTTGATATTAATAGGTACACCACCAAGCATTATTAGTCTAAGATGCTTGTGATTCACATGGTGTTGGATGTGGCTAAAGGAGTGGGAAACCGAAGAAGGTATAGAACTACATTAGTCCAAGATGAATCTGATGCGTATGTGTTGGAAACTAATCGTCATTCGTTTGACTTGTCATCAACATGAAGAATGGAAATAGGTAATGCAATTTGGCCTCCTCCACTCCACACCCTTATATTTAGACGCCCAATGCTCGTCCTCTTCTTATTGCTTCGCTTGCTCAGTGTTCCAACAAAAGTCTGAGATGTATTTGTTTGGAGTGAGGGAGCCAATGAGATAGCGAGCGGGCCGTGCGTGTGCAGAGCCTCGTAAACCCTGACCCCTTCTCCTCCTCCTCCTCCTTGTCCTTATAATACAAGCACGATCGCCATGTGTAAGCCTGCTGCACCAAGCCAATGCAACCACCACGATGACCGCCATGGCCTCCTCACTGTCCCCTTCCTCGTGCAGAAGCCCCCCTTGAAGAGCTCAGCGGAGGTGGTAGCGCTGCCGCCGGTCCTAACGCTGAGGCCTCTCGGCTCAGCATCCTTGGCCTTTGTTGAAGCCAAGTCCATCCTGAGCCTCGCGCTACCCATAGCCTTCACCGGCCTGCTGCTTTACTGTCGTTCCTTGGTCTCCATGCTCTTCCTCGGCCGGCTCGGCGACTTCGCCATTGCCGGTGGCTCCCTGGCCATCGGGTTCGCCAACATTACCGGCTACTCCGTCCTCTCCGGCCTCGCCATGGGCATGGAGCCCATCTGCGGCCAGGCCTTCGGCGCGCGCCGCTCCCACCTCCTCGGGCCGGCCCTTCACCGCACCGTTCTCCTCCTCCTCTCCGCCTCCGTCCCCATCGCCCTCCTATGGTACTACATCCGCTCTCTCCTCCTCCTCGTCTGCCAGGACATGGCTCTCGTCGCCGCCGCCAGCTCCTACCTCCGTGCCTGCCTTCCTGACCTCATCGTCCAGTCTTTTCTTCACCCTCTCCGCATTTATCTCAGAGCTCAGTCCATCACGCTCCCGCTGACCATGTCAGCCGGGCTAGCCGTCGTCCTCCACCTGCCCATCAACTACCTCTTGGTATCTGTTCTCCGCCTCGGCATCGGCGGCGTCGCCTTGGCCTCCGTTTGGTTTCACTTCAACGTCGTTCTCTTCCTCCTTGGCTACATCTATTTCTCCGATCTCCGCCGGACCACGGGAGGACTAAGCTTCAGCTCCGAGTGCTTCAAAGGATGGAGGCCGCTTCTAAACGTCGCTGTCCCCAGCTGCATCTCGGTGTGCTTGGAGTGGTGGTGGTACGAGATCATGATCATCTTGTGCGGTCTCCTCGTCAACCCAGAGGCCACCGTCGCTTCCATGGGTATTCTGATACAGACCACCTCACTCATCTACGTTTTCCCGACCTCGCTCAGCTTTGCCGTGTCGACTCGGGTCGGCAACGAGCTCGGCGAGAACCGGCCCGACCGAGCTCGTCGAGCTAGCACCGTCGGACTGTCATGCAGCGTCGCGCTCGGCCTCGCCGCGTTCGGGTTCGCCGTCTCGGTGCGCCACGTGTGGGCCAGGATGTTCGCCCGTGACTCCGCCATCTTCGAGCTCACCGCGTCGGCGTTACCGGTCCTGGGCCTGTGCGAGCTCGGGAACTGCCCGCAGACCACCGGGTGCGGGGTCCTGAGAGGAAGCGCGCGTCCCAAGCTCGGCGCCAACATAAACCTGGCCTCCTTCTACGTCGTCGGCATGCCGGTGGCGGTCGGGCTGGCCTTCTGGACGCCGCTCGACTTCAAGGGTCTGTGGCTGGGGTTGCTGTCGGCGCAGGCCACCTGCGTCGTGCTCATGCTCGTCGCCATCCACAGAACCGACTGGGACACGCAGGCCGAGCGGGCGCAGCAGCTCACTGGGGGACAGGAAGCCAACAAAAATGGATCGCCAAAGATCGAGCAACCAGTTCCTCATTATGAAGTATAATTCTTCCTCCTCCTTTCTCGGATTCTGGCTTCTTTAACCACGAATATGTATGTCTACAGCAACAAGGAATCGAACATGTTCTCAAATCATTTCTTTCCGGTTGCAATATACTGTATCTTATCCTTATACATTACAAGATATGAAGTGCATCCTTATACATTTAGATGAAACTGAACTCAAGATTTCATGTGATTTGGTGCTAAAAGAACACACACACACACATACTTATTTCTCTCTCTCAGTCTCTCTCCCCTCCTTATATCAATGCTTGCATGCCTCAGTTTTTGTTCTTTCTTTTTTCTGAAAAGAAAAATATAATGTTGCTTCAGAAAAATACAGAAGATGCCATTAGCACCAAAAAATAAATGACAATAAATCATCACATTTACATCTTCTCATTGATGAGGATAGTAATTATGATAAGACTCGGCTGACATCAGATGATGCCACACGCAATAACACCTGGTCAATGCAGACCGAAACGTCGACCGAGGCTCATTAACATCCTACCAAAGCTCAATTCTTCACGCCACGCCAACACAGTCAGACGCTACCAACCTGCCCCCTGCAAGCGGGCAGCTCAGGAAGCAGTATGCTTCCCTATAAATACTCTCTCGTTCATTAGAAAGAGGGGGGGAGACAGACACACAAAAACACCTCTTCATCTGAAACCCCCTCCACATTTGCTAACTTGATCGTCGGAGGGGTCGGGCCGAGCGCCTCGGCCCGACCTTTGTGCAGGTGCGAAGCCGAAGGTCCCCTCCGGACACGCAGGCAAGGAGCTCCTGCCCAGAGGAGACGGCTACACCGTCCCGATCGGACACCGCACCGGACCGCCTCAGCGGGCTCGAGGAATGCCCCAGGGATATCCCCGTCGTCCGGACCCGAACCGAGCCGCGTCGGCCCCGAGGCCATGGCTCAAAGTTGTTTTCCACAACAGATTGGCGCTAGAAGGAGGGCCCGGAATGTCGGGTGACTCCCCGCCTAAGCCGTGTCCCTCGGTCGTAGACTGCCCGAGTTCTGCCTCAGGACGGCCTGTCCGCCTGCGTCATGCTCCTCGGCCGCATGTTGCCTGAGACCACACCTGCGCGGCCAGCCCGCCTGCGTTGTGCTCCTCGGCTCCTCGGCTCCTCGGCCCCATGCGCGCGGCCAGCCCGCCTGCTTCGTGCTCCTCGGCCCCACCTGCGCGGCCAGTTGGCCTGCGCCGTGCTCCTCGGCTCCTCGGCCCCACCTGCGCGACCAGCCCGCCTATGCCGTACTCCTCGGCTCCTCGGCCCCATGCGCGCGGCAAGCCCGCCTGCTTCGTGCTCCTCGACTCCTCAGCTCCTCGGCCCCATGCGCGTGGCAAGCCCGCCTGCTTCGTGCTCCTCGGCTCCTCAGCTCCGTGGCCCCATGTGCGCGGCCAGCCGCCTGCGTCGTGCTCCTCGGCTCCTCGGCCCCATGCTTCCCGAGACACACCTGCGCGGCCAGCCCACCTGCGTCGTCCTCCTCGGCTCCATGCTCCCCGAGGTCACACCATGCGTCGGCCTGCCCTTTTAAGTGTGCTCGTCGGTCGCACGCCACCTGGGTCACCGCTGCACATCCGACCCTTCTTATTTGCTAAACCCCACGATTCCCACACCTCCGACAAGGCGCTCGGTTGGGACAGTTTCTCAAAGCTGAAGCCATGCCTCGAACCCCCCTTTTACGGCATGACTTCCTTCGGGGGGGAATATGATGAGGATAGTAATTATGATAAGACTCGGCTGACATCAGATGACGCCACACGCAACAGCACCTGGTCAATGCAGACCAAAACGCCGACCGAGGCACATTAACATCCTGCCAAAGCTCAATTCTTCACGCCACGCCAACACAGTCAGACGCTACCAGCTTGCCCTCTGCAAGCGGCCAGCTCAGGAAGCAGTATGCTTCCCTATAAATACCCTCTCGTTCATTAGAAAGAGGGAGGGGAGACCGACACACAAAAATACTTCTTCATCTGAAACCCCCTCCACATCTGCTAACTTGATCGTCGGAGGGGTCGGGCCGAGCGCCTCGGCCTGACCTTTGTGCAGGTGCGAAGCCGAAGGTCCCCTCCGGACGCGCAGGCGAGGAGCTCCTGCCCGGAGGAGACGGCTACACCGTCCCGATCGGACACCGCACCGGACCGCCTCAGCAGGCTCGAGGAACACCCCAGGGAGATCCCCGTCGTCCGGACCCGAACCGAGCCGCATCGGCCCCGAGGCCACGGCTCAAAGTTGTTTCCCACGACACTCATATGTATAGCTAGTAAATTGATCATGATTTGCTTGCACTCCATTGACCAAATTACTGGCCCACAGTTTTTGATAGAATTGTTCCCATGTCAAACATATTTAAAATGAGGTAGAACTGAGATTATTACTCGTGATTTGAATTTAAGTATTTTGGATAAGGAGTGAAGCTTATCAAATTGATGATTTAATCATATCGATCATAACGAATCTAATTCGAAAAACACTACCTCATACGGTAGGTATGAGGTTGGAGGTATACAAAGACATGAAGATGATGTTAATGGAGCTTACTAGGGTTTGATTCTAAGTTATGACTCAAACTTTAATATAAATATAATATCTTAAATAAGAATTGTTATGATATCCTAATTTAGTTCAATATTACATGTAAAAAGATAATCGAGCCTATACAATCGTAACAAATGTATCAGAGCAAATACTATGTTGCATGATGAGAAATAAAAAAAAATGACCTTCTATGAATGATGAGAAATCGTAACTAATGATATATTTGAATCTTAAGTTTGAAAGATCATAAAGTATGATATGATAACGAGTCGTTTTAAGAACTAGAAAAAGTTTACTGATAATAATTTAAGGTTGGATATTTTAAACTTAATAAGTTTGATATATTTTATTTAAACATAAAATATAATAAAAAACCAAAGAAAAAACTACTGGTTTTAATTATTATTATTATTATTATTATATATATTGTTTGCAAATTTAATTATTATTTTGCATACTATCAGTGTCAAAAAGTCCAATTAACTTTCATGTCTTTCCTGTTTCATATTTGATGCAAAGTCTTCCTCGAGCTTCAAGACAACACACACAGCCTTCATTTAGCTGTTTGATGAGGAAGACCATATTGCATGCCCATCATGTTGGCATGAAGGCTAAATGGATAGAAATTGGTCAAGATTAATTAGGGGTCAATAAAACTTATATATTTACTAGGATGAACATATAGAGCACAATAATTTAATTATAGTTTTTCTTAACGTTGGCTGTATTGCAATTTGCCATATGAATCAATTTTGCGGCAGAAGACCTCTCTCCTATGTAAAAAAAAAAATTAGCATAAATCTTTTGTTTATCCTTTCACATAAATTCTAGAAAATTTCTTTTCGATCTTTATAAAAATATTAATGAAATCCTAAAAGCATTTGAAGTATTTTCTTTCATGTTTCACTTTCGTTGAGATCTTAAAAAATATGTGATGTTTATAGAATAATCAAACTATAATTTTTTAAAAAATTTTTCATTCATAAACAAGTCTTTTCATACTTGGTTTCTTTATTTTTAAGGACATTAGATCAAGAAATCCGAAACTATTTGTGAACCATAACAATCACATCTCACACAAGTATATGAATAATATTGATTAGTTCATTGCTTTGCTCTTTTATGTTAGAGTGTTAAGTAAATAAATCATATTCCATCACTTAAATCTGATAATAACACATAAATCTTTTGTACATCCTTTTACATAAATTTTAATTTTTTTAATTTTTATAAAAATATTAATAAAATCCTAAAAGCATTTGAAGTATTTTTCTTGTATGTTTCACTCTCGCAAAGATCTTGAAATACATGTGATATTTATAAAATAATCAAATTGTAATATTTAAATTATTTTCATACTTGGGTTCTTTATCTCTAAAGATATTGACTCCAAAAATCCAAAACTATTGGGGAACTATAACAATCAAAACTCACATAAGTAAATGAACAATGTTAATTACATATTTAGGTGTTCATTGCTTTGCTCTATATGTTAGAGTGTAAGTGAATCAATCATATTCCATCACTTATATCAAAAATATTTTTTGAGTTATATACATACATGTGTGTGTGTGTGTTTGTTTGTTAAATATTTTTGAGTGAATCTTAATGATAAGTGAAGTTTGAACATAGTAATAAAATAATTTATGTCTTAAATTAGAAGGGGGAAATATGTATATCTACTAACCTCAAACTTAGAAGGAGAAAATGTGAAAATTACTATGGCAATAATTATATATAGATGCATATTTACCTCAAACTAACATCTTAATGTTAATTACTATGACAAGAATTATATATAGATACATATCAAACAACCATGTTTCTTCACTTTTGTCAAGATCTTGAAATATCTAATTTTTAAAATTTTTTCATTCATAAAGAAATCTTTTCATACTTGGATTTGGCTCAAGAAATCCAAAACTATTTGTGAACCATAGCAATCACAATTCACACAAGTAAATGAATAAAATTAATTCCTTGTTTTGGTGTTCATTGTTTTGCTCTTTATGTTAGAGTGTAAGTAAATCGATCATATTCCATTACTTGAAAAAAAATGATAATATCACATGAATCTTTTGTATATCATTTCACATAAATTTTTTTTATATTTATAAAAATATTAATAAAATCCTAAAAGCATTTGAAGTATTTTTCTTCTATATTTTTTCACCCTTGTCAAGATATTGAAATGCATATGATATTTATAGAATAATCAAATTATAATTATAATTTTTTTCATTCATAAACAAATCTTTTAGTACTTGGGTTCTTTATCTTTAAGAATATTGAATCTAGAAATCAAAACTGTTTAGGTGAACCATAACAATCAAAACTCACATAAGTAAATTGACAATGGTCATTACTTGTTTAGGTGTTTGTGCTCTTTATGTTAAGAGTGTAAATGAATCAATCATATTCCATCACTTATTTCCAAAATCTTATTTGAGTTATATATATATATATATAATATTGTTCTTCGTTGTTATGAGAAAATAAACATGGGAACTTAATTACCTGATTATTAATATCTTTTAGTCTCAATAAGTATATATGATAATTTATTGTCGGTTCGTTGAAAGGGAATGATTGGTCCGTTTCAGTCAAATCTCTGTCAACGAGACTAATCAGGATTTAGGGGCCACTAATCGCATTTCCCGTTCCACGATTAGACAAAAGCGGCACTTCGTCTCACCGCATCATCGAATTACACGTTCGTCTACCTGTCTCATGGTTGGATTTATATAGTGGGCCCGCGCTTGCGTCGCTTTACTGTGCTACTCGACGGTAACGGAGTCTAAAGGGTTAACGAGCGATCGGCCGAGTGGCATGCATACACGCGTCGTTCTAGTATTGGACAGTGTCTCTTTTGTGGAAGCTGTTTCCTTGCTCCGCCTGCACACCGGATCTCCTCCTCCCCAATCACCTGAGGCTTTTAGCCGAAGCAAACAGCCGCCACGCTTCCTCTGTGCCGAGGAGAAGGGAGAAGCGCTATCTCTCTCTCTCGCTCTCGCGCGCGCGCTCGCCTCTCTCTTCCAAGTCAACCGTTCTTGCCTCTTCGAGCTCTCTGCTTTCCATTCTCCGCCTCCAAAATCCGATCGCACGTCTTCAATCATCCATCCCCTTCGTTACCGCCGCCTCGGGGTTCTTTTACCATGATTTTTCGGCTTTTTAATGCTGTGTTTCTTCTACCTTTGGAATGCTGATTTCACTAGGGCTTTCCTCCGCAATGCAGCCCTTTCTACCAATCTGGATTAATGAGGATTGTTTTACTGTCTTTTGGATGTTTAGGATTCCGTTTATGTGGTGAAGTCGCTCCCAAGTCAAGTCCTTTCTTTCTCTCCTGCGTGGTGATCGCTAGGTCGTTGGGTTTCTTGTGATCCTTTTTCGTGGTAGGGCGACGATCGAATGGACCAGGTGAGCCGCCGCTGTGCTGCTGTAGATGAAGAAGGTCTTGATGGCTTTCTCTAGTGGTAAAAATGAGGGGTTTTGGTCGCAGTATGAGAAGGTGGAGAAGATTGGAGAGGGGACCTACGGGGTGGTGTACAAGGCCCGGGATCGTCTCACCAATGAGACGATAGCTCTGAAGAAGATCCGGCTGGAAAACGAGGACGAGGGGGTTCCAAGCACTGCCATCAGAGAGATCTCTCTGCTGAAGGAAATGCAGCACAACAACATTGTCAGGTCGCTCTTTGCCTTGCTGATTTATCTGCTGGCTGCCTTGTTGATCTTATTTTGCTATCTCATCATGACATTGCTGTAACTTTGCTTACTTTTTCCCTTTGTATGTGCTTCCATTAGCAATTCTGCATATGTTCGAAAGGACTAATTTATTTAGGATTTTATATTTTTGTATTTACCAAAGTACTTAGACTCATGGAACTAACTAATAGCCTGATGTTTTAATTATGAACTATGTGGGCTCATGTAGAACTAAATGGATCATGTATCCAATTGCTATCTAGGGTGTCATTCTGTTAGGCCATAGACTCTGAGGCCCTGTACATGTCATCATTGAATAGATATCTTAAGTTCCTGCCTAACTGATCTCGAATACAAAGTTGTCGTCAAAGGTAATGCACAAAGGTAAGGTTTGCAAGTACAATTGGGTTCAAGGTTAGCTAGAGGATTTAGGATTCTCATCGGTTTGTATCTGCTTGCCCAGACAGATTTCACTGTGGCATTAGGCTTTTCTAAGATATAGCAAATCATCCAAGATCAGCCTAAAATCATCTAGGATAACTGAGATGCTTGGATTGTGAGATTAGTTAATCTATATGCTGCTAATATCCTGATCCAGATTAGTTCAATTCGATTGTGATTAACTGGATTAGGATCGATCAATTCCACGAAACATGTACCAGCTGCTCAGCGTAGATATGTTTCTCAAAAGTAGCTTTGAGTCTTTGTGGGCACATGATTAGCAAAGAATTTGACTTTTTCTGTAAAATTAAGGAGTTGCATTATTTGCTTCTAATTGTGTCATTATCAATGATGTACTTTCACTTGCTTAAAATTTTTGTGCGAGTAACTTGCTATGTGCTCAATTATACAAACTAATAACTAAGGGCAGTTGGTCTTTTAAATTCCAATTGGTAAACAGTCCTTTTTGCTACCTTGCAAGTTTTGATCTCACGTTAATTTTTTTACACCTCTGTTTTACTTTGGTTTTGTTGGATTGAACAAATTCCTTTAGCCATAAGCATGATATGAAGTTCTGAAGGACTGTATAATGGTTAAATATAAATCTTCCTATATAAATTCTCAGTATATTTTCTTGTTTTTTCTTTTGTTGCTTCTTCTTGCTTGTCATTATGATGATAGACAATTTTTCATAATTGTTCCTAATATCAAATTAAAAAGCTAAAGTTTTGGTGATTTTGACCATTCTTTGGCAACAGATTGCAGGATGTAGTCCACAGCGAGAAAAGGATTTATTTAGTCTTCGAGTATCTTGACTTAGACTTGAAGAAGCACATGGATTCTTGCCCGGAACTTGCTAAAGATCCACGATTAGTCAAAGTGAGCTAGTCTTTCTCAGTAGAGTATGTTAGTTTATGCTACATATTGCCTATTAGATAACATGCTTTCAAATAGCTCTCACAATGGACATTGGTTGTAGAAGGAAGAACTTGGTAAAGGTTAGCTAAATGTAGTTTTGCAAAAAAAAAAAAAAAAGCTCAAACTTTTTTATTATTTTCCTCGATTAATAATGTCTTTTGTATTCCATACCATTTTTGATTCATAAATATAAATAATTGTGAATGCAGAAAAGAATGTTGACTTTATCTTTGTTGAAAGTTCATAACTTGCTGCCATTTTGAACATAAATAATCCTTTTGGGAGCTTCTCTTATTGAAAATTCTGGTAGTTCTATTAAAGCCGATCCATGCTTTTGAGTTACAATGCAGAAAAAAGGTCATTTTCACAAGTTTAAATGCAAATAGAGGTTGGTTCTTCTTGGTATGTTGTATATACAGGATATTAGAAATATGATCTTGATTTATGGTAGCTATTATCTTGGAGGCTTATTTCTTGCTGTTTCTTGTACCTGCAGACATATTTGCATCAGATACTTCGCGGCATTGCCTATTGTCATTCTCATAGGATTCTTCATCGGGATCTGAAGCCTCAAAATCTTTTGATTGATCGGCGAACTAATGCATTGAAGCTTGCAGACTTTGGGCTTGCTAGAGCTTTCGGTATTCCTGTTAGGACATTTACACATGAGGTGCTACTATGCAATAATTTTATTATCACACTTGAATAAACACTCAAAGTTATGTATATAAGTTATTTACGTGTCAGCTACAATTTTTTCTGAAGAAATGAAACTCACTTCACATCAAATTTGATCTTTTAGCATAATATGTGTTGCCATTTCTTCAAAGCTATTTGTAGTTCTGTTTGATGTGGTACTTGTTGCTTGATGGCTGTCTTAAGGAGTTTAGTTTCTTCTTTGCAACATTTTTATAGTTGTTTATACTTTATACTAAATTGGATAATATGTAGACTAAAAAAGATTTATCTAGTGCTGCCAGTACCCCTTATCTTAATTGACTGTTGGCACAGTACATACCACAGGCACAACATAGCAAATTGCCATGCTGACATATGGGTGCTAGCTGCTTGATAGAGATACCGAGTGATCTGTTCCCTGGACTTCCTTTGAGGTCAATGAGGTACTGTGAAGTGCTTCTGAGCATGGTGAGGCATTAACGACTGCAAAGATTTTCTCGAGCCTTAAGGGCATGCACCAACCTGTCTTAAACAGATAATTTGAACCAGCTTTTTCCTTATAGCCAATTCAGTCCAGCTCAGGCAGGTTGAAACCTAAGACCACGGGAAACAATTATTAATTTTTTTAGTGTGAACTGGTACTAGATCCCTCTTATGGATCTTAGAATCTTGTGCCAGCTCAAGTAGTTTCAGTCTATGCTCAACTTGCTGAAACTTAAACTCTTGTGCTAAAGACTAAAATTCTCGTCTGTCTCATCTGTGATTTTGTCTATTGCTTCAGGTAGTAACACTCTGGTATAGAGCACCAGAAATCCTCCTTGGATCCAGGCATTATTCTACACCTGTGGACGTGTGGTCAATAGGCTGTATTTTTGCTGAAATGGTGAATCGGCGACCATTGTTCCCTGGAGACTCTGAGATTGATGAATTATTTAAGATATTCAGGTATTTGTTGTTTCATGAATCCTGAAAATTACTTTTCTTATATCGCACCTAAACTTTGTAGGCTATTTTATTTTTTATAGAGTGTTGGGTACCCCTAATGAAGACACTTGGCCTGGAGTTACTTCCTTACCAGACTTCAAATCTGCTTTCCCCAAGTGGCTTTCCAAGGTATGAATGAAGGATATGCTTATTTGATTTCATACGTTGGTCTTAGGAAGGCTGGATAAATGAAACAGATTATAAGGAGCTATTTGAACACCTACAGCATTTCCCCAAACCCATTATTGTTAGGATAAATGAGAAAAAAAAAAGTGGTTGTAGCATGACAATATAACAAGTCATAATGTCCTGATAATGTCCCAACTATTAGAGATCTGCTACATGGATTTGTTTTATCATTAAGCTATATACAAGATAATATTCCTTATTAAATCAAGAGTATTTAAATATCTATTATAGTTTTTAGAAAAGTTTTTGTAGATTTTTCTCTAATTATTACACCAGTAATACAAATTAGCTCACCTCGTATAATCACGTCTATGTCTCCTTTGAGGATCTCCTTATCATCTTCCAAAGTTTTTCCTCATCTTATTTTTTATTACCACTACATCTAGTTGTTCATTTATTAAAACATTTTTTCTTAGATCTTTCCTGGTGAATCCATACATGTAGCTTAATATTTTCGTTTCAACAATACAAAGTTCTTAAACATGTCAAACTGACCTAATAACTATCTTATAAAATTTTACTTTAAAAGAAAATAATTTGATAATTATACAGAACTCCCTAAGCTTCTCTCAGCTTCAACCATCAAGCTTTTTACTCTATAGACAAAATCAGCATCATCTCTTTATTTTGTTAAATAATAGATCTAAGATTTTTAATAATTCTTTTACTTATAGAAGGTTCTCCATCCATCCTAACTACTTATACTTTTTTCTCTTAATCTTACTAAGTTTATATATTATATATCTTCAGTTTTAGTCCTTAATTATCATCCATTCCTAATTTCATTGTGTGACTTATTACCATAATTCTTCTATAATTAGATCAGTTGGATATCTCCCTTATCCTTATAAATTGATAATTAAAATTCTTCCTTCATTCATCACACATTTGTCTAATTTTCAAGATTTTGTTAATTGTTATATAAACTAATCAACTAAATTATTTCTTAATCTTTTAAACTTTTCAAAATCAAATAGAAACATTGTCGGGTCTTATGTTCTTATCTACTTTTGCCATTTTCAAAATCTCCTTTCTCTATTGCCTTAATTTTGTGAACAATCCAAGATCGCTAGACCTACCAATATTGTTTATCTTTAAAACTAAGGCATTTATGGAATGTTTATAAAATAAAAAAATCTTTCATCTTTCTAAATTTGTGTATCATTAAGTAATTTTTTTTTGTCTCTATTCTTTATACACTTAACATTCCCTAAATTTATACTTTTTATTTCTCAAACTATAACAATCTGAGAAATATTCTTTTCCTAGCCTTAGTTCCTAACTTATCAAAAAAGTTACCATAAACTTTATATTTTGCCAAACTTAAAGTGTTCCCTTCTTGTGTCTTTATTTCAGTTGCTATATATTCTAAAATTTTTCTCATTCTTATAATTTTGTTCATTATTAAAGTATATCATCACGATCTGACCTATCGGATAATTTACCTATTAACTTCATTGAGCCTGCACTACTGGCCTCAAATGTTTAGGCCAAAATTAACAATATTACACCCCTTATATGTCAATTTCTCTAGTATTAAAATTAACACATTTATTAACTTTTGATGTGAGACTAAACGGGATGATACAATCTCCCCACTTAAGGCTTTGATGTTCTCGTCAAAGCCTAATGTAGTCCAATTACACCATAGTATAGTGTTTGTGAGGCATAGCCCGGTGGTGACGCCACGTCGTGACATACGCTCTAGTCTCGTTCATGGCCAATCCTTTCTTACTTGAGCATCTTACCGTGCCCCAAGACTAGGTCAACTCTAATACAAATAAATTGTCATGATCTGACCTGATGGAATAACTAATTAATTCATTGAGCTTGAACCATTATGAAAGCTTAAGTAGAAGTTAACAGTAGTACACCCATCAGGCTCTTATAAATCAATCTTAGCTTTTATCCAGTTTCAATTTTGGACTAAACGGGGTGTTACAATTTGAACTCAATGAGGTGTTATCTTGTATTTTTAACATACTTGTTTGTGTGATAAATGATTCTTTCCCCCTTTCTAATATGGAGCTCATTATTCAATTTGCATCTGTGGCACAATTCAATGCTATGACAGCTTTTATTTTACTTGCTTTGGTCTGTTCTTGAAGGCCTATAATTGGATTTGTGCTGTGCAGGACCTGGTGACAGTAGTTCCAAATCTTGCAGCTGCAGGAGTTGATCTTCTTTCTGTAAGTCCTGCCAATTTTGATATTTGCATACCTAAAAGATCCCTTGCTTTTTTAATGTGAAGTTCAGGACAAGCTCAAATTATTTTGGTACATAAATAATACCTTGTGAAGTAAAGACCATATACATGATTGCAAGTCACTGTGAGGCATGACCAACATTGTGAATTTTCTCCGCTTGAATCTTAGTAAATGATAGCATGCAGCATTATGTGTCCAGATTTGCTAATTCAACCTCAGTTGTCTTTGATTCTGATAGCTAATATTGCTTATCCTTTTAATGGTTGGAACACTCGAGACAAATTTTTAGCTGTTAAATGATAAAACATAGATACTTTGTTTTTGTGGAACTAATTTGTATCTAATTAATAGCAAATCCTGACCATATCCTGGTTAATGTTCTTTGTTGCTAATTGTCCAATTAACATCTTGGTCACCAGAAAATGCTATGCTTAGACCCAAGTAAAAGAATCACAGCTCGACAAGCTCTGGAGCATGAGTATTTCAAGGATCTTGGATTGGTGCCATGAGTAATGTCCTCATGACTCATGGCAAATTATCAGCTAGGGCAACAAAATTCTGCAGCTCATCTTTATATCTCTGCTACCTCTGCTACCCGTCATGGTTGCCTTCAAAATCATCAGATGTTCCCTACTAGGATCGTCAACATTCACATCTTGACATGATCTCAGTTTGGTACAAAGAAGCCCCATTCATAGTTCACCTATATTACTTAGTATAACAATTTATGACAAGTTTTGTATTTGTATGTGCTCTCTCTCTCTCTCTATTGTTTTGCACCTATTTCTTGTTTGTTATTGACCTCTTTAGAGAGAATTAAGTATCACGTGTATGCTTGAAATATTTTCCTTGCTGTTCTGTTTGCAGAAATATTATTTCTCGTATTCATGCTACAAGAGATGATGCTTTCCATTGTGTGAGAAAAGAAAAAAATGCTGAATTTTTAGTTCTGATTGCACTGAACTAATAAACGTCATATATTGCATTTTGTCATGACTCGATTTATTTAGGGGTGGCACAATGTTGTGTTGAGCTGCTGGCATTTTTCACTGTGTTTAAAGCTGTAAAACATAGTCTGATGAGAATTTTCTCTCCCATTTTGACCTTGACTTGCATGAGAAATGCTGCTTTTGATCTTTAAATGCTGCAACCAAAACAGATCATTTAGTGCTTCAGATGTGCCTGAGATAGATCTCTCTGAGGAGCTTCTTGATCCAAGAAAGGTTACAGATCATTTAGTATGCTCAAGATGTGTCCGAGATAGATGTCTCTGAGGAGCTTCTTGATCCAAGAAAGGCATGATGCTGTCCTCCTTTCCCTAATCGATTACTAGAATGGTAAGACTAAATTCCTAGTATACTAGTATTGTCTCGGTCATGGCTCCGAATGGTATCGTATCCATCCATATAATTAAAAATAACAAATGAAAAATTGCAGTATCGGTGCTATATTATCCTATATCGAGAGGCATAAACCTATGCATCGGAGCTATATTATCTTATATCGAGAGGCATAAACCCTATATCGGACGTTACCGGGCGTATAGCATCGAACATTATCGAGCATGCTGGGTGGTACAAGATTTTTGTACTGGATGATATTTCAATTTATCCTGATCTACATAGCCGTGAAATATGGGGCATATAAATATGGTCCATGGCATACATATCGCATTGAGCAGCATTCTTCTACTTAAAAGGCCATTTCCAATGATACTTAACAGGACTGAGACCAAGTGCTCCCCTTTCTTGTTCTCGTTGCATCATACAGAAGTATTGGCAGTCTATCCTACAATTCCAGTGTTTCCACTGAACACAACCATCTTGCTTATGCCATGGACTGTCAACAAGCACACCATCAGATAGAAACTGGCAGTGCTGAATTCAGCTGGTTCCAATAGATCCTGTCTTTTCACATTCTCAAGCATCCAAAGGAATGCCAACGAGTCCTGTGCTATATAATTTCTTCTTGGAGCATTCTATTCTCATTTGTTTGATTAAAAGAGAGATTAAAAAAGGCTTCCCGACATCTACACACTGAAAGATACAAAAATGAGTGCTGGCCCTGCTACCAATGAACCAATGGTTACTCAGCCAAGATTCCTGTACAGCAACAAAGCTATGAGATTCCAATGGTCTAAAGATGAACTTTCTCATTCGAAAAATAGGGCTAAAGATGAACTGATATTTCACTTCTCAAATAGGGACTCACCAACGATCCACATAATCCTATATTGTCATCTATACTTGGAGTATAATCGCCTATTGTCGTCTGAGTAATCATGATTTATAGTTGATTCTGGATTGACTCAAGATGAGAGAGAAGGATAAAATTGGCACCATAAACACCATTTCTCACTCGAACAAATGATTGTAACTTATACAACAAAAGATTAGATGGTCCAGCTATTGGTTCTTGTATCATGAAATCATGATACCAACATCTTGTTCGTCGACCATTTCCACACCTTCAGTTCACCCGTGCCATCTCCCGTAAAAAATAGGTCACTAGGTCCAACTTCCATTGCTCTCACCTCTTTCTTGGAGAATATCTTACCCCGCTCGATGAATCTAGAAAGAGAAACAGGGTTCATATGGTGTCTCAAATCAGACATCAACTTATATATATATATATATATATATATATATATATATATGCATGTATACTTACGAAGGAAGGTCATAGATATGAATGCTTTTGTCGATGCAAGAACATAGCAAGACTGGTTTGGCTTGAGCATCATGCATGCCACGTAGAACAAGCACACCCTGGGAACAAAAATGGCATTCGTTAGTAACACGGGTGAGTAGATTAGGTTGAAAATTCCTATCTTCCTACAGAAGCATGTTGCACAAACATAATCAGGTGTCGGCTTGCAACAACTCCACCAACATGTGATGTGCAATGCGAAGGACAAGAATCCAATATCTAAAGCTACTGCTGAAGTGGACATTCTCATATAACAGAAGAGGTGCTGCTCATGCCGAGTAACAACTGGCCAGCGTGGTGTGCATCTAAAGGGTGAGAGGTGGGGACTGGGCAGTGTGCTTCTTGATGCACGCCACGTTGTCGCTACTGCAGGTTTAAGACAGGCACCAAGTCATGGCATGCACCAATTCTGAAAGAATACATGTGATTTCTGTCGGTTCAAAGTGCTTACAATAGCAATGCAAAAAGGCTGATCTGTCATTAGAAGAGATAATACAATTCCATGCAAACAATACAGAATCATGGGCATATAACCACTTTACATAATTCCTAAAAAAGATAACTACACAAGAACATAAATTGTGATGAAGAATCAAAATTATATTAGAGTCACAGAATACCCTAAATAAGTAAGCACACAATATACTTTATTCCAATTTAAATATATTTCTAGAACGACAAAAGAAACATCCTAACAATTACAAACTGACTGCGCTATACAAATTCTTCAATTGAATGGCCATTATAAGAGAAATAATCTGCAAAACATCAATTTTAAAAGTACAAGCCATGTATTGAAGCACACATTAAAAGGATCACATATTCTGAAACCTACATCCATATCTTAGTGATGTCATTACGTATTGCAAGAGAAATTAGCTTCATGGCTTCAGTAATTTCTGTTTGCCGGACCGTTTTAATTAACAAAAGCTTCACCAATGTCAGAGAAGAAGGTACTAGAGAAAAAAGCTACAGAAGCAGTTGTTATGTTGTTATATGAAAATTTAACTTTCGAATCAATACAGGACACTAGTGCTCCAATGGAATTCATAAATGCAAAGATGTAAACTATGAGTGAATATTTAACCACAGTTTGTTATAGAACAGGTGTGTACATGTTCCTTGTTGTGAATGAATTTTACTTCCAGGTTTCCGCTTTCTGTAGCAGCCCAAACCTGTACAAAGGAATGGCATGAGGGAACTAGGTCAGTTATCCTGTTAATTGAGCATTCTGAGTGTCAAATTAAATCATGAAGTCTTATGGTTACAACAATAAGATACTGACCTTAATTGTTTGGTCCAAAGAAGAAGATAGCAAAAATTGATCCCAACAAAGTAATGATGTAACAACGGACGTATGGTCATTGAGGGTCTGAAGACATTGTAAAGTTGCAAGATCCCAGACCTGAAAAATATAATTTCCAGATATTCAGAATTCTACTTTAGCCAAAATTTTACGGGACCAAAGAAAAACAAGGCTAAACAACAAGAATGCATCTCATGTTAATTTTAGGGATAGCATCTCACTTTTCAGTATACATCTAAGTCGATTGGGAAAATCCATTACATGTTTAGGAGATAAATTTGGAGCTTTGAGAATGAAATTTAATTCTTAGCAATGATTTTTTCACAAATTTTTAAAAAATTATGCAGCCTTGGTTTGGAAAATAAGGCTGAAGTTCATTGGAACACCTTTCACACGAATGACTCAAGCTTAACAACATCAGATGTTTTTGAAAAACTTCAATGCTGGATGGGGCTGGTTTTATTTTGTGCTGACCAAATGGCAGTCCCTTCATTGCAGGAGCTAGATGGAGATATATTGTCACACAGCATTAGAGGTCATTACATGAAGGGCTAAGATAGGTTGTGCAGAATGACGTAAAGAAATTAATGAATGACCCAGAAACTACAAACTTGAATAGTTGGAGGATGAAAACATTATATTTGACATTTTTTCACCTTCAAAAGATTAAAAGTTATTCTTTTTTTCCTTTACAATGTTGGATGAACCAAGCTGCATATTTGTCGGATAATCACGGGTGGGCTTCATGTGCACTATACATGGATGGATTTCTATACCAGCAGGCAAGGATCTATTCTGAGCTTCAGTACCACAGGGCTTGTTCTATTCATTGTTGGCTCTAGTTAATCTAGTTTTCCATTTTAAATGAACAATAAACCCCATTTACGAAAAAAATTAAATTAAGAATATCTTCAAATAAAGCTCAAATCAAGAAAGCAATGCAGTGTGGAAAAATCCTAACCCTGTGTATGTTTGAGAATTATGGCAGACCAAATGACACACATGGGTAGATGAAAGGAGTGAGGCAGGCTTAAGATTTCCCAAATTGACTTAGAAATTTTCATATGTATAAGAACTGGTTACATATTCAAAATTGACCTGCTCTGTGGTTCGTTTGTATCAATACGTATTGCAAAGAGAAACACAGATGAGTTAATTGTCTTGATTTCTCTTTAACTTGGGCTGTATTCAAACCTGAACTAAATTATGGTGTATTTGTATATAGTTAGATGTGGCAAAGAAAGGGCTTACCTAAATTTATTTTGAACTTAAACTAAGATATTACCAGTTATAACTTTTTGTGGTAACTCAAGAGCTAACATATGGAAACAAACAAAAACATTATTTTTTTTTAAACTAACGCAGTTTGCAAGGGAAAATAAAAGGACTGTTCCAGACTTACTGCACAGGAAGACTGACGTTAAGTTCATGAAAGAATAGGTCTTATTTACTAAGGTGCTCAAAAACTATTTTGGAAGGAGCATCATGAAATTAAGGTGCATTCACTTTATTGAGATATTTCATAAAAAAATAATTGTTGTGGTGTTATTTAACGGGATTCATCAAGCTCAATTTACCATCTATCTGTTTTGAGTGGTACATGAAACAAGTCAGCCTTTGCACTAGGATTCTTACTTTTATTGTGTGATCCATGGAACCAGAGTACAGCCTCATGACTCCCACAACTAAAGAAACCACCGCAAGTCGATGGCCATTAAGAGAAGCAGCAGGTTCAAAGCAGTTCCCAGCAACATTGAACTTCCATGCCAATATATGTGCATCCTGTAAAATTAGAGAGAATAGGATTTTTTTTTTTTCCAGACAAATTCAGAAACTAAGCCCACAGACCCAAATAGAGAAAAGAACACAATGGATTCTTAGAAACCAAGCAGAACAGTAGCAACAAAAAGAAATCCTACCTGTGTACCAGCAAACAGCATATCGTTGCCAACAACCAAAGCATAAACTTGTCCGATAGGTCCATCAAGGTTTTGATCTGTTGCGGTTTGTGTGTTCCATGCCTAAATCATCATCGAACAAAATCCAGTATAGTTACTGCAGAAATTACCTACAAGGTGTCGTAGGGCAAATAACCTTGAAAATACTAACCTTGACGGCATTTGGAACTCCAATAAATATCCAAGCACCTTCACTGATCATACATCCAACCTCACCTCCAACATTGAAAACTCCCGTGCACTACGATCGAATGTAACAGTCAGAAACTATAACATTCTAGTTCCAAAATGGTAAGAATATTGAGAGCATCATTACTTGTCCAGTCTGAGAATCCCAAACCCGAACAGATTCGTCCTTGCTGCCAGAGTAGAGCTTGCCGGACTCTGAAGACAGTGCAATACCAGTAACGACCTTACAGAAAAACTCACTCGTTCAACCACCAAATCAGAATACCAATAGAGTAGAAGCACATGAAATAAAGCTGTGCAGAATGAACTACATTCTGATGCCCTTGAAGCGGGGCCAAGAGGGAGAAGCTGTCACCGATGAACCACGAATGCAAGAACCTGCATTTATCCCCATAGCTGCAATTCCCACCGATGAAGTAACTGCAGATCTTGTCGGAAGCCTTGCGGCCCGCTCGGCCCTTTCCCCAACCGGAGATTGAGGCACCGGCCGCACCAGAATTTCCCCGCACGAGGCCCTGGTGATTGCCCCGCCTGGAGGTGGCGCCATCAGCGGACATGGGCTGCGGAAGCTCGCTGTGGAGGAAGCGACAGCGGTGGCGATTGCATCGTCCCGCTTGCCAGTCGAAGCAGACCTTGTTGACCCTGTCGGGCGCACCCTGCGACGATCCTGCTCGCTGGAAAGACCTTTTGTTTCCGTACTGATCGGCCGGTTCGATGTCCATTGATCGATCCGGGAAGTGGTGGTGTGACTCAGTGCGAAAACCTAGAGTAGAAAAGGTGGAATCGGCGTCAAACGATCGATCCAAGAACGGGTGGTGCGGTTCAGCACGAAGCCTCGGGAAGATGACCACGAAGAAGAAGAAGAAGAAGAAGAGATGATTCGATTCAATGTCCAGCAAACGACCCAAGAAACGGCGACGCCGAGACAACTGAAGGCCGGGAAGACGATCAAGAGATGTTGGAAGACGGATAGCAATGATGATGAAGAAGAAATGGGAGAGTGGCACCTCGTTCGGTAGGTATCGCTAAAAAGCCTTAGAGCTTGCTGGGAAAGGAAGAGGAGAGGAGATCAGAGAAGCGGCCTTCCTTCCTTGCGCTCCTAGGATGACGTCTTCCTTTTGGCCGCCTCCTTCCACCTTTGGCTTCTTTCTCCTCCGCCCCGACGACCGACCGCGTCGCCGGACTCGTATAGCTTGGCTTCTTCGCGAGGGCTCGTGCGAGACCCGACGCAAGCAATTAGCTCGGTTTCGTATGGCCGACTCTTCTTCGCCCACGAGTCAGTCGGTCGAACGGAACCCAAAAAGAATCGGTTCGTGCTAATGTCGGCCCAAATCGAAAGTTCATATTGGCGCGTCGGTCTATATTGGAATAAAATTTAACCGGCAAAACTATATTTATACACCTTCAAAATTAATTATTATTTTTTCATATTTATTTTGGTAAGTTTAAATTATACGTATTCTTTTTGGGCTGATGAAAGTCATGAGTAGGAGGGACCACCTCCATAATGCCTCAACTAGTAATTTTTGGAATGTATTTTTGTGGCTAGATAATTTTTTTTAAAATATAAAAAATATCATATGTTTGTGGGGAAGATAATAAGTGTGCGCATTGATTAGTTACCTACGTAAAAAAAAAAAAAAAAATTTTGGATCTCGATGGATTAGCTTGTCAATTGGTTATTATTATTATTATTATTATTATTATTATTATTATTTAGGTTGAACGAGCTTAGACTTAAATTGTTTTGATTTTTTTTTTAAGTAATGCAGTTTTTATTTTGGAGAAGAAACAAACCTAAGGGGCTGTGTTGTGTATTCTCTTCGCATGCAAACGAGGTATAAAAAGTGATAGATCCTTTACACCGTGGCAGTGCGAGCTGGCACGGCTTGGTTCAGTCCCGGGTGGGCAAGATCATCCACGTCGATATTTGGTCAGTGAAGATCATAGTCTAGCTTGGTAGGGCTCGGACTCTAGCTTTAAAGTCGGGGACTCTCTTGGGTTAACCGCTTGCTTTTTGGCCTTCGATCCCTGCACACAGGTTGAGGTCAGGAAGGGGCTCCCGACTTCGACCCGAAGATCTTGTTAGAACTGAGTGGCCAATCTTCCTCTGGTCGACCCCATGAGGGGTTTTTTTTATCCTCTCCTTAGGGGACCAATCATACCTGTAATATTTATTATTGTCGGCGTTGTACTCGGTCGACCCCGTCTCGGCCCTCACGGGATGACGTTGTACTCTGTGGGCACCGTCTCGGCCTTTGCGGGATGACGCTGTACTCGGTCGACACCGTCCCGACCTGTTAGGATCAAAAGCACTAAGAGGGGGGGGGGGGGTGAATTAGTGCAGCGAAAAACTTTCGACGATTAAACCTACGTTCGTACGATAAAATCGTTTCCGACGTAAAACCGTTTTCGAAAACTTAACTTGAAAGCGAGTTCGTAAAAGAGTACAACAAAAGTAATAAGGAAGTAAAACACATATGGAGGTTTGCAGTAATGTAAGCAGCAAGAAGAAATGCAAACCAGAGAGCACCGTAATTTTAGAGTAGTTCGATCAATCTTGACCTACATCCACTTTTGGCTTCCTCCTCCGACGAGGTCACCGACTTCTACTAGAGGCCTTCCTTCAATAAGCGAAGGCCAACCACCCTTTTACAGTTTCACTCCTTTTGACGGGCTTAGGAGATAACCCTTACAGAAATTTCTCTCCTCTTTTGAAAGATTAAAACTTGGAAGAAAAGAGGGATGAGAACTTCTAGTCTTTACAATACTTTTGAGCTCTAAAAATCACAGAGTAAGATTGGATTTTCGATGCTTTTTTGTTGTCCTTTCATGCAGGAAATGGTGGGGTATATATAGGCCTCAAACTGGTTTCAATTTGGAGCTAAAAAATATAATGAAAATCTATGTTTGAGTGTTTTGACCCTCTTGGATGGGAGAGTGAATCATGCTACAATTTGGTGTTAAAATAAAAAGAAGAAAAAAATGAATTTGTTTGACATTCTTCTGAACAGAAGGAAGCGTCAACCACCAAGCCACTAATAGTTTATTGCCCATATTGTCAAGGTAAATGTGACAAGGATCATTAACCTAAGTTTAGCTTTGTTGTGTCTCATATATAAGTTAACCACATCCCACTGCGTCCTTGATGAGACATGCCGAGCAACACCTGACTTGCCCCTTCACCATGTCCATAGAGCTCTAGATTGTTGCTCGGGTGAGGAAATATGTGGAGTAAATGCCGACCTGCCATCTCGCATGTTTTGTCTTACCAACTTGTTATGGGTCTTGTTCTTATTTCATGATGTCCAACAACTTTGTAGAGATGGAGGGCAAACATAACATAGATGAAAGAGAGGGAATCATCTCCAAAGGTGAATCCCAAGCTTTGACATGCATGCCTAGGTAGGCCTTAACAATAATGTGCTAGTTTGTTTTCTATAATACTTTTGTTAATGTCATTGAGTGTTTCTTTACGATAGCTCAGAAAGAAAATGTTATTGAGTGTTACATAATTCTTCAAGTGTGAATCATTAATAAAGTATAGCTTAAAAAATTATTTGAATGATATTATTTTTGTAGTTGAAGATGGGCATACCATTCTCTATTATTTTTTCTTTTGAACTAGTCGAAAAAGTCTAGTCCACTAGAGTATCGGAAGTAGCATACATCTTTGTTTGCACTATAAAAATAGCCATATACTTTGTAGGTTTTGATAAGACATATTTTGGATTCCAACCACATCACGATCCATGCCATATCATACCCCTACCAAGTTAGCACAAGGGGTGTTACCTCGTGCCGAGCTGAGACCGATATTGGGAGGCACCCCCTTGGTGAGTCCCATCCCGAAAAGCTCGGGATAGCGCCTTGCGGCGTCGTTCCGTGCAACCAAGTGGCGGTCGCATAACGGTATCATCTCGCCACTCGGGGGATCGACCGTCATGCCAAATCCGCATACGATCGATCCTCGCACAACAGTATAAAAGCTCATGACCTGTATCGAGCCAAGGGGCGGGAAAAAAAAAAAGAGAAAAAGGCGACTACTAACTTAATCTACGAGGGGTCATAGTCAGGAACCCCCGACGAGGGCCTTTGTGCAGGAGCTCGGTCACATCCGAAGGCACGATCGTCCCGACCGAGAGACGCCTCGCTAGAAGACAGCCTCATTATCCCGACCTCCTGATACAGTCGGTCTAAGCACTTCTGCCAACCAACCAAGATACGCTTTCCCATAAGACAATGTCGACAGCCCGACCCTCGATCCAGCTAGCTCCAACACTTCTTCCGACCAACCGAAAACTCCAGACATCGACTCGTGGACCAAGCTGTGCCAACTCCTCGATCACGGCGCATTAGTTCACTAACAGGTTTAAAGATTTAATAAAAATCTCTTAGTTTTAGAGATGAAAGTGAGAGAAAATAAATTTCTCCTTGGTGAAACGAGCCTGGTTTAGGAGATCCACTTGATTATATACTTTACGAAGTTAGATATTGCACCTCATGTTATCGTTTTTGTAGTTATTCACGGAAAGCAAATTGGATTATATTATGCACTTCAGGAGGTGGTCGTCGTATTGGTTCGATTGTTAGCATGATTGACCTAGAATCCACTGTGATGCTTAGGAGCTTTACGATGTGGTTTATAAGCTATCGGATTCTAGGTCTTTGCCAACTATGTTAATTATGGAAGAAGGTGGATGATGGTATGCATCATCCCAGTTAGAATTTGAACTCATTGTTGGAAAATATAATCCATGATCATTGAAGAATAAGCAATGGTGATGCATGTTAGAGATTGACCCCGGTGCTCTTGCAAAGGGGAGTGTATGGGCCTTGACTCAAGGTCGAGGCTATAGTAAAGGTCGAAAAAGATGTCTTCTCACCAATATGTTCTTGTAAGACATTTTGTGTTTAATTTTTCAATAATATTTTTTTATAAGACCCTCTTTACAAATTTGATATCGTGATAATATGACTAAATTGATTCAACCTAATCCGATTTTTGATTATTGTCATGCTTGGAAGAGGGAAAAAAGTTCTTCTTGGGAGTATGCGATATGAGAGTTACGATTGTACAAGAAAAAATTCCTCTCGAGAGTAGAAAAATGCTCAATCTTATTTTAGATAATTGGGTGTAAATCAACCTATTTTTTACGAGTAAGATGGATCTATAAAAGGTTTTAATGTTCGGATTTAATTTATTGGTTCATAATAAAAACATATATTACATTTAGAGATGACGTAATATATAATATTAGTTTATAACCATCACGTATTAGATGATGGTCTACTGAGAGAATGTTTTTTACAAAAAATATCATGATGATGTGCCATGTCTAGATAACTATTCTCTTTGAATTGATTGAGTTTTCGAATCTGATTAGGTAATTATTAATGGTTGAATATGTATAAATATTAATATCTCTTCTAACTCAACTTAATTAATGTGAAGTGTAGTTAGAAGTAAGAGTAACAACGAGATTTCCTTCCCAAACAATTACTCCGATCCTTCCTTTTTTTTTTGTCTGAGATAAACTGAAATAAATTCTTAAAAAATTGCCAAACAGAACAAATGCTGCCACTTCTTTAATTGTTTCATGAAAATGTGATATCAATTAAGATAATTAAAATAAATGATTAAGAAACTATATTATATCTGATAGGAAATGCAATGACATAGATATTGCACTGCTAACTCACTTAGGTCACCACTTAGAACCGACATGGGCTTATGTCGCCCCCGTGGTCGTCGATCGGAGCACAAACCCTAGGGAAGTTGCACAAGTCAACTATTGAAACACAACAACCAAACCCATCCTCTTAGTTACTCTATTGATCGGATCATCGATCGCCAGAAACCCATCACCCTCAACCATGATTTTGGAAGGACTCGTACGCTTAATCGCAAAGAGTATTAATCCTTGACGTGGCCCAACTCTCCTCCTCAAGTGTGCCCTCGCCGTGACAAACAACATGCCCCCAACCATCCTTCAATGACACAATCAATAGGGAGTTGTGTTTACTAGCTAATGACATAAAAATGAGCTCCTACGACACTAGAGGTTGGCCACTCTCCATCTATAAATCATGTATAAATGCTAGTCTTTAAAACCAGACAAGGCAAGTAGGCTCATTTTAAACTCTTTTGAGCTCTATAAAACCCTCTCCACTCGTTCTATTAACTTAAGTATCGAAAGGGTTAGGTCAAGATATGTCTTAATACTGACCGTTTGTGCATGACTCTAATGCGTCTAAGGAGTAACTAAGGGTAATAAGGAGCATTTTCAACCAAAGCCTAGGCACTTCTTGGGACAACCTTGAGCTTTCTTCAATATACGAGCCACATCTCGTGATGATTACGGGTCGATCATCGTGAGCCAACGGCACCTTCGGAGTCCACCTGTCACCTTAGTCTTCCATCCAAATCGCTCCCATGCAATCGGACATCTCGAATAGCTTCATGCCTTCCGGATAGAACCAAATCATGCTAGCTCTCCGGTCAATAACACCAAGACAATAACAATATCAATTACATATAAGGGGAAAGCTGAAAATATGTTAAAAATAAAAAAAAAAAAATTCGGTGGATGAGAAAAACAAATGAATCGAACAATCCTAAATTTAGGATGATTAGACTTTGTACATAAATGCTGCATAACCTTCCGAACTTTATTATCCCAATCCTGAGCATGCAAAGTAACGTTCTTTTCCCTTTTCTCGCTTTGTTTACAGTGCCATTTGTTTTGGTGCGATCCGACGAAACAAAGGGAACTCTCTCTCTCACTCTGTCTCTGTTTTGGCGGGGTTCGATCCGTGCTTTGCTTTCCTGCGGAGGACCGCCGTACGACCACTGAACAGCGTTACCTACCTGTCCTACGATTGGAGGTTCGCGGCTCCACAAGCGGGCCCCTCCCAACCCCCGCCACGGATGTTACGCGATAAAAGAAAAGGATGGGAAATTTCGATCTGCGGACGGCGGGAAGGATGGTCCGGCCCGTTTCTACCACGTGTCCTACAACTACGTGGTGGTCCCCTCTTCCAGCTGTCCCCAGCTGGCCACGCGGGGGTGGGGACACTCAGGCATGGGTAACCGTCCGATGGGGGAGAGGTGAAACGATACCTGGCTGTCCTCACCGCCGTGTCATGGAGGTAAGCGAGATGATTGGAGAAGCAGCTGTGGGGCCCGCATGGCTCAGGGAAGGTGAAAGCAGGTGGAGGAACAGGCGATCACGCCGGTGGTCTCTGACGACCCAAGATTCAAAACCAGCCCAATTTACCATTCCCCCAAAAGTGGGGTGCGGGTTCCCTTGCACTACATGACCCGGTCCCACATCTACCTCCAAACAGGAAAAAGAAATAGAAAAGCACCCAACGAGCGCTCGAAACGTTGCTCGACCGTTTGCGGGACCCACCTCCGTCGTCACCCGCTTGCCTCGACCCATCGCGTGATCCCTTTGGCGTGGGAACCACGCCGGCTCGGCCCGCGTGCTCACACCAACGCCCCTCGCGCACCCACGAGACGAGTCGCCTGAGTCATGGGGCCCGAGAGTTTGGCCGCCAACCCACATCACCACCCACGTGGGAACCACTCCGCCATGCCGAAGAGCCGCCCCGCTCGAGGGTTAATTCCTCGACTTTTTTTAGGTCCTCAATGGACCCCACATCGCTTAGTGGCGAAACCCCGCCCACAGCTAAGTGAGAAGGGGACGCCGAGTCATGGGCCCCACGCTTGGCGCATCACTTCGGTGTGTTATGTAAGATGAGAACAGATGTATTTTAAGAATATCGAGTTCGAGGACGTTTACCAGTGAGTGAGAAACCCGGTTTTCTACCTGGCTTTGATTGGGGAATGTGTGGAGCCCATGGGTCCCGGCCGACGGCCCCCTTCTGCCTTGGGAAGATTAATTGGAAGATTGGGTTCATCGAATTTCCCGGATGAACGGTCTCCATTATCCCTAAGGCTGACCGAGTGGAACCCACTGGGTATCCGACGGTCAGCAGAGCAGGGAACCTCGTCCCAGTAAGAATAGTAGTCCATTTGCCGTCGGATTAGGATAAAAGGAGGGGAGGCGGGCTTGTAGGGTTTCGATCGATCCCATCTTTTGGTGTTGGGAGAGCGCGTGCGATCTGTTAATTCTCGGGAGAGAAGAGAGGAGGGAAAGAGAAAAGCTGTGAGCTTTTCCGCAGAAGGTAAGGCGGAGGTATGGAATCCCAGAGGGGCGACGGAGACGACAGGCCGGGAAAGAGTGACCTTAGAGCCGGTGGCGGCGATGGAGGTGGTGGTGTAGGAGGCGGAGCGGTGGCGACCCCGCCGCCGGCGGTCATACCGGTCCACCGATTCATCGTCCCCAAGCCGGAGCACATCGAGATGTTGGGGATGGGTGCGTTCCAGTTGATCCGGAGGCCGGCCAGCCGAACCAAGGACCGCCACACGAAGGTTGAGGGCCGGGGCCGGAGGATCCGGATGCCGGCGGCGTGTGCCGCCCGCATCTTCCAGCTCACCCGCGAGCTTGGCCATAAGTCCGACGGCGAGACGATACAGTGGCTCCTGGAGCGCGCGGAACCAGCGATCCTTGCCGCCACCGGCACCGGTACCGTCCCCGCCATCGCCACCAACGTCGGAGGGACCCTCAAGATCCCCACCGAGGCGCCTACCTCCGCTCCGGTGACCTCCACATCCGCCCCTGCGGCCGCGGACGACCCGGTTGCTCCCGACGACGAGGAGGCGGGAAAGAAGCGGAGGAAGAAGCTCCAGCCGTCGCGGACGGGCCGTAGCGCAGCCATCGCCAATCACTACCCCGTGCAAGACCCGTTGCTCCCGGTGGGGGGTGCGATCTCGATACCCTCTGGCCTGGCACCGATCGGGGCAGGGGTGCAGGGGGTGGTGCCCATGTGGGCGCTCGGAGGCAGCGCTGCGGGGGCCAGCGTGATACCGCCGGGAGCGCTGTGGGTGCTGCCACAGCCGTCCACCGCTGTGGCGGGCACATCGAGCCAGTCACATGTGTGGACGTTCCCCCAGACGCCGCAGATCATCCAGCTTGCCTCGGCCCGTCCGATATCCGCTGGAGGGCTGTTCTCGGGCGTCAACGTGGCCACCGGGCCGGAGGGTGAGCCTTCCGCCGCGAGCCCTCCTGCGGCGGGTAGGAAGCATGAGCCGCGACTGATGTCAGCTCCCGTCGCTTCGCGACGCGGGCAGGTGCAAGAGCTAGACGAGGACGACGAAGACGAAGAAGACGAGGACGACAGCAGCGCCGAGGACTAGAATTGGGTCCAAGAGTTGCCTTCTTCGTTTCATTCCTCTTCTATTGTTGTAACAGTGTGCATCGTCCGAAGTCGGTCGACTCACAAAACCCATTGTTCGACCAGCTCAGTGCCCTCTTCTCCCGTTGTGGTTCGATGTGATGGTGGGTCCCGCGGCACTCTGTGGTCGAGAACCACGTGACGTGTCGTGACGTGACGTGGCGTGGCGTTCCTCATGTCCACTGGCTACGTCTTGAGCTTAGCCCCCCGCCTTGTTGTTCGGAGAATCGAGGCTCGCATGGGAACCCATGTGGGGCCCGGTGGGTAAGTCACCTGCTATCTCTCTCTCTCTCTCTCTCTCTCTCTCGTTCTTTCAGTCTTATCCAAAACAGTGGACAAAGTCGTGCTGTGTCGTGGCATGGGACCCGCCTGGTGTCCAATGAAAACTCAGATTATTAGAGGTGGGTGTGCTCGACGGTGATTTATCGAGCACAGTGTCGCCTGTGGTGTGAGCATTCTGTTGATTACTTGGCAACCCTAAGGTGCCTTGGTACTCATCTGTTTAAAACTAGGACTCCAGTTCGTTGGAGGTACAGTGCATTGCCAGTGCTCTGCTTTCATAGTAATGGTCGAATGAAGTACGGCAATTCTACTGCTAAGTTATCATGACTCATTCTAGTCCGGGCTCCAACGCGTAGGGGCGCGCGTGCTGGTGGAGTTCGTCCGAGGCTTGAAGCTTTCCACAAGCGCCGTGGCCTTACCTTGCGAGGTCAAGGCAGTCCGGCGAGTGGGTGGTGAGAAGAGGCAATACTTGACGGGGGTATGCGCGCAGGAGGTTCTCCGTCCTTGCTATCTTCCTCGCTTCGTCTTTCCGCAGCGGCGAAATCGTTAAAGACTTGACTGTAGGAGTGGAGCAATCGATCGGAGTTTTCGTCGGATGCCGGCAGGAAGGATTTGTACTACCTTTCGAGATCGTCGGCATCCATGGTCCCATCTGACTGCTGCACTTAGATGATGGTTGGGTGGAATTGTCATGAACTTTGCGGTTATGGGTCTGGCGACAAAAGACAAGGGAGGGATTTGAGAAGAATGAAATGAGGCATAGGAGTTCAAAAGAAATCCATGGAGGAGGGGATCCTGCGGATGAGGAGCTCCGTGCTCTTCTGGTACTTGCGGATCTCCCTCAGCGCCACCCACCCCGGCCGGAACTGGTGCCGCCTCATGGTCCCGCTCGGCCTAGGCTCTTGCTTCTGCGCCACCTATGAACCAAAAGACGGAGAAAATCCAACAATCGCGATCGAGATCATTAAAGAGCTATGGGATCGAGAGAGAGAGAGAGAGAGACCATGGCGGCGGGCAATATGCGATGGGCCTTGCCGCCGGTGGAGTTGCGGAGCAGATTGCTTCGTCGAGCGACGGAGATGGCCGTCTCCTCCTGGGGGTTTCTTGATTCCCTTCATTGGAATGGAGGACAATTTATACAGGGTGCGGGAGAGGGGGCCAACGGCGGTTATGGCAAAGTTGTGATGCGGTCTGCTGGTGGTGGAGAGATCGGACGGGCACGATTTGATTTGATGATCTCGCGATCCGCGCGATCTTCTTGACGGCCACAGGCTCCGTCCCTCCTGGGTTGAGGAACGGGACCCACATCAAGGGCCAGACTGACACGGACTTAGCTGGTTTTGCCTAAGTCGTGCGGCACCCTTGCGTGTCCGTCCGCAAAGGTCAGCCTCCCCGAAGCCTCCCATTGTCCCTTAGGACCATCAAAAGAGAGAACGGGTTAGAGAGAACGCCTCAAACGGGATCCACAAGCAAACATGTCCGAAAAAACACTTCATAGACAATGCAAATTACAAACAGACTTTACAAGCTCTGAACAGTGGCACAACAAAGGGTAAAATGGTCTATTACAGACCGAAAAGCTCTCGCACGTGTCCACATGACACAACCTTTATTTACAAGCCTAAAGAGGCCACCACCCAACTAAAATGGGACTTATAAGCCTTCGGCCGCCCCTTTACATTCTGTACAGGGCATGAACATGCCAAAAGACACGGACACACATAAGCATTACATCCAACATCTTGTTGAGAAGTTTGTCCGTGACATTCTCCCCCACTTATCCCTTCGACGTCCTCGTCGAAGCCTTTGTGAACACTGCAACTCTTCGCCTTTGCTGAGTCTTAAATCTTCTGCTCCAGCTGCAATGCGCCTCCTGGCTCCCAGCTGCTCTCCGCTGCTGTTTTTGAGTAGTCGAACTTTGATCCGCCATGCTGCTTCAACTCACCAATGACTCTGACTGTGGTGTGGGGTTGGCTGAGTTGTGTTGATCCTTGTTGATTCCTGTGGATCTCCCAGATGAAGGAAAAGACCATCTTTACTGCGCCAGTCTCTCAAAATTCCCACATGCTGCTTGAACTGGGTGGATGCTTGTTGGAGCTTTAACGAGCATCGCCTCGCAAACTTCTGAAGTTTTGGGTCCTTCCTCCACAAAATCTGCTCATTGACTCTTCTTTCAGTTAGTTGCCACATCCAAGTAGGTTCGCATCACTTCCGCTTTCGATTGGCATTTCGTTGGGAAATGAGGCGGACAATCTACTCTCAGTAGCACTGATCACCGTTGGTGAGGATTTGACAACTGTTGTCCTTCATTATCTTCGAAGGGTCTTTGAACTTGTGCAGAGCTCCTCTGCTGGATAGATAAGAGAATTGGGGTACTCGGTTTCGCCCATTCTCTTAAGAGTTGAGAAGACAAAGGTTACTTGACTTCGCCCGCCTCCTCGAGGTTGTACTTCATGCATCGAGCTGGTTACTGGTCTTCGCCTGCTCTTTGCTCACACTTCTGAAGCACTTGAAGTGTTTGCACTCCTTGCATTGAGTTAGTTACTGTGATTCACCTTCTCAATGCCATCGAACTTCTGGAATGCGGGAAGTTTTCACCCCAACTTGGAGTAATTCTCTGATAGATGAGGTCGCCTCTGGGATTGTACCGTCTTCTCCATCAACCCTGCCGCCTACTCACTGAGTAGCAAAGGTACAGCACCGCGTACTGCTTGCTTCGTTCCTTGGTCGTGCACTCTTGCATGACCCGAAGTCCTTCACTTACGGCTATCTTGATGAGAAGCACACTGACACCGGTCTTACGAAGTTCCTCGGCCTCTGCCCTTCAGCCTTGTCCCGGTACTTGGAGATTGCCTCTGCATGCTCCACCTCCTCGGCCCCTTTCACGACCAAGCGCTCTCCCTCCGTGAGAGCAAGGGATCAATGACTTTGACGGAAGTCCCGCCTCTGCGGTACCATGGCGCTGCCATGCCCATGGCCCTACTATCCGTCACCTCGCATCTGCATCCCTTTTCTTCACGATCAGTAGAGATGTCTCCGTGGCACTCCTCTGAGTCCACCTCCATTCTAACTGATTGCTTGACTTTGGGTAGCTAAGTCCCTCTGGACTCATCGTCGCTTCCTCGCCCCTTTCGACCCCCTGCTCCAACACCTCCGTGTTCTCCAAGCAGTCTGTTTGGTCGATGGAAAGACAGACTGCAACTCCCATGCATGGCCTCTGCCATCGCATTGTAGGGTTTGCACCGATTCTGTTCTCCATAGCTTCCTTGGTAGCAACGTTCGCTTACTCGGCCTTGTCCTCTGACTTGCCGGGCTCCCTTAAGCGAATATGAGCTCTGGAGCAGTCCAACTCTCCAGCTGCTTCGATCATACCTCTGCATGATCAAGTCCCTCCCATGGGACTCCCTGGTACTTGCATACGAACTTTTCCCTTGGTGGAACCCAGCCCCCATATGCTGATGACCAAGGTTTTCATCCGATGCAAAATTCGGTGCACGCCCGGAAGACCCGCCTCTGCGGTACCATGGCCTTCACTCCTTGAATCCATAACCCTTCTTGCCGTCGTGTTGTTCACCAAAGCGGAGCTCCCAGTAGCTCTCGATCATACCTCCATATGATCTCATCCCTCACGGGACAAGGTCGTGTGTATCGCATTGCCATCGAACTGTTCCACCACGATCCGCGGCACCATGTCGCCTCCTGGTGACATCTCCATTGCATTCTGATCCTTTTGGAATAAACTCGAATTGTGAACCCTCCGCTGTGTGGCCTCTGCCAATACATCGCAGGGTCTCCTCCACCTTCGATTTTGTTCGCTCCTTTGGCAATCGATCTTCATCCACCCACTCTTGGGTCACACCTAGATGAAGCACCGCTCTAGGACAGTCCGTCGCCTAGTAGCTCCCGAAGTCCGCCGACTTCGCTGTAATTTGTGCACTATTGCCTGGATCCTGGGCCTCTGCCCCTACCAGCACAATCTCTGCTGCGCACCGCTTCCTTCCTAGCAACTCGAATGGCAACACTGTGGCATATTCTTCAAGAGTACCCGCCTCTGCGTCCTCTTGCCCCGTGCTAAGGCCTTCTGAACTCAACTTCGCCTCCGCAAATTGAGTCGCCTTAGTTCCTTCATCAAATGCTCCTCCGAGATAAGGTGCATGTGCCCCGAAGCTCCCTTCGTCTTTGGCACCATGCAAGATGAGTCCACTCCGTCAGAATGAAGGACCCATGGAACAACATGATCCTGCTCTTGCCTCTGCAAGAGCTCATGTCCTTGACCTCTGTCTAAGAAAAGCACTGTGCCTCTGCTCCATGTTCCAACTTCTCTGCTGGCTCCCTTCATGCGGCTTGGGTACTTCGTCAAGTTACACCCAAGTTGCTCCGCTCCTCGTTTCTGCATTGAGTCGATGGTGGCCCTCGCGCCCACCATTCCACGGGTCAGCCCTCCCTTGAGTCCGATCTCCACATCGACTCCAAGTGTGCCTTCATTTAAGTTGCTTCAGGTCGCTCCCCCACTTGATCTCGCAATGCATCCACCAATGCATTCTCTCGAGCGAGATCATGCGACGACTCCTCGCCGCTTGCTCAGTCCATCGAGCTTCGTGGAGTTGTTGTTTGTGAGGTACTCCTCCTCAACATGTGAAGTCCGTCTCACATGATTCTCGCTCTGGAGTGCCGAGACTTATCCCTCCTGGATAACTATCCCGTTGGAGCAACATCTCTCTTCGTTTCGGAGACCCCCATCCCCTTGGACTACTCCGATCTGCTGAACAAACTGTGCATTGTTCTGCCTCCTGCAAACGCACTTGCTAGATTGCGACTCCCCGTCAATACAGCCCCCACTGCACCCCTCAAGGTCTAGCAACATGCTGAACTCGTTGCACACTTCAGCCTCCTCCGGACGTATCCTTCGCATGCCGAAGAGAAAGTTTCAATGCTCCATGGCGCCGAGTCTCGGCCGCCTTGGGATGGCCACGGACATTCCATCGTCCGCATACAAGCCCCTGCATGAGTACCAAATTCTTCGAGTTAGCAATTCCTCTCACCTCTGTGAGCTTTGGCCTAACTCTTTTGGTCGTTGAGCAACTCATTCCACCTTGGATGGTCTCATTCTTGCCAAGCGCCTCGCTTGCCTAGAGCACCATCAAGTATAGTTGTCAACGTTGAGCCGTAGCTCAAACTCAGCCATCCCAACCTTTGTGCGCTCCAAATTCTTCCAAGCTTGCCTGTTCTCGTGGTGCCTCTTGCGCGAAGGGTTGGCCATTCCTGTGAATGCCAATCTCAGATGCCCGCTCCTCTGAGCGACTCTTTTCCCTACATCTCCATTCCCGTTTTCCCCCAAACGGTCGCGCGTGTGCTGACTGCCCTCAACGCAGCCCCGCTAGGTCCCCCACGTTTGCATGCTAAGTGTTTCTATGAGTGCTTGTCCCGCTCTGATACCATATGACACGGACTTAGCTGGTTTTGCCTAAGTCGTGCGGCACCCTTGCGTGTCCGTCCGCAAAGGTCAGCCTCCCCGAAGCCTCCCATTGTCCCTTAGGACCATCAAAAGAGAGAACGGGTTAGAGAGAACGCCTCAAACGGGATCCACAAGCAAACATGTCCGAAAAAACACTTCATAGACAATGCAAATTACAAACAGACTTTACAAGCTCTGAACAGTGGCACAACAAAGGGTAAAATGGTCCATTACAGACCGAAAAGCTCTCGCACGTGTCCACATGACACAACCTTTATTTACAAGCCTAAAGAGGCCACCACCCAACTAAAATGGGACTTATAAGCCTTCGGCCGCCCCTTTACATTCTGTACAGGGCATAAACATGCCAAAAGACACGGACACACATAAGCATTACATCCAACATCTTGTTGAGAAGTTTGTCCGTGACAAGACGTTGGATATTAATGCCCAAAATGCCTTCGCATTTTAGCCCTTACATCTTGAGGATCATTTTTTGGCTTAATTAGATTGATGTGATTTAAAGATCGAAAGGTCAATGCATGAGACGCGAACCTAAGGACACTTCACAATGTTTTCTTCTCATTTAAAGCCACTAAGGAAACAATAGAAGCCAAAGACAAAAAAAGAACAGAATATGATAAAGAGTTAACCCTTGGTTAAAGCTGGCAAACTGTTGATTTCATCAGAGTAGCACAAATTAGAGATGAATACATTTTTCCCTCTTGCCATACTCTTTTGAATGGCAATATCGTTGGAGTATTCTCTAAGAATAATATTAGAAACAAGATCCATGGATCTCATATATCATCACACTACACTAGATAATATAATGCCCCAGTATTATTATTATTATTATCAGCAAGTTTTGGTGCTGCAACACCTTTCAGCCTAAATTGAGTGGTTCATGAAAATGCACCTGCAAGTATGATGCGATCATGCTCCATATTTAGGTGCCTTCCAAAGTTTAAATGCCACCTCATGGAGAAACCTGTCTGCAAGTATAGCAAAATTCCCCCCTCGCTGCATGATAGGATAAAAGCACACATCAGCCAGGAAATGTAATCTTTACCAGATATGAAAAACTTATTATATTATGATATTTAAATTTCTTCATATATTAGACAAAATGATTACTCAAACTGAATTGTTATAGGGCATACAATGTTTTTAACAGTGTAAAAGTCGGATCTATAATAAAAAGTAGACAAGTACGTTAATATATGAGATACCTACTGCTTTTAGTCCTTGATTCTGGTGGAAGAGATGACAAACAACAGTCCATGTTTCGTGGCTACAATAAGTCCATTGTAAATAAAACTATGCATGACTATGAACTACTGATTATGATTTCAGTTAATATACACTATTACGGATACATCAACAAGGAACAATGATTATTACTACATGACGGTTCGGAGGACATGCTAGGAAAAAGAGAGCAGTTCTGGCATAATTCCACAGGGACAACATCAGTTATCTCCGTGATGAGAACAATCTACATAATGATAAACAAAAGCTACAGAAGCATAGGTTTACACATTATGTGTCAACAATAGCATGCATTATAGTCCACATACCGGAAGGATATATCAAAATCTTAAATTATATTGTTTTAGATGATAAACCACACACAAAAGCCTGACTGTAAGCATTAAATCCCATCAAAGCACAATTACCTCCTTAAATTCTTCAAAGCCAAACTTGTTGGCTGTATCCTGGCGAGTTACACCCTCCTGCCACTGAGCAATCAACATTGGGTGGTGATGCCTGCAATTCATTAATAGGTTGTCAACAACATCCTAACTACAAGAAAGACCATAACCCAATACATGTAACTTATGATACCTAATGTCTGTCAATATATTTCCACTTTTCATGGTGTAGCTTTGACGAGGACGAAGCAACAATACATCAGAACTTGTTTCAGCTGATGAGTTCAAAATCAAGGAGCAGTTTTGGTCACCATCAGAAACAGTACCATAACCTAGTATAATGGAGAAATGCAGACGACAAGCAATCTTTGATCCAGGCTGAGCTGCATGCATCACTCCACTGACTAACTTGTTGAGAAAATCAGTATCAGTTTTGATAACCGTTGATCCTTTCTCATCTCTCAACTGATCACAAGGCTTGATGTGCAAAATCACTAAATCAAACTCATATTTTTCAAGAACATCCCCTCCTGAAAATCCTAGAAGTTTCAGTAATTCAAACACTCTGATGAGGTTATCAGAGACTTCTGGGGGTTCAACACCAGTAGGAGTTTGCCCAATCAACTCAGAAATTTGTAAAACACTAAAACCAAGATTTGCAGCAAAGGATCCAACATCAGGGCAAGTGGTAAGTATGGCAGCTCTAAGGTCCATGAACCTGAAATTTAATAGAAGACAATTATTTTTATACCCAAGACTCTTATAGAAATAAAACTTAACTGTATCACAAGTAAACAGTCTTGAACCTCTTTGAGATTGTTGGAACTGAAGAATCTTTTAGGTCTTCATTCATATCTGTGTTACCATGTTTTTTCTGAAACCCAAAAAACAAAAAGACACAAGTCAGATACTGATAGCTTGTTCTTCTTTTTCCAAGAAACATACAGCAGTAATGTAATCTCATCCTCACCATATACATATCATATGCATCCAGTAGCTGTGATAATTCTCTAATTACCCTGTCATTTTCTGATTCTGAGGTTCACATACAACCAAAAAATAATGAGTCCATCAGTTCAACAAGAGGAAACGACAACTAAAGGTTGCAGCCTAGCGTCTAAGAAAGAGATAATGGGCATAGAGAAGATATCTGCTCAAGCTATAGCTCATCCAAACAAACTAACACTTTTTGAAGATAATAAAATTTATCGACAATAAAATTAAGAATACCGATTGCAAGTAAAGCAAGCTGTTATGCTTTTGTAGCCTTTCTTATATCATCGAATGTGTCACAATGAAACAGGGATAAACAGAGACAGATTTTAGATAAAATATATAATATTGAAAGGATGCCAAATCTTAGAAGGTTGGTAAAGCTTTGAAGATGACGGAACTCAGAACCATTCTCAACATGGACAAATTCAGAGGCAGGTACAACGTCTTCCCTCTGTTGTCAAGCAATGCCAGAAACAAGAATCATAAAGAAATGCTATAACTTCATAACAGTTTCCCTCGCAGAGAGCAATCAAGAAGCAATATCAATACAAACAATGCCATTGTGCTATCAAACCGGTTCTTCACTTTTTGCAGATAATAATACCAACACAAGTTACCAATCTGTCTAAATTTCAAGTCTAGTACCTACAGATATGCATACAAAACATAACATTGTAAAATACATCAATGATCAACATTTGTTAACAAAGCTAATGTCACCATCCATATGACAACCATAAAATCAGCAACAAAATACAAAATCATGCATATAATGAATATGACATTCATCCAAGTAAGTTAATTACATGGATCAAAATCATCAAACACAACTATAACAGGCATGTTTAAAGGAAGTTCCTAATGCATAACACTAACAGACTTCATGAAAGAACAGAAACATACAAATTCAAATCTTCAAACTTTATAAAAACTACTAGGACGAGAAGTTTTACAGATTTGGTCACTAAAACAAATAATCTAAATTTCAATCATCCAAAGCAAAAAAATTCAGGACATCCAAACATGTGGAAGAGAGAGAAAGCGAAGTCTTAAAGTACTTAGCGCGAATATTCTGACTTGAATGAACAAGAAGAACTAAAATAGGTGATAACATTCCACTACATATAGACATGTAGAACTCATTCTTATTTCAAAACCCTAGTTTACTATCTCAGGAAAGGTGAAAACAAGGCATATTCAACACAATCTGCACTTATTTTCGCCACAAATGGGATGCCAGAGAGAAGAAAGGTGAAATTCCAAGTGAAAGACAGAGTAGGACACTATAGATAGAGCAAATCTATGGAACATATTGTTAGTCCACACTGATCCAAGTTCCAGTAAATTCGATTTTCATTCTTAATAAAAGAGAACCAAGAAACATGAACCTTCCTTTCAACATCAAAAGATGTTGGAACATATACTACCCAGCTCAATCTTTAACCACAAAGCCCTCTTCCTCTCCAACCAAAATCCAGACGATGATTCCCAACAAATCACACTCATATTTCTTCTCTTCCTTTAGTGCCTAATAATACACCAAGCAAAATCTTTTCCTGGATAAAAATTTTAAGCGCAAACACTCATTAATCACAGAGATAATGAACGCTAAGAAAACACGGAACCCTACCGACATCCCAAGCCCCTGTCAATCAGGCGGCGCCGGAAATCGATCGATCATCGCTGGTATCTTGCATTGTAGATACATATGGAAGAAGGAGGGGAAGGAGAGAACGAGAGTTACCAATGGGGTCGGGAGGAGCTCTGAGTGAGAGGAAGCCGCAGGATGCTCGGGAGGCAAAGGAGTGGAGATGGGCGTGCGGCGACGCGACGAGGGGGGCGTGGCCATCGCCGTAGATCACCAGCGCTCGGCTCGGCTTGTCCGCCATCGCCTCCCTCCTCCGGCTTTGAGATCTGCTGCCAAGGCTTATTACCGATGTGGGAAGCAAATTTGGCAGAGAGGAAAAGCCACAGCTTTCTGCGTTCTTCCTATTTATCTCCGCTTTTTGAGATTCTTTATTTATGTATTAGACATTAAATCTACTATTATCGAGACTAATTTCCATTAATATCCTTCGATTAAATAAATTATAATAATTATGATTAAAGAAACATTTAATTAATTTTAATGGATGTTTACACTTGTAGGCGTATATATACATAAATGGTATATTATATTTTATCTTTAAGGATATATAGATACAAAATAAAAGGGGTTTATAACTGCCTCCTATCTAAATCGCCATCCGAGCAACCACTTCACTTCGTCACTGCCCAAATGGCGACCGCAGCCTCCGCGACACGCTTCCCGCTGCCCGCCACTCTGCCTCCCCGTTTCTCCGCGTACCGGATCCCCGCCCTCCGCCTCGGCTCCACCGGCCGGCTCACGGTGCGAGCCAGTGTCTCCGTCGCCCGCGACGTCCCCAACCGGCATCGTCCTCGTGGACTGCTCCGAGGCCGGAAAGGTCAACCGCCTCAAGACCGTTTACCTCGAGAAGGTCGTGCCCCTCCTCGAGGAGGAGTTCTCCTACGAGAACATCCACGAGGTTAGGGTTTGCTCTCCTGCTCCGGCCCCTTCCTTCTTCCTTCATCTACAGCGTTAGGTTACGGGTGCGGTATCTGTTGGGGACGGGGTTTTAGGCGCCAAAGATAGAGAAGATAGTGGTGAATTGCGGGATGGGAGATGCGGAGCAGAATTCGAAGGGGTTGGAGGCGGCAATGAGAGACTTGGCGCTGATCACCGGGCAGAGGCCGGTGAAGACCAAGGCGAAGAAGTCCATTGCAAGCTTCAAGCTGAGGGAGGGCGCCACCATCGGCATTGCCGTCACCCTCCGTGGTAATGTAAGTGACATCTCGACCCACCTCTTATTAACCTCGGTTTAAGTTGGACATTTGGGAATCTTAGTTGTTCTATGTAGTTCAATTATAACTATCTATCTCAGCTCTATGGTAATATTAATTTGTAGATATTATCACACATGTAATTTCTTTCTACTTATCTTTCTCCAGTTTTCTTCTTTAGTTTGAAAAATGCAAACTATATGAATAATTTTGATGGATCATTCTTATGAGATTAGGTAATCATTTGACAGGATCATCGAGTAGAATCAGCAGAGATTAACCTCTTGGTTGAGTAAAAAGTTCTTATTAAGTGTTATGATCATGCTAGAAATTGTTTGTTTATAGCAGTTCCAACAAATTATGTTGTTTAAACAATTACAATTGTAGTTGTTGTAGGTTTATGGTGGATATAAAAAGTGTATTGCATGATCTTTTGGTTTCGATTCCATTTAATAGTATGTGAATTGGTTTATTCTTAAAGCATACTAAAGAGATGCTGAGTCAATCCAAGTGAAAAGCTCAAGGACGCATATACATTCAGCATTGGACCATGTATGTGCTTTATTTCATGAAACATACTAGGAGACTATGCTCCCCCAAGCGTGATAAATATTGAATTCGCAAACGAAGAGTTTTGTGTATTGCCAAGTGCTGTAGTATTAGACTATTAGGAAGGAGATCAAAGAAGTCAGAATCTCATGCTCCATAGATCTGTGTATTAGGTAGGTCAAGTCGAGTTGTTTCCAGATCAAATTCATCGATGCTCTGGTGGATTTGATCGCTTAATGAGTCTTGGAAAAGTATGATTCCGGTGCAAGGCAAATGCTGCATCTTGGAGCTGATTATGTTGAATCAAATGTTTGTGACTTGTAATTTGCTTTTCAATCAACATGTACCATCATACAGACACAAATAATTCTTCCATTTTTATGTGTGCTGTGTTCATATGCTCATGTGTGCTTGATCTCTTGGAAAGATAGCTTGACTCGTTTCTGAACTGTTGTTACTTAACCTGTGGCTCATGAGCTATCCCATTTGTCTTCTCAACAATCACTATTCATTGTTGTTTACCTGTTCTGCTTTTCTTAGTAGTAGAATCCTATACATATACATGACATGGTCTCTTTAGTATCTGCGAACACATGACTAATATGTGAAGCTGCAGATGAGTCTCATACCTTTTTTGTTAAGCTAACTTGAGTTTTTTGCTGTTGACTATTTCACATTGTTTTTGCATTTAGCTGATATTTGTATCTGATATTAATTGTTGAGACTCTGCCTTAAAATTATGGAACGTATTTAAGGATCATTGGAGCTTGATTAGGTGAATAGTTTTGCTTAATGTAGGTAATATATTCCTTTCTGGATCGGCTTGTAAACCTGGGTCTCCCTAGGACCAGAGATTTCCAAGGTGTTACGTCAGGTAACTGTTCAGCCGTGGCCTTGAGGCCGTCGCGGCTTGGTCCGAGTCCGGAAGGCGGTGGTCTACGGGTGGGGGAGCCCCTCGAGTCTACTGGATCTCCAAAGGCGGCGATCTCCGAAGGCTTCGCTCCTGCACAAAGGTCGGGTCGGGGTGCTCGACCCGACCCCTCCGACGATCCAGTCAGTCAAAGATGTGGAGGGGGTTTGGGAGGAGGAAAAACCTCCGTGGGTGGAGTTATGCTGAGAGAGTTCTTTGGGGAGTTCAGGGGTATTTATAGACGGATTTAGCATTATCGGATGTGACCGCCCGCTAGAGCGGGATGGTACTTCTGATGGCGTCTGACGCGGCCGTTGGGGTCACGTGGTGGAGTGGTTTGCCGCAGGGTATGGGCGGAAGCTGGTCGTCGCCTTGCCTTGCCGTGGTCAACCATGCCTGGGTCGGGGGTTGCTGCGTGGTAGCGGAAGTTGTCAGCGCGGGTCTAATCAACATTATTGTCTTCAGACTCGGGCAGCCTGGTGCCCAGGTGGGGCCGTCGTCGTGGCACGTCATTCGGCCATTATTTCCCCTATCACAAGGTGTCAACGCCAACAGTATCGATGGGCATGGAAACTACAGCACCGGATTTCGTGATCGAAGTGTGTTTCCGGAGATCCGATATGAAGCCCTGGGTAAGCAGAAAGGAATGGATGTTTGCATCACGACCACGGCCAAGACGGATAATGAGGCTCAAAGACTGCTTTCTCTCCTCGGCATGCCATATCGTGAGGGGGCAGCCTCAACAGCAGTGATGGTGCGCAAGAAGAAGAGAAAGGCCAGGCCGCCCATTTTGATACCAAATCTAAGGGAAGAAAGTAGTAGCCAAATCTTTTTAACATGTTGTGGGATCAAGTGAGCTCCATGATTCATGACCTGTTTCGATCTATTTTTTGGGTTCGTTGTGAGATCAGATGAACTCTGATGCAAGTCCCGTTTCAATCTACTTGTTAGGTTGGCTGTGAGATCAACTAAAGTCTATGATTCATGTCCTATTTTAAACTGGGTAAAAGTCGAGAGGAAGAGGGAGACTTCCTATTGACTCGCAAACTGCTTCACTGAGAAAAGAAAACTAACCGTTAAATTCACTTGATTTGTCATTTCCATGATTCTCTAACTGTGTTTTCTGTTAATAACATATGTACATCAACAAACAAATGATGCTATAGACTCAACTATGGAAATGAATCCACTATTCTAAGAGTTTAATACTATGGAAATCATTAACCACTCCCCCATCTGTCCTCTACTTTTGACGCTTCACGTGTCCGGAGGCAACATGCGAAACACCTCAAAAGGTACGCCGTTTAATAATGGAGGAGATAGTCACCACACTTGACACCCATATAGCTTTGTCAGAGAATCACGAGAAACCGTGTTTGATCTTGAGCTCACTTGAGACTGACATGAGAGAGAGAGAGACGAATAGGTCACGAAACTAATCCCTTAACAATCTAATCCCTCAAGTTTTGGTAATTAAGTTAAATGTGTGTATAGTTCAAAACAACTGGACGTTGTCTGCGTGCGTTCCGTTGGAGAAAGAATCGCGAGGCCAGGGTGGCTGATGGATCCGTGTCCGAACGAACCCCCGCGGCCCGTCGTCAGCTCCACCACCGTCATTAAACTCACGTACCCACCGTAATTTTCGGATGGGCTCTGCCGCACTTTCTGCGGCGCGTCGTCGGACAGGTGTTCCCGCCACGGTGAGGTACAACGCGGCGCGCTCAGGCTGGCTTTGGAGCACGGCGGCCACGCGGCAGGCTTCCGGACCGGAAAAGACGACGGGGCGACCTTCCCCAGGTTGCCCACCAGCACTTTCTACTCCTTGGGACCCACCTTCCTCTCTATTCCGTCCTCTCAGTGTCTGCCGGTCTTACGCGATCTCCTTCAACCCTTTCGCCGACGAGCTACTGGTCTTTACTGCCCTAACCAAACCTCAAATGCCTATTCCAAATCCAATAAATTGACTCATGAAAATGATTCGAGTTGAGTCAAATAGACCAAAGCAAACACTAAAAGTAAAAAAAAACCCTTGGCACCAACCTTATTGATCGACAATTGAAGAATGCCACATCAACACCACGTCTGTGACTGAATGCTGACTCAACTTGCCAAAATCGAATCCCTTCCTCGGCCTCATCTTGCAACTAAGATGATCCCAAAACCAATTGGCTTTGCAAGACCATTGACGTGACAGGCAATCAAATTTGATTTGAGCACCTATCAGAGGCTCGTTTTATTTCATATTAAAAATTAATCAAACTTGATCCGACCGATAGAAAATTATTACAAATATGATTAAACCTAATCTGATCATGGGACAGGACCACCTCACATTTCCACCATCACCTAAAACTGTTAGATTTATCAATTAACTTAGTTGATAAAAACCTAAAAAATATTTACCATCAATCTATGTTCCATTAAAAATATCAATTAACGTAGTTGATAAAAAATCTTGATACTATATCCCAAAATTTTAAACTCCGATTTTATTTTCGTCAGTTACCTTAAAACAAAAACCTATGCCCCGTTACATGACCACCTACGCATGAATCAGATGGTCCCAGCTATCGAAGAAAGAACACTATGCACACATACCTCGAAGCTGGAGTACCCTTCAAGTCGTCGTTTTTGCCTGCTATGAAACCTACTGCCACCGATACGATGATGGCGAACTCCGTCACAAACGCAACGCTTGCATCTGCTGCGTCGCACTCATGGGGCCCCATTTCACCACGCCTTCACAGTGCCCGCACTTGAACACCCAACCCCTCTACCACAACCCTCCCCACCGAACACGGCGTGTGTGATCGTGTTCTGTTTCCAACTCAATCCCCCCGACGACGAGATGGTGGAGCAAAATAGCTCAGAAAAGCTTCGGAATCTCTATGTTTAGGCATACAAAGCATCTTGTCATAACTACAAACAGTTGGTAGGCGAATTAGAAAGAGCGTGAGAGAGAGAGAGAGAGAAACTAACGTTACTGCTTATTGATCTGGCTGATCTCGCCATCTCGGCACATTCCGACGTCGATCACCATCGACCCGTCTCGCCTCTTCCCATCCTTCGGCGACGACAATACCCTGCAGCAATTCCTCCTCGGCGCCTGCCAGATGTGTCACAGTAAGTAATGACGGGGTGACCACGAAACATTCTGATGGGAGTTCGCAGTAGGAAGGGATTAGTCGTTAATTAATGGTGGTTTTGGAATAAACAACAAGTAATGATCGATTAATTAAGGAGGACGGAGGAGTGCGTGGGTCGGTCACACTGACCCTGTCCCAGAGGCCGGGGTCGGGCTTCTTGTACACGACGATGCGGTCCACGAGCGCCGAAGGGTCGGCCATCCGCCATCGACACAGCGGGTGGGACTGGCGGTGGCGCTCGTACTCGGTGACGGTGGTCCTGTGGGCGTCATCGTAGCGGGCGGAGGTGAGGTAGTACACGAAGGGCTTCTGGCACGGGTTGCGCGCCACCGGCCGGGTGTTGAAAGCGTAGGCCGTGTAGTCCGCGCGGGGGAACCAGTTGAGGAACGTCCGGGTCGGCGTCTCCATCTCCCGCGGCGACATCACCCCGCGCACCAGCGTCACGGCGAAGCCCCATGCCACCGAGACCGTCCAGAGCCGCCGCCCCTCGTAGCAGATGGATTGCTGCGTTACGCCCGCGGAGTCGAGGCGAACGGGGCCGTCGAAGAGGCGGCGCAGGGCGGCGGTCCGGGAGACGGCGCCAGGGAAGAGGGGCTGGACGACGTCGAGGTGGTGGAGGGTGACGAGCGGCGCGACGGGGTGAGCGGCGAGGAGGCCCAGGAGATCGCCGTAGACGTCGTACTGGTGGAAGCCGGGGTGGCGGGTGAGTGGTACGCCGAGCTCTGCCATGCATGCCTGGATCCGGTCGTCACTGCCGTAGAGGGCCGGGTAGCGGTGGAGGCAGCGGTCCTGGACCCTGGCGAGGGCGGCCGCGAGAGGGGCGCTGATGGCGAACCCCCCGCCGCCGTAGGCCATGTTGTAGGACAAGTAGATGTTCTGTAGATGAGACTCAGAAAGGGAGCCGATATAGTAGGGTTGACGGTGGTCGAAACGGGAGAGGACGCGGGCGAGATTGTCGGGGAGGAAGACGGTATCATCGTCCCCCATGACGAACCACCGCACGTTGGGGAGGCCGAGGCGAAACGTCTCGGACACGATACGGGAGATGCGGATGGCCGAGCGATCGCCCTTCCGGTGAGTGTAGGGGAACCGGGACGTGTCGCCGGAGATCTTGAGGACGGGGAGGCTGGGATCGGTGGAGTTCAGCTCCTTAACGGGTTTGTCGACCCAGACGAAGCCGCGCATCCGGCGGGGCTGCCACCAGAGCTTGATGTAGGACTTGCGCTTCTCCCAGAGTTTGGAGGAGGCCGCGATGCCGAACACGATATGCTGCAACCCCGTGGCGGTAGAGGCGGCTGCGGCAGAGGAGAGGGAAGGAGACGTCGGCACCGGCATCGACGGCGACGAGCTGGCTACGTCGGCGCGGGTACGATTGCCAACATTGGTGGAAAAGTTGGTGGCGGAGGAGGAGGAGAGGTGGATGACATCGTCGGTGGCTGCTGCGGCGGTGGAGGAGGAGATGGGACAGGAAGGCAAGGAGGCGAAGAGGAGATTGTAGGTATACAGGAAGTACAGGAGAAGAACAGAGAGGAGGAGGAACAAGAGGAGCCGGTACAAAAGAAAGAATGACTTACAGTCGCTGGAGGGCCAGGAATGCAGCGAGGGCTTCGTATTGCGGCGGTGGTGGTGACCGCCGCCGGCGAGAACGCCCCACACGGAGGGGGCCTTAATGTTATTGGGAGCAAGGGGTTTGCGATCGGTGTCCCCCTTGTGGATTCCGCCACCTTCGCCGTCCTTCATAACTCCGGCCCGCTTACGCCTCCTATTATTGCTCTTCCATTTACATGGCCGAATCGAATGCAGCAGCTCAAGTGAGGAGGAAATAGAAAGGGGACGAGGGGATGAGGATGCAGCTGTACACCGATTTGATTTGGAGGCCGCTGAAACGAGGGTGGGAAGATTTATAGGAGACGAAGAGAAAGGGGAGTAACCGCGTTTGTGGACGATAGCGTGGGTACAGACAAAGAAGAATTAAAGAGCATGCAGCAGAGGAGAGAGACAGAGAGCAGTTGCACATATCTGGGCATTACCCCGTTAACTATAGTTAGTATCCATATCTTTATATTTTAAGAAATAATATTAATTTTTTTATACTTACGAATATAAAATATTTAACTTTAATTCAGGAAAAAATCATTTATCACGAGCAAAAAGAGCATAAAAAAATATATCATATTATATTTATTTTTTTAATTATTAAATTTATATCCACTTTTGCTCTAATCAATTTTTCTTCCTCCTCTCTTTTTGACCTACTTGTCTACTGCTCACCCATCGCACTCGCTCGAATTGCACTACTCCACCGCTATTGCTCTTGCATTGTTCGATTATCGTTGTTCCTGGATTGCTTGACCACCACTGCATTTGTTTGCCTATCGCTCGCCCGTCCCACAATTGGACGCGTTTGTTGCGACACCATACGAGGCTGGTGGATTGATTTTTAAGAGGATGCTAGTCATAAGTGTCTTGTAAGCCAATTATGTAAGTGATGTCATGTGTGACACACTACATAATTTTTTTACTTATTATTATTTATTAGTATTTTTCTCACTTTATCTTGCTTGTTACATATATTGTGATGTTCATTGATCAATACAATAAGAATCAGATCGTGATAAAATCATGATAATGAGATCGATTCACTTTTAAATGCAGATCCTAAATAATCTTAGTAATATATTACTCGAAAGAGATATTGAGATAACTGTACAGACTAGTGTGTTGCATACTCGTTCATAAGATAGATACAGTTAGTCTCATAGCTACTCGTGTGGGGACAATAGGGATACAATGTAAATGCTTATTGGGGAATGAGTTCACTAATTGATCCGCTCACGGAATGCTGGATGGTAGATAACACCTCATTGTTAAATAGTGATTCTGTGGTCCCAATTATTTCTTTGGTCCTTAGACTTGAGACACCAATGATGTTTTGTATAAGTATTTCATTTTTTTGATACAAGACTTATAGGTTTGGGAGTTTCAGATCTAGCATAGTCACTTATCAAGAGTGGTGGCCAACCTTACGAGGATAATTGAGTATTAATAGAGGATCATCTGCTCTCAGTGTTATGAGAGGAATATTGTACGCATTCTTGCTCAAGTAAATCTTTGATTAGGATCATTGGGATTGAGATAAAAAGTTATTTGGGAGAATCTGATTAGAGCGAGACTCCATATGGGCTTGATAGCACCATGCCTGGTATACAGTCTGTGAGATATTAGATGAATGAAGGACTATAAATATATGGTAACTAAGGACAAACATATCCAATGGATTGGATTCCACAATATCATTTAAGAACTGCGATGTAGTGACCTAATATATCCATAGTCGATGAGTCGAATGAATTATTATACAAATAATAATTTACTAAATTAGAAAAAATTCTGACATGTATGACTCATGGCCAACTCGATATTGGGCCTAGAGTGTTATACACATATGGTAGGTGTTGCAACGAATAGATGTTCAAATATGAGATATCTGTTGGAGCCCCTATCTTATTGGATATTCATTAAATCCCTAAATTATTAGATCTTGTAGATAAAATTCAATAAGTGCCGATGAGAGATTATTGAATAGAGATCCACTAATCCAAGAGGCTTAGATAGTTGGATGGAGATCTAGTACCCAATAGAGCAGATCTAGTACCCAATAAAGCAGGATTCATTATGTTTAAGTTGATAGGGACATCTATAAATAGGAGGGAACTAAATGAGCATAGACTAGATCCCTTTTGGATGTCATCTCCTATTCTCCTCTCTTCCTCTCCTCCTCAACTGACAACCCAATTTGGGTTATGTAGACACTAAGAAGGGTTGGCCCCTTCTTGATCACGTGGTACGCATAGAGAAAAAGATCATGCAGCGATTTGAGGAGTGTTTTTGTCCCATCTATCACGTGGATCACCGCTAAAGATGGGGACATCTAACTTCCTTTATCCTCTCTTACAGATTTGAAAATATGTAGGAATGTACGATCTCCCTAGGTAACACATCTTTCACATATGCACAGTTTTCGGTTTTGTGGGTTATTCACGCACCAATCTTTATACGATAACGAGAACATTTTTCTGTGAGAAATTTAATATTTTTATATTTTTTTTCTTCCACTGCGCATATGATGCTACATAATGTTTCCCAATAATGGAGACGCATAGGCAACAAGCTTCTTTGACGATGATGAGACCGTCGTCAACTAGGGCGGGGATGACGAGGCGACGAGAGAGCAAGGTGCAGTAGGCAAGCTAAGTTCGGTGCAACGACAACGAGCGATGCATGAGAGATTACTGTTGAGTGGGTCAGGTGTGGTGACGATAAGATGTAGAAGAGGCGACGGTCAAGCGGTGCAGGTTTGGTGGCAGCGAGTGTTGTAGATGCGGTAGCCATCGAGCAATATAGGTTGAATGGGTATAGTTGGCAAGCGGTGGGAAGTAGGTCAGAAAGAGGAGAGAAAGAGAAATCGACTAAGGCAAGAAGTAGATATAAATTTAATAATTTAAAAATAAAAAAATTATATTTTTATCTTTTTCATTTTCATTAGTGCTATTTTAAGTTAACGACATAAAAAGAATTAGGGTTAAATATTTCACCTTCGTAAGTGTAGAGATCTCAATGCTACTTAAGGGATAATATCTGATTATCCCTATATCTTTTGGTTGTGCTTCTCTCTCCACGTTCTCTCTCTCTCTATCTCTATCTTTTGGTAGTGTTAAGAGTAACAATTTTTTAGATTTCAGATGCTCGAATTGGTCGTTAGTGTATTATTATTATGTATGATAATGCTATTCGTTGGAAAAAGGGTTAAGAGTAATAATTTTTAAGATTTTCGAATTGATTAATATTTTCTTATATAATAAATAATATATCTTAAATTCTAATCCACATATCAGCATTATATAGACCAATAAATGTAATAAAAATATCTTCCAATTAAAAAATAATAATACACCAAGAGCACTGTCTTAACTAATGACACTTTTCATCAAAGTGTCTACATCAACTATGAAAAATCGCATGCCAATCTTCCCATCCATAGTGGGACTTTGGATGGATGGTTGCCAACACTCCACCATGTGTAAGTTGGACGCTCGGGACCACCTCACCTCCTTATACTTCCAGCTTAGGTTCAGAGATCCACTTTTAGACTCGCAAGATATGGATTGCATACAAATTTGAGTGTTCTCTCTCTCTCTCTCTAAAATAAGGCAAGCAAGCTAACACTAGCTAGGACGTAGGAGTCGGCAAACCTTTTCCGTTCCACTTGAACTCACCATAAAAGTTCTTAATAAGCATACTGACCTGACATTAAGGAGTCAGCTTAAAATAAACGATGCCTTCTACGAAGATTACACTATCATCACAGATGCAAATTAAAACAAGAATGAAACAAGTAGGACATGATATGGCTTCGTAGGTCAATTCCTAGTGCTGATTGCATAGGCGATCTTCATCGGCCTTCCAAGGAATTCAAACTGATTTTTCTTCATGGCTTCCTCCAGCGACTCATCATCTTCGAAGTCTATGTGACAAAAGCCGCGAGACTGTCCTGTCCTCTTGTCCAGTGCAAACCTTACTGAGGAGATCTTAGAATCCTTGAAGCAGTCTCTTATGTCATCTTCGGTCACGTCCCAGGAGAGATTGCCGACGTATGCTGAGAAACACCCATCAACCTTCTTGGGTTCATCAAGGAACTCAAATTTCCTCTTCCTCTGAGGACAAAGTCTACATCTTTCAATCTTTACAAATCTATTTCCCCTGAAATAGAGTAAAAACAGTGTTAACGGCATGAATCGATCACAGAGATATGATATCAGGAAGAGCAACTTTGACAGAAGACATACATTTTGATTCCATCCAAATCAAGTGAATTTGTTGCCATCTCCTCAGTCTGATACAAATATATCAAATCATGATCAGATACAACTGCAATAAAGCATATCAATGACTATGGCACCATTATCATCTCTTTAACCAACAGATTTTGTTGCAAGGAACAAATGTTGGCATGAACAAAAACAATAGTTGGCTAATTATATACATGGCAGCAGTCCACAAACTTTAACATTCACACTTGTGACCTGGGAAGTGAATCAACCTGCAAGAATCTTTATGCTAATCACTTCTTAAAGAGTTTCTAGAGTTAATGTCAGGCAGGAGTAATTGAAGCTGATTACTTTCAAGTACCAAATTTTCTCTTTCAATTTCTTTTCTCTTTGAATTTCATTATCTTATAAAAAACGATGGGCATGCTATATACACCATTTAAAGAAAGACCAAGCAACTACTGAGATGAGAAAGCAAATTCGGGCAAATGAACCATAGAAAAAGAGTGAAACACTAACTTGTTTTGATTAATATGTCCCAATTAGAATATATTGCTTATGTGAGTCAGTACAACAACATAACAATGACATCAATGACAATTTAGTCACAAACACAACACAGAAAATTGATAGGAACTTATGATATTATGTCTAATGAAGATGGTATAACAGATATCTCTAGACTAAAATGTTAACCTTTCCACAGAAAGATTAATGAGGATACAAGACAGAATCCTATAAACTGAAATCTAAGGCAATAAAAATTCAGATCCAGAGACAGTGGGTTTGTGAAGACTCGGAAGTCAGAACCCTTTTCCTGGATCATGCTTGTGTTAACTAAATCCAGCTTAGAAATTGAATATTTTTCATAAATCACTAACATTTCTTGGCCAAATATAATTATTAATTGCCCATAGCTTCTGCCTGTGGAAACATTTGCAGATACAGTCCCAAGAATTATTTTGTATTATATCAATCTTCCACACCTTCTGTATCTCACTTAATGAGTTCAAGATCCCACCTTAGTTGAGGCCTTCCTCATATTATGACCACACCAACTTGGCTCCATAAGACTCTTTCTCCTTTTGGTGCACTCCTTGCATTACTAGATTTACAGATGTTGTAGCGAGACACTCATCTAGAACTAATATCCAAGAGATGAAGGCATATGTTTTGCCCCAAGGCCTTCTAGGGCTAAGACCATCAAAGAGGCATCTGTCAACATTCTCATGCATACCACACATCACATTCCTTGGACTGTGTTTATGGTTGGCATTCTGAATCATCAGACTGGCACTGTTTACTACAGTCCAACAAGATAACAAGTCTTTAATACTGACATAAAACGCTATCAAGCACATCTCTTCTTCCTCGACAAATATATCAGTTCATAAGGTTATAAGAAAGTTGAATTTCATTAATTTTTCATAGGATTTGCTTATGCCAAACATCCATACAAGTTGCAGGTCAGCTTACAAACATGCCCTTTGTCAAATAGTTTTCTATTACAATTTGCAAACAGAAGATATTTACATAATAAGTACTAGCATTAGAACAATATCAAGATTTATTCCATGACAATGAGTATCATGACTTCGTATCGCTAAAATAATCTCCACATATCTAAACAGAAGCCTTATGACTTGAGTTATCCTTATTCCAAGTTCTAACCGTATCTACTCTTGCTTACGATTCACTAAAAAATGTAAGGGACATCAACAATGTAATCTTCAGTCAACATGATTAAAATTGGGTATTTGTTTATCTTGGTAAAAGGTACCTCAACATTTTGTCATCGTTTTACTTGCAAATTCACCAGTATATATTGCTATCAACAGGCTTCCTCGATACTAGACAGAAGGCAACTCGCTTAATCTGACCTTGCAGAGATCATTACAACCTCTCTATATCTCACTACATTGCCCAGATAAAAAGATTCCTTCATTTTGTCCAAATCTAACCTTGACCTAATTAGTTCTGTGATTTCCACATCAAACTTTTTAGTACAATCACCGAGACCAAATTCTCAGATTAAACTAATTCTTCTTTTTCTACTACAATCATCAAACTAAATAGTTTTCATGGCAACAGACAAGCATACAAACAAGATTCACAACAGGAAATCCTTTGTGGGTGCTTCTAATTTGAACACTCAAATTAAACTGCGGCATACAAGGAAGATCCCAATTAAATTCATTTTAATTTGCATATTAATTTGCATATTAATATCCTAAGCTTACCATATTAATTTGCATGTGCTCTTTCTTCTTCTAAGCTTAGCGTGATCGCTTAACCATCTTAGTCGCAACTACATCCTTAACCCCGTTTCCATCTAATTATTCTTCCATCAGGTAAGCATTAACTAATGGCAGAGTTTGTACGCAAGCTTGCTTTGCAATCACACGAAAATATACGACGCAGTAAAGGGATGTACATTAGAAATGGAAGAAAAGGGCAAGCAAGACCTGGAAGGTGACGAAGGCGAGGCCGCGGAAGTTTCCGGAGTCGGGGAAGCGGGAGAGCTGAAGCTGGACGACGGGGCCGATGTCCCTGAACAAGTCTCTGATCTGCTGCTCGGTGGCTGAGTAGGGCATCCCGCTCACCACCACCTTGTTGGGATCATACGACTCGCCGCCGCCCGGCGCCGCCTCCTCCTCCTCCGCCTGTTCCTCGGCATCTCGCTGCGACGGGTTTTCTTCTCGACTTAGTTCAGCGTCCTCCACGGGCGCGACCACTGGCTGCCCCCACTTATCCTTCTTCTTCTTCTTCTTTCTCCGCTCCTTCGCTACGTCGTCCGCTGCCATCGTTCCCTCGACGCCGCAGCTCTTCGCTCCCTCTTCAGCAACTATTGATAGGGTTCGGCTCAATATATAAAGGCCGGCGCCAAGAACACAATTGTGCCTTTAATGACCAGTTTATATTGCTGCGGTTTTTAAATTATATATATATATATATATATATATATATATATATATATATATATATATATATATATATATATATATATATATATATATATATATATATATATATATATATATATATATATATATATATATATATATATATACACATATGTATATTTCTCTAAGTTCAAACATATATCCTTATAAAATCTGAAATATAATACATATATATTATAATAATATTCACTATGTATTTGTTGAAACTATAAATAACATTAAATATTTTTTAAAACTTATAATAGTATAACTATATTAAAAATGATACAGAAATAATGATATAGAAACTTATATATATCGAATGACAAACATCTAATACTAGATGATTAAGATCTTGATATTATGTAATTAATATATTACAGTAATGTTTACGATACTTTCATCATATGTGATTGACACGATGATATTCTCTATACATTATCGACTATGATACGTTCATCCCATATTTTTTAGATTTGATATAATACGATTCCTCGAGGAATATAAAACTATTCTTGATATTAATATATATCTATAAGTATAATAATTCTAGAGTTAAATGATCAACACATTAATACCTCAAATGTTAAGTGGCTAATATCTTAATATTAGGTAATCGACATCTTACCATCATAGTATTTTCATCATGTGCGGCTAACATAATGATACTCTATAAACATTACTGACTACAATATTTCCATCGCATTTTTTTTAGATTTAATATAATATGATTCCTCCTTGATCGAGAAATTTGTGAAACTATCTTTGACATGAATGTATGTATGTGAGGGTTCTAGAGTTATCATATAAAATATCTATTGTATGTATTCCAAAGGATAGAACAATTATCATATAATTAATGCTTTCGCTTTTACCACGCTCGGTATTTTACCAATACCTTAACTCAAAAACTAACTTAAATATAAAAAAAATTTATTTGGCACACATCGATATAGTTTTATAAAGTTCGACATCTTTTAGATTTGATCATTCACAATACCGATAGAGGACAAACATGAGATTGAGCCCTAGCTTGCTCCGAATCACTATCCAACTTGGACAATCTAATCAGCATCCAACTCGGACAATCAAATTTAAATTTAACAAAAGATATTTGAAGCACATAAGTATATTTTTATATGATCGTTAACTATGGTTAGTTTTAATTAACCAAGTTTTATGAATGAGGATTAAGAAAAACTTTGATTTTTTAAATAGATATATAATATCAAATTTTAAAAATATTGTTTTCATGACTCAAATTATAGTCTCACATGTTATAAAAGAACAATCTTTTGCTATGATGTTGTAAAGAAAGAATGATTTGCATAACGTGATTGTTAAGTGACATGTATGTTTGCATTCTTGATTTAGGGTTTTTACTTTCTGATTTGGTTCATCAGGTTTTATCAAAATAATATGAAAGTTTGCATTCTACCATATGGTTGCCATTAGAGACATTTTTGTTTGGTTGATATGAACATGGGATATTATCAATTAAAGGAGACAAACATAGATCTTTAATTTGTGTGTTTGGTTGCCAAACAAATTTGTACAACCCAATATTCCTTATTCATTCATGTATGTATGACACCTAAAGTGGTAAAGAATTGAGATGTTAAATATGATCTGACATACAATGTAGAGCAATAATACTTGTCATATCGACACTAATTCTAATTTGAATATATTAAGTGTACTTCGCTAATTGCATGAGGTTAGAGTTAGTAAGACTCCATATATAATTATTCTTCTTTCTCCTAAAGTCTCATCGATCATACTTTCGATACTAAGTATATCTCTATAACTTAGGATCATTCAAGTTAGACGTCCATCTATAACTTAGGATCATTTAAGTTAGGCGTCCATCTTACGAGTTCTCATTTGAGTTGGGAGAAAATTTGATTATATTTAGATGTAATTGTTATATAAAAAAAAGTAGGTTCAAGATTAACAAACAAATTTGATATTAATAAAAATATTTTTATCTTTTTCTCGTTAATACAAGTGGCTCGAATAGTTAGAACGATTTTCCTAAAAAATATTTCTATTTAATTATTCTTCGATCGATATCCCATTTTATTTTTTTCTCAAATAGCATCCTTAAGTTTTAAAATATTTAAATTATCTCTAAAAAATTTATCCGTTTTTATATTTTTTGATCTTTTGTAATGTTTTGACTATCACAATAGAAAATTTTAAAACCTAATTAAAAATACTATAAATGATATAAATAGACTCATAACAATAATCAAATTAATTATAAGTCTAAAATATAACATTATAATGATCTATGAGTAATGATAATTAAAGAAACACGATATAATAACATTAAAAATATTGTTTATAATGTTTATAGTATTTTCAGTATAATAATAAAATATTATAAATGCTATTAAGAGATACAAACCACAAGAAAACATTATAATAGCTGAGGTATTGTTTGAAAAAAAAATTAAAAGTGGAGTATCTTTTGAAAAATATCCCAAATATGTGTATTTTATAATAAAATCGCCCAAATAGTTATGGAGAAATATTATTATAGAAATTTTCATTTTTGTACCTCTTTTTTCTTTTATAACATTACACTTCAAAATTTTATTTTCATCCCATGAATATAAGAAGATGTAAATTATTATTAGTATCAAGAGGCATATTTTTTACAATTAACCAATAGTAGAAGATATTTTTTGTTCATTATTAATTAAAAACACTAATCTAAATTACTACTATTAGCTCGAATATATTTCATATAATATCTTATAATTATCATGTAGCAGTTGTAGATCATGATATCACGTGCGGAAAAAAAGTCTTCTCACTGTTATCCGAGACACTCACGTGCCCAAACCCTAATTGCTCGATCTCTCTATCCTTTCCCCTTCCCTGATTCCTCCGATTTCGTCTCCCGTCGCGTCCTCCTGAGCTGATCTCCGCCGCCTCTGCTCTCTCTTCTCCGAGGCAGGAAAGAAAGATGGAGAAAGAGACGCCGAAGCTCTCCTTCTCCTTCTCGTCCACCGCCTCCAAGCCATCCTCTCGCTCCACCGCTACCAAGGCCGCCCGAGCGCAGGCCGATGACGGCGGCGTCAAGCCCCAATTCGTCACCGTCTTCGACCCTTCTGCAGCTCCCGGCCTCGGCGACGTCAAGCCCGTCATCCCTCCGATCCCCAACGTCGACCTCAACCCCGCCTTGAAGCGGATGAAGAACCTCCTCCCCCTCCCCACCTCCGACGACGACCCCTCCGCAGCCGCCGCCAACACCGCTCACTTCGTCCTCGACACTTCCACCGGCGACGCCCCCGCCGGCCACATCCCCTACGGCCTCACCCTCCGCTCCGCCGCCGCGGGCGACGCCGATGGCGCCAGGTCCCAGCGGGAGGAGAACGGCCCTGGACGGCGCCGCGGCCGTGCCCAGGACGACGATTTCATGCACCGGAGATACAGGGAGGACGTGAAGGATCTGCCGGAAGATCGAGGCATGGAGGAGTTTAAAGACATCAATGTGGAGGATTTTGGTGCTGCCGTTCTTGCGGGGTATGGGTGGACGCAAGGCCAGGCGGTTGGGCGGAACAAGAATCTGGTCGACACCAAGGTCTTCGAGTACAAGAGGAAGGGTGGCTCCGAAGGTATTGGATACAACCCATCCTCGGGAGATCCCAAGAAAAGAAGGGGACTTTGGGTTTCGGAAGAAGAGAAAGAGAAGGAAAAAGAGAAAACAAAAGAGAAGGAGAAGATCGTCAGGGTTATATCAGGTCGACATATGGGGTCGAAAGGCAAAGTCTTGAAAAGGTCGGGTAGCTCTGAGCTATTTTTGAAGCTGCTTGAGACTGGAGAAGAGGTCAAACTAAGGGATGACATGGTTGCTGATTTGGGCTCAACAGAGGAAGAGAAGTTCTTGAGGAAATTGAAGAGGTCAGAGAATGAGGGCAGGGATCAGAGGAGGGACGAGAAGAGGAACAGGCATGAAAGGAGAGAGGAGAAGAGTGAATCCGTGCAGGAAAGCTCCAGGAGCAATTACCGGAGTGAGGAGAACAAAGTCCGATGGCTTACAAGCCATATTAGGGTCAGAATAGTCAGCAAGGATTTCATGGGTGGGAAGCTGTACCTGAAGAAGGGGGAGGTAATTGATGTGGTGGGCCCAACAACATGCGACATTTCGTTGGATGGAAGCAAGGAGTTGGTACAAGGTGTGGATCAGGATATCCTCGAGACAGCACTGCCTAAGAGGGGAGGATCAGTGCTTGTGCTATATGGGAAGCACAAGGGTGTCTTTGGGAGCCTTGTCGAGAGGAACACTGACAAGGATACTGGAATGGTAAGAGATGCAGATAGTCATGACTTGATCAAGGTGAGGTTGGATGCGATTGCTGAGTATCTTGGGGATCCAAGTTACCTCGGCTATTGATTCTTGATTTATTCATGTCACTAGCTGCTTATTAGCAGCTCCCTCACTGAAGGTGAGTAGCATTTTCCTTTTGATTAAGCTTATAATTCCTTGGAAGAGAAAAGGTGGAGAAAATGTTGGTGTAATCTGGTCATGCCATCCTATTGCAGTTGACTACTTTTTCAAATTAGCCTGCCTCATGTGACAAAAGTATCAGGCTTTTGTGAATCATATGAATATGCTTTATGCTCTATTCAGATGGTTGCTGTGTTTAAGATGTTATAGAACTTGATATAAATGACACTTCTTTAATGACTTGTGGTCTACTTGCAATAAACAACTTCTGTGTATCTAGCTTGAATCCCACTTTCCTCTGAGTTTGGATAAGTACTTTAGAAATATTACTTGTATTCCTTGTCGATTATTGGGTTTTAGTAACAGTCTTTTTCCTCAGTATAGGGGGAGAACATTGATGAACAAACCTTAGCATTTTATGCTTATATGTACTTGTCCATGGATATCATGTTAAGAAAATCATTTTTCATATAATCTTATCCTTTCTCTCTGGTTGCAGAAGGTCCACAACCAACTGATCTTTTCTAAATATATTCAAGACCTGAATTGTTGTCTCATCAGATCATGTTCTGATGCATTATAGGATGAAAGGTTCCTGCAAGTCAGGACACAGCTTGGAACGTGTTTCTGAAGGGGAGTAACCTTAGTAATTATGATATAAATTAACCTTGATCTCCCTAGAAAATTGACCTAAGTTACATTCAATGTGCAACATTCCAGGTGGGTTTGAGCATGGCCATGGGATATCCACTTGGTTCATGGTATGCTAGGATTATAAGATATGACTTTCCATTCATGATAAAGAAAACAAAACAGGATATATGAGAAGAGTTTGGAAAGCCGAGGTGACCCCTAGCTGTTTCCTCCTTTGGCGATGGCACCACCTTCTCGTGTATTAGTTTTTTTGGTTAATTGTGTTATGTAACTACAACCTTCAACTTTAGCCATTTTTCTAGTCATCAGGTTGCTTTTTTGTTGTTGCTGTTGTTATTGTTTTTCCTTTTTTTGTGTTGGTATGTTCCATTATGCTAGTTAAATGATGTGAATTTCTCAAATTTGCTTTTCCAGGTTATCATACACATTTGTTGAAGTGTTGGGCATCTATCTTCATTTACAATATGAACTCGAACCTAAATCCTGAAATTGATGTCTAATTCTACAAGTTCAATATAGGTATGACACTGACACCAAGAGAGTAACATCATTTTGTGCTGGAGAATTGTGATGCTCTATTCTATTAGTTTGACAGCTGACAGGGTGCAAGTACATAAATTATCACATGATCCCATTTATTGTGGTTTCTCATTTTGAGGATATTTTGACTCATTAAGGTCTCAGCAGCTTTGCTTTGTGCATTATTTGCTCTCTGAATCCTTCATGCTATGACAACCGATGAATATTCATTTTTTTATGCAGTTTCTGGTGTACATGACAAGCTGCTAACACAGTGAAATTTGCGGTGCAACATGGCCATCATGATTAGTTGTTCTCACAGGTATTAAATGTAATGCACTCTATTTGATGTTTGAAAGCATCAATTTAGGAATTGGCAACATAATTTGAGAAGCCCAAAATTGTCTTTGTTAGGAACCATTTGGGGTTTAATATTGCAATCGGGTTTGTGTGTCTCATAATATGACCTATGATATTTTAAATGTTTATGAGGTGAATCTACCTTGTACATATTGTGTTTCATGCTTGGTTCTTGTCTTCTTGATCAGACTACAATGTTGAACACAACTTAGCCCTATTTCATTTTGTGATTAAGTTTGTCGAAGTTGGTAATAACATACCAATGGTAACCATCTCCTGATTCCATCACAAGCATTTTCATTATTTAGCAAAGTGCAGGTGTGAATCTCTGCTGCATGGTCTCTGTGCTTTTTTGTTTCCCTTTTTCCTTTAAGCACACTGCACTTTTATCATATAAACTTATGGTGTTGAAAGATCTCTTTCATGGATGAAGTTTTGCAGGAGGATGCTGGAGAAGACTTTTTTGTGTGTGGAAACATTACAAGCAAAGAAGACCTGATGCTACAAATTGACCTATTTGGTGTTGCCGGATGAGCCTGCTGTGGCCATCTAATGAATGATCTGATGATTCAAGATGAAAAATACTGTTCATCTGGAAGTGATATAGTGAGGTGGGAGGAATGGCTTTCTCGGGCCTCTCTCTTGTTGTGATATTGATCTGTACTTGCATAACCATGCTCGATGACCTGACTTGAGATCCTCATCATTTGTTCATGCAGGTTGGGAAGTCTTTTTGGATATGGAATTTAACGAAACACCCGACTTTGCGGGGACCCTCAGGTTCTGATGAGCGACCCATCCCATCCCATCCCATGCTGTTTATAATTTAATGTTACATATTGTGAATTGAATATTAATGTTATTATCTTATTAAAACCTGATTTAAGTTTTCGAATTTTAAGGTAATAAACGATAGAATAAAGAGAAGTGCTTTCCCCGAAGATTTTTTTAAGATTGGTGAAAGTACATCAATTCCAAAATGTGAATTTTGATGCCACTAAAAAGTACATTATTTAGCCTTTTTTTGCTTAACAAATCTCTCATCTGTTATTATTACTAACCAAAAGCCATTTCCAGAATAATGTAGCGAATGACGATTGCGGCGAGAAGAAGCCAACAATAGTTAGTGCTCAGAGGAAGCCGCAGAGGACGGAGAGGCCGAGGACGATGAGCCACACGATGTGGAGGAGGAGGAAGGCCTGGCCGGAGACGAGGCCGGTACCAGCGCTGCCGACCTGGCAAGGGCCCCGCTTGGTGACGCGGACGCCGGCGCACGCCGCCTCCGGGCAGCCGCACCAGTACGTGACGCCGTTCGCACCGCACACGGGGTCCGGCCGGAAGCAGCTGACGCGGCAGGAGGGGGCCCCTCCGTCGGATATGGCGCCGCAGAGGTCGGCGACGGCGTCGATGCCTTCGGATCGGGCGGCGGGAACGAGGAGGAGGAGGAGGAGGAGGGCAGACTCCACGGCGGAGAGCCGAGGAGAGTTCGCCATTGCCCGCAGGAGAGAACGTCCGAGGGTGCCCGAACCCTAACGAACAAAGAAAGGGAGGAATTGGTGCTTCGACATCCCCGAGGGGCCTTTGGATGGATGCTTTGCTTTCTCTCCTTTTTTCTTTAATTCCTTTTGTCTTATTTCTATTTTACTTCCTACGTAACGCGGTGGTTGGGGTTGGGGTTGGGGTTGGGTGTCCGAATCCGAGACGTGGTCCCTCAACCAGTCGATTAACCAAACCAATTTACTATACCAAATTCTCGTATCACACCATCATCATCGTATTTAAGCGAAACTGAATCGAATACTATGATGCAATAATCTAATTTATTAGTATGTTTTAATGAATTTGCGAACAAAAGTTATAGATAAGAACACCACGAATTGGACTTATTACTCTCACGTTCCTATGTTCCTGTTCGTATTTACGCCACTCAAAGGCTGGACTGATTTTGACTGATTACGAGAAACATGAAATCTTAACTATTTTGGATTGGTTAGTCACACGTTGGTACATTTTATCTCTGAAATATTGTTTTTGGTATGAGGTTGACAATTATATGTTGACGTGGATGAGATGGTGTGAAACTCATCCTGAAAACAAATAAATATATTATTCGGTTTGGAATCAAAATCTTTAATAATGAAGTCGAGTATATAAAGTACTTCTCTTGATGCTTAATTCACTCAGAGTTTAAGTCTAAGAATTGATGGTATTTCACTCCGGGTTAATTTCTATATAACCCATAGCGTCACTCTAATTCACTCAGAGCTTCAAGTCTAAGATTAAAATTTGTTCGGTGACTCATAATTAATCGTGAACTAAGTAGAGGGAAACTATAAAGTTCGAGATGCAACCATGATAAAGTACCTCGTTGAGATATAGAGATTAATATATAATTTCTCTCGACTCGATGTGTTACAGGTCTCCCATGAAGAGAATACCCAAATTGATATGCTTACTAGATTAGTATCAACCCAGGCCCCAAAGGAGTGCTAGTCATTGGTCGAGGCACTACCAACGAGTCAACCATCATCAAGCATGGTATTACATAATTAACGATCTCTTATATCGCAAGCCTTTTAGTCAACTATTCCTCAAATGCCTGACATTCTAAGAGATCAAGAGGGTAATCATTAAGATACATGAGGGTATCTACAGGGAACACATTGGTGGACAGGCCCTCACCTTAAGTATTTCGGTAATGATTCTACTAACCGACGCTACACAATGATGCAATAGCCTATGCCCAAAGATGCCCCGGGTGCCAAAGTTTTACGCGGATATAGCATCAATTAGCAGTTCCTTTGACTCCAATTAATGGTGAATGACCCTTCATCCAATGGGGTATGATCATCCTTATACATTTTCCGCCAACCTCAGTTCAACAAATGTTTTTCATTATTGAAGTTGACTATTTTACGAAATTGGCAAAGGTAGAGCTATTAGCGTTGATCACTAAGAAGCATATCGAGGGATTCGTATGAAAGAATATGATTACTTACTTTGGAATTCCGAGAGTTATTTATTGACAATGGAACTCAATTCAACAATGTGAAGTTTAAGAAGTTTTGTTAATCCTATGGAGTTCAATTAAAGTTTAGCTCGGTAGCTCATTCTCAGATCAACAGTCTCACTAAGGTCATCAATTGAGTCATTCTCAAAAGGTTAAAGAAGCGGATCATTAGAGTAAAATGTACTTGGATGGACAAGCTATCAAGTATCTTGTGGGCCTCCTGGATGACACCTAAAATTAGGTCTAGAGAATCACTATACAAGTTAACTTTTGACACTGAGGTTATTCTACCACCTGAGATAGTCTTTTTAACACCTTGATTGAGAATTTTAATAAAAAACCTTCCAAAAAGGACTTCGAGCATGACTTGACCTAATCAGTGAGGTTAGAGCATAAGCACATCTAAGGGTACTTAAATATAAAAATGTGATAGCTAAGCTATACAATCAAAGTGTTTACTCTTGGGGAGTTGGACTAGGGGACCTGATGCTTCAGTTGAAGTTAGCGATTTAACTAGATCTCGAGGTATGCTAGTGTCGAATTGAGCGATGTTTATCTTTTTTGATCACTCGTGTTCGTACTCATTACTAACTTGGGCATCGATGGGATCAGGTCAAAAAATGTTTGATTCTCGATCTTCGTATAGGTGACGTCTCGAGAGCTTAACGTTTCCACCTTGAATAAATCTATGCATATGGGCTCGTATCATGACGGATGGACTAAAATATCAATGACTTCTTCGCTCATCATTCATTCGTATTCACACGACTAGGTTGATTTCGACCAATTACAAGAAACATAAAATCTCAATTATTTTGGACTAACCACATCCTGTCATATGTTTAATTATGCTAAGACTATTTTTTTTAAAAAAAATATTTATAGCTTCTTCCTTTTACCTCTATCTCATCCCTATGAAAAAGGCAGCATAATTTTTACACAACAAACCAGCCATTAACCATTCATTCACAATAATAAATTTTACAACAATATAATATATTCCAAGTAGTGTAGCTATAAAGCGAAATGAGAATCGAAGATGAAGTAAATATATCCATTTTACAATCAAACTCAGAACTTCCAGATAGGCATCATCAGGTGATTCAACCGCAAGTTTGGAACCAAATTACACGTCCAGAACGTTTGTTCTCGAATATAGACAGATGTTCTACACAAAGTGTCTCATACAAATACCAAATACTGCCTCCAATAAAAGCCTCAAGAATACAATTCGAGAACAAATAAATTAATATTCCACAACATTTTTGTAACTGCTTAAAAGATACTGATCATTCGATTTCCATATCTTTCATAGCAGCTGAACAGCCACTACTAAGGAAACATAAATTACAGTGTCAAAATGGCTGTCAATAACATAATGATTGGAAGAGCTACCTCATACCAGTCTGGGCATCTGATCATGAGGTAGTGAGGATAGCAAACAAGGAACTTTCTGTGATCTCTATGAGAATTACAAGCCGGTAACTGGGAACTCCACGGAAATGGACCATCAAATAATGGAAGTAACCCGAACCGAATGGTCAGCTGAGCCGGTTATGAAAATGGGTAGTGTTGGATGCCAGTCAACACTCGTTATTGCACCACTATGCGGCAATGTGCGTAGCCCAAGTGTGTGTCCTTGTACCTGAGCAAAATTTAGTGCTATGATACAACCGACAAAAGAAAAGGAGACATTATAAGAGAAGCTACGAAAAATTTAGTGCTAGAAACCACCTTCATATGTATACACCAGGATGAGACTGAAAACAAAACGAGACATTACAAGAGAAGCTGCTTGCCTGGTATATCGGTGACCTAACTGAACCAGATGTTACCAACAATCTTTTGCCATTTGAATCCAGTGCTATTTCATGCCTGCATATTTTCAAGCTCTCCGGAAAGCAATACCTATTAATAGTCAAGTGAGTGATTCATTATGGACCTCCAGCAAAACACAACCACAGGCTGATATGATCATAATCATCAAAAGCATTTGTCACTCATTATATTGGACCTCCAGAAAAGTACAACCACAGGATGATATGATCATAATCATTATTTAGGTAAGCATTTGTCACCCTTTACTTCTATATGTTTCTTCTCAACATGGTTTAAAGAGCAAATAGATTACCGTATGCATGAGACACTGGCAGAAGGTAGCAAAAGGTGCTCAGATGGTAAAATTTTTCGAGTCATGTTGGTTCATACACTACAATGTCAAATTCAATTTATGGACTACCGTGTATATATATCAAAATAAGTGAGAAATGAAGGTCAGACAGGATGCATTTATTATAAGGATGACCACAATGACAAATTATGCCAGATAATTGACCATCTCACTGGTCTTATTATATATCCAGTCAGATGCTGTAATACCCCAATGTTAAGGAAGTCAATGCAAATGGCGAAGTCCATTACCATATATAGGCCAGGAAACTATTGCCTTACTAAGAAAATCTATTTTTTGGCCAGCCAAACAATTTAACATTGGCAGATTTCATAACCAGATGACAAAGCATAGGTATATGTCATTGGATCCATAGGCAATCATACAAATTCTATACCATTAGGGAATAGGAGGTAAGTGTTATTAACATAACAACAGCACCATGTATAGGTGATTAAATTGCTAACCAGATGGATCATGGAAAACAAAATCAGTAGAACTTACACAAAAGACTCATTTTGTGTGAATCATCCAGCAAAAAATTGATATCATCTTGAAACCTATATAGTTTACCCTTCTCAATGACACTAAATTGAGTGCATGATAAATAAACTTTTTAACTTAGTTTGAAAGCATGGACAGTTTTCCATCAGCCAATGTTTATGCAGACAAGTTGTTTCAAGGGAAAAAAGAAGATTCTATAATGGATAGGGTACAAACATAGTACCTAGTTTTCCATCAGCGAACTTTTATGCAAACAAGAACTGTTTTAAGGGGGAAAAAAGGAGATGCTATTGTGGAAAGGTACAAACATGATACCTAGAGCAATCTCGTGACCATAGAACCCGACCTTGGTTTTGCAAGCTCCATTCAAATATCTGCAATCCACACATTACATTCTCATGATAAGCATTACAAGACAAGGAAAATGACTAAAAAAGTGTTGCTCAAGTAACATTGGAATCAGCAACGAAACTACTGTGTGTTTGATGGTTCCAGTAACCTTGACTGACAGTCAGTCAAGGTAGAGGAGATGGAAAATAATTGACTGCCGAAACATAAAAAGAGCTCTTTGATGCTCAAATTTCAGAGCTAAAGGGCGATGTAACATGGGAGCAAACATGAAAGCAGATGCTTATGCTAAAATAATGCTACAAATAAAAAGACAAACTTATTACCTTGCCATCAGATCCTAAGCTGAAAATGCTAGTCTCGTCAGGTCCAAATAGCAGTGAGCTTACAGCTGTATCATGGGCTGGCCACCCAGTGATTTGAAGGCCAGCAGACATGTCTTTTTGCTAGTTAAGTAACATTTTAGTTCGTAAAATCTCTCTTGTTCTAAGTTCTTAAATGGCCATGAAATAATATTAGCAGTGTTGTTGAGGAACCATCTAAATGGAGCAATCATGAGCATCAAGAGTTGATTCCAAGGTTTAGCACATGCAGACATTTCACTATCTATAATTGAGAAATTAATAGCACAAAGTAAAATCGCATGAAGGAAAAACAATTTGAGTAGACATATTAAGTTATCTTATACAGCTTATACATTCAGGACAGAAAAATGAGGATACCAAACATATGAATCATTCCATCCGCTGCTGAAGCTGCCAAAATTTTACCATTGTGGTTGAAGCATAGTGATGTAATTGCCGGAGGATCTTCACCAAGAGGAAGCACTGTCTTCACAATGTATAACAGAAATTAGATAAACATAAGCATATCAAAGAGAGTTTTTTATGAAAAGCACTTGAAGCAACATACATACCATGGCCTTCCATGTTTTCATATTCCAAACAGTCAAAGAAGCAAAGCCCGCTCTGTCAAGCTTATGAAAGCCATTCCTATAACAGTTCAACAAGGCACCATCAAGAATGTTGAATCCCCATGACATATCAAAAAGAAAATGTTACCCTTAAAATAATTAGAAATTTTTAGCAGCAGCTAAGTATCCATATGTCTTATGTGAACAAATATGCTCTTTTAGCTAATATTTCATGGAGTTTGTCACATTTTAAAGAAGCTAAGTATCCATGCTGCTGTCTTAGACTATTACCACAATTACTAAAATAGTAAAGTAGGTTTGCAAGATAGAGCAATCAAAGATGACCAAAATCCATGCTTCAGACAGGAACTAAAAAAGGATCCATGACAATTTTTATAAACTATGGGTAATGCAGGAAGATCGTTACACCTCAATTAGTCCCACATCTGAAATGATAGGATGTCGTGATGACTGACAAGATGACATGAACCTACTATCATTGATTTGTCATAGTTTTAAGCTAATCAAGTTATTAGGCTAGTGGTTCATCAGAGCAGCTCGTGACAAAGGTAAATCCTAAAATGATTTTCACACAATGTTATGTCACTCAGATGCATTATCTAGTTGGACAAGAACTATTTTCCCTTTGTTGACCAGACAACTAGAGCAAGATCTGCTAATTTTTCTTAAAATGCGAGCTTTTTACTGATCAAGCAGGTTTCATGCATAACATAGTCTAAAAGATTGGTTCATCGTGAAATTAGCAGATAATCTGAAAGTTTTAGGATCCAGGCCTTAGAATTGGTCATGATCAGCCATTCCTGACTGTTCCAGGCCGATCATGAACAGTCCCACCTGATCACAGATGAACCAATCTTGAGCCATATCATATGATCTCACAGATTACAGCTGAATTATGACTCATCCTCGAAGATCCCAGCCAATCCCTCAAATAATCCCAAAACAATCTTCGACCAAATATAGACGATAATGGCCAGTTATAACTTAATCCTGCTCATTTAATTTCCATCTCAAAGTCTTGTTCTGCAGCTATGTAGAATGTCTCTTACTATAGATATATGATGGGGGAAAAGATATGGACAAATAGAAAGAAACATATACATAATGCACATTCACGTATAAGCAAGTTTATATATACAACAAGGTTATATTAGTACTTACAATTAATGAACATACAATGAAGATGATTGGAGAAACAAAATGATGGTCTTTTATTACAATATCATTCTATCTAGGAAGCACAGATTTTAGTATTCCTTGGATCCAAATGAATACCCAAACACCATAGTTATTTGCTAATAAGGAGTATGTTTTGCATGATAATCTAGATCAACATTTAAGTGCATTTTAAAACTCCTGCAATAACTTCTTTACTCCCAATCATTACCAACAAACTAACTGTTTTAGTTAGTTACCATCTCGATGCAGCTGCAGAAACGAAAATTGGTTCAACAGGGCTGCACTTCAAGTCCAAGACACTGCAGTATTTTTTTTTATTTTTAAAAAATGATGAACAGATCATAAAGAGACATGTAAAACAACCAAAGGATTGATGGTTAAAGAACCTTGGAAATTCTGTTGTTGTGCTAAGATCACATACAACTCGCTTAGCATCAACATTCCAAGCTTTAATGCCTCCATCAGCTGTCCCTATGAGCAGCTATATTTAGGACAAATGAGTACATACACAAGATATGCATTTTGGTGTTGAACTCTCTATAACTGTATACCACAAATCTTTATTGTTATCAAGCTATATATTTAGTTGACATACCAAGCGATCTGATCTGCATTCCCAATCAAGTGACATAATTTCAGCTCCACAATATATCGTAGCATTTCTGGATGTTGGTGTTGATGAGTCATATGTCCAGATCCTTCAACAGATTTTTTAGTAGGCTGAATAAGATATATACCTAAGAAAACCAAAATCCAATATATATTACTTCATAGAACAATGTGCATCTAAATGATTTACCTAACAGTCCCGTCCACAGAAGCACTAGCAATATTCATTCCTGAAGCAGAAAATCGGCAGCGACTAATCCTACTAGTATGCCCCAAGAAAGTTTCCTGGAAATATAAAGATAATTACGTGAAACGAAAGGGCTTCAGATGTAGTGATAATTGAAAAATGGACTCATAACTGTCCTATTGTGTATATTCAACTTCAAGCCAAAAGCTCCATGAAATCAAATGAGCAAGAGCAACTCTAGATGAGCCAGCAATGGCTAACCTGAAAATCCACTTTTACTTCAGGAAATTCCTCTTCTCCAAGCACATCTATGGTATTTTCTGCAGAAAAAGTTGCACGCATAGAGTAAGTCATCTGTTTCTTGACTTTTAACATTATCTATCCTACTCAAGATATTTTTGCCTAGTATTGAACTGAATGGTCATGTACCATCAGTTTAAACTTTTGAGGATAATAATGGAGAATTATATGTCTAAAGATTTCAAAAGCATATTGTCTTATAAAAGAAAATAATGGAGGTCTTCAAGCTGTGATCAAATAACCTCAAGATCAAGCACACAAGTCAATTTCCGAATAAAAAAGGAAAAGAAACATAATTTGGTGGTCCAAAAAGTTTTGCAGATTTCTCAGAAAAACTGTTCACCTATGGCATCATAATCTCAAACCCCACAGTAAGGATGGGTTCTAATACTTCCTACATAATTTAAACCCACATGCATACAGGCAGGCAGGCAGGGTACAAAGCACCGAATATTCATGACAGAAGCTCCAAGAAGGAATGTTACCGCCGTAGTGCCAGAGTAATACCATCTATCCTACTCACCTATCTATCGAAACATACCTAAGGAAAACAAGATTTCAATGATTAACTAATATTCTGTTCCACCACCTGCTTCTACACAAGTAATTTCAGCTCAAAAGAAACAAAGTTATTGTTTTTCTCCTCTCTTTTCTCAACTAGGTTAGAACGAAAAGCAGTTATTCTCAAACCATTGAATATTGAATAATGAGGAGAACAAACAAGAACGAGCACAAATTGCACCTGAAAGAACAATAATCAATCCCATTGCAAACTACTACATGTATGAAGATGTCTAACCAGTATGAGCCATCTGAAGAACATTGCTAGATTTCTCATGTTTTGAAGGAGATTGGCCTCCTGAACCTGCCATAGAACTGGACTTGGCTACAGTGGATTTGTCTAGAACACCAGTTGAACCTGAAGATTCCCCACAATTTGCTGTTGTTATCTTTTCTCCTATATGAAGAGAATCGTTGACAGGTTCACAAAAATCTTTGACTCGACTACTAACACCATCATCCTTTGATGAAGCCTCACTTGAAAGATCACTGATAGAGTTGATCTCTTTGAGAACGGAAGCTTCCCGATCTGATGGAGCCAGACTGAATGGAAAAACAATGACAATATTCTAAAATAAAAGGTGATGATTCTCTCAGAAACACACAAAGGAAAAGCATAAATAGCTGTGTTGCACCACAAAATCCATATATAGATATAGATGATCAATGGATGCAAAATAAAACAAGCATTGAAATATCTTGATGCTTAATGCTTGTGGACAATGCAACAATTAGGTCATAATCTCGGGCATAAATGTATATCAGCCCCAACAACTTCCTTGAAAGATTTGAAAATGAGACAAACAATAGCAATCTGCATGGATAGGTATGTGAAGACATTAAGAGCATCCATGAAATATAAAGTTATGGTGAACAATTGGACAAATCGACATGGATAAGCCCTCTTAAAAATCATGTCCATGTAAGATAAAAACATTGAATTGTTACCTTTGTAAATATAGTATCTCAGCTTCTTTTGTCTCCAATAATGCCTGGAGTTGCGACAGTTTATTATTCAGTTGCTTGATGCCATCTTTGAGGTATTTCACTGTATTCTTTTCTGTACTGATCTTTAACAGCGCAGGGATACGTGAAGCAATTAAGGAAAATCAACAACCAAATTTCAAATTGACCTTGTACATAAAATGATATGTTTTTTTTTTATTTTTGATAGAATACATTGGAAGATATTTATCTCTTCCTGCAACACGGATGTAAAAACTAAGAGGATCAGAAATAGAACTAGTCAATGTATGAGTACGAATTAGTGCATAGCAGCAAACAATAGGTTACGATTTTGAACTGTCATCCTGATAGCAAAGAACAGACAATACCACTTTCAGGATATGGGTCCCATTGAAGACCTCGCTTAAGAAGTTCCGGAATGATAGATGCAGGGCATCAAACCATTCTTTTGAGAAGTAAACACGAAACTGAGGATCTAGGCTGGGGTTCTTAATATATGGAATAGCTGCATGACAATATCTTTATAGTTAAATATTAAAATATGATGAAGAAGGTTAAGGAAGAAAAAACACAGACCTACCAAACCATGGTGTCCAGTCTTCACGTTTTTGCAAGAGATAACTGCCATTTGCCTGAAAAAACTCCACCACTTTCTCATGCCTTGCAGATTGTAAGGCATTTACAATGTAGTACCGAAGAATTGACACTTCCAATTTTGATAATGTAGAAATGAACACTGTCTCCGAAGATGAAGAGAAGCGTTGCTTAAAGAAATTAAGAAGGGCAATTAATTTATCGGCTTGATAGTTTGGCAAATACACTGAAAACACCAAATCTAGAATTTTGTCCACTTGAAAGTTTCTGCCAATATCTGTAGACAACTCTTTTTCAAAAGATTGTAGTGTATTTGTAAAACCTCTAAACACAAGGAACTCTCTTAGAAGTTCTTCAGCATATTGCATATTATCCATAAAGCCTTTGAGATATCTGCAAAGGTGTACATGGAAAGGACTCATAAAACAAAACCTGGCAAGGGCCACTAGATGATCCAGATTCAATATATCACAAAGCATAAGGTCATATAGAGATGTACCATAGGAATATGCCAATAGGGCAGATGACAGGTAGGTATTGCTATACATGGTATGAGAAATTTCTGCAAAGAATATATAATTTATACTCATATAGAAATTTCAAACTGTTGGAATGACAATCAGGATCCATCTCCCTTTGTCTAAAGTGATGCAGCTCTCAGATTTTCCCTTCAAGGGGAAAATCCATATTTAAGCAACATAAAGTTTCCAAAAATTTAAGATCGTTTATGGTGGAGGAAAATGCCAAAATTGAATGAAAAAGGCCAGTTATCTTTTGTATCATTGTCGTTCCTAAGTGAAATGGTCAACTCAGTTTCATTTCATAATGCATGAATATAGACAGCACCATTTTTGATTATATAGAACATGCGTCGTAGTTCATGTCCATAAACTACTTTTCATATAAAACAGAATTTTTTAACCAAACATAAACAAATAGAAGATAAAAGACAAAAATTAAGCTATATATATGATTTACAACATGAAGCAAACTTCAAAATCATCCGATGCAATAAATATGTACGTTGGGGAAATTTAAATCTTCTAAGTCATCACCACAAGCACTTCTTTGTATTGTTCATAATACTTCTCCACATCATTACCAGCCATCCAACTACAGACAATCTTCTCCTTCTCCCCCAATATCAGGGTATTCTAGTGATCCCTTGAATTATTGATAAATGTCAAGAGGCATTCTAACATCCACTAATCATGAAGTTGCTGATGCAAACAGCACTACACCATGGTGCCTCCTCGATACCCAAAACAACAAAGAACATGGTTCATATGACGACTCTCCAAGATGTTACTAACTTTTTTTGGAATCCTGCTTCTAAATGTTATTAAGAGTACCCCTTTTCGTCATGAAAGATTCCAGTTTCTCAGAGCACCGAAGCCAAACTGGAATGCTGATTTCGGACTCCCATCTGTTGTATTTCAGATGAATATTCTTGCTACATCATAACCATGGGATTGCACTCTAAGATATCCTTACATAAGTGGAAATCTAACTATGAACAAAAACCCCATTTCATGCAACATCAGAAGCAATACAAAAGAATCAAGAACTAACTCTCGCATCGAGGAGCCAGACCTGTGGAAGCGCCCACCGGCCGAGAAATCTTGGGATGGAAAGTCCAAGATCCTTCGAGATCCTACACGGCGATCCGCCGCAATCGGGATCTGGGTCAAGTTCACCGGCTCCCGGTTGGGCCCAAGAAGAAGAAGCGACCGAACAGGCGATGTCAGCGAAGGAAGCCAACGGGGAAAGAGATCATCAGCAAGAGAGGCGAAGGCGGCGGCGGCGGCGTAGCAACGGCGGATGGCGGAGGTCGAGCGGGGATTGAAGATATCGGGTAATAATCTTCTCGCCGCCAACACTTTATAACGGTTTTTCCGTTTTATTGAAAACTCGTCATTTACGAGTAAAAAGGCCGCTACGATATTATCTGCATAACAACTAAAAACTTGCTTGCACGAGACTATATATATATATATATATATATATATATATATATATATATATATATATATATATATATATATATATATATATATATATATATATATATATATATATATATATATATATATATATTGTCGATTAAGCATGCGACATCAATTGTTACGGATGATGAAGCATCGACATGTCATGCCATGTAGTCGTAATTTACACAAAACGGATTATTTTTTCTTTTCGAGACATGACAACAGTCGAGAAATGGAGTAAATCAGATTATTATTAGATTGACAATCAAATAATAATGACAATTCGAATATAATATTTGGATTACTTTAAAAAAAATATTTGAGACTAAGTTGGGTAATCGATCGATCGGCAAAATTATAATATATGGGGATTGGACACCAAAAAAAAAAAAGAAATTTTGAAGTCCATTATGTTATCGGCCGACTTCGACGACTCTATTTTAATTTATATCTCATGTATAAATATTTATTATAGTCAATATATGTGTTAGGAATTGCTTCTCGTTCGGCTATAAATAGAGATTGTGTACTGAGGGCCCAATTTAGTTGTTAGCTATTAGTGCATCACAGCAATTCGTCTGATGATGCATCGGCCTGTGGATGACAGGAAAGCCTGTTCTTGTCATGACCAACTGACAGCAAACGTGGAGAAAGACTTGAGATACCAAGACATGAGATTTTAAGACTCATCAATCCAATGTCAGAAATTAACAAGACATGAGGTCATCAATTCATTATCATTAATGAACATAGCCGCATAAAGCAATAGAGTATGTTAATGCCTGACATTTTACTTTGATGATGGGATTGATACCAGTTAAGATTTGTACGAAAACATTTTATTATTTTATTAAAAAATTCTCGCTTAATATGTATAAATAGGGAGTATATATTAACACAAAAATATCTTCTTTATATATTATCCCTTCATGCTATCAAAGCATTTCTTGCCTTAGCAAGATTTTCTCTTCCTTCCTCGTTATTCAGTGATAGGTGCACTCCCATCTTCCCTGTGTTTCGTATGTCACTGAAGTTGCTCGATGCAGCCTTTTTCCCTCGGCTCCCTATAGCGTGTTGTCTGCCCCTAGACCTTTTCCTTGATCTCACCGCCATCACGTTCACTATCGTATCTTTCATCCTTCCGGAGCCTCCTCTTCCTCAATTTAGTCGTTGTTACCACGGTATCCTTTGTCCTCCCAAAGCCTTCTCTACCTCGGTGCACCTCTTCCTATTCCATCGAGCCGATGCCAGGAACCCTCTCTCCTCTACCTCGGCAGACCTCCTCCTGTTCCATCGAGTCGATTGCAGCACTTCCTTAGCGTACGATGGTTGTCTTCCTCCGCTGCTGCTTTATGCCAGCATCTTTGGCCTCGTCCTCTTGGATCGATGAGCAGCTTCACCGCTTTTTGAAGCCTAGCACTCTCGCCCACCTCTGAGACTCCAGGATCAGCAACACCAGATTCCCTAATCTGTCGCCCTCCTTCGCCTTGCACCCCCTCCTTCTCGACCTAGACTTCCTACTTCATCACATTGGCCTTAAGCAAATCTCACGACTACTCCAAATACTAGTTAATATAATTGAATTATAGATTCTGGCGCATCTCATCACATTACCTCTAATCTACAAAACTTGTTCATCCACAACAACTATGGTGGAAATAAAGACATCATCATTGGTGACAGTAAAAGACTCTACATAACTCATACTGGTTCCATAATGCTTAATTCACATAGCATAACTTTTACACTCGATGATATTCTATGTACACCTCACATTAAACAAAATCTTATTTCTGTTTCTCAATTCTACAAATAAAATAATATCTCAATTGAATTCTTTTCTTATCAAGGATATGAGCACGGGGCATCCTTGGTCCGAGGCCAGAATAAGGACAATATTTATGAGTGGTCGTTAGTTTCGTAAATCACCTAGCCCACTGTTTACTCTTTAATTACAGCTCCAATTGATGTGTGGTATCATTGTCTTAGTCATCCCTCATCCTCTATCCAACAAAAATTACTTTCACGTTATTATCTTCCTACTCTTAAAACCAATAGCATTATAACTCATTGTGATGTTTGTTTCAATAATAAAAGTCATCGACTTTCTTTTGGAATATCCTCTGCTCAATACCTTTTGAAATTATTTATATTGATATTTGGGGCCCTACCCTAATCACTTCTTTTGACATGTTCATATTTTATTATTTTCGTAGGCTATTTCACGAAGTACATAGTTATATCATCTCTATAAAAAATATGAAGTTTCAACAATCTTTACTAACTTTATAAGCTTGGTCGAGAACTTCTTTTAGTCTACAATTAAAACAGTTTACTCTGATGGTATAGGTGAATATCAAGTCATTACTCTCAGCTTGTGGTATACAACACCTTAAGTCACTCCCACATACTCCTTAACTAGTTGCTTCTATTGAACACAAACATCAACATATAGTTGAAACTAGTCTCACACTTCTATATCAAGCTTCTATGCTAATAACTTTTTAGTCTGCATCCTTTTAAACTATTGTCGACCTCATTAGTCGCATGCTCACTCCAGTCCTCCAATTCCAATCACCATTTGAAAAACTATTTTATAAATTCTCAAAACTTTAAAAACTCAAAGTATTTGGTTGTTTATGTTATCCATGGCTTCGTCCCTATGTCTCACATAAGATAATATCAAAATCTAAGCCTTGCATTTTCATAAGATACTCTCTTGAATATAATGTCTTTCGATGCTACGAACCTCTAAATTCAAAAAGTCTTTATATCACGTCATATTATTTTTGTGGAGTCTATCTTTCCATTGCAAAACCATGAGTCTCTTACTATGTGACTTACTCTAACAAATATACATCATTGGAGTAAATCGTTAATCCCATCAAACAAACCTCTAATAACACTATTCAATCATTTACCTCGAGATTTACACTCTCTTGTTCTCCTAGCTCCTTACTCCCTCTATTGCTTCTTCTCTCCCTTCTTCACAAGTTTCTCCTATTACTAAAGTAATACTCTTGGAAACATAACCACTATCTTTACCCTCTTCTAGACCCAATGACACTGACGTGCCTCATCCTGCCCCGACCCGTGTCAGTGCCTCTTCACCGCCCATACCAACAACACAACTCATAGCCCCTAGACATCCAATGACAACACGCTCCAAAAGTAGTATCTTCAAACCACGTCAAGTCCTTGACATATATGCTATCACAAAATCCTCTCTTGAGACTACTAAACCTACCACAATTATTCAAGTCCAAAAATCTCCATACTAGCGTAAATCTATGTATGAATAATACGATGCCCTTGTCCATTAACTCTACACGGACCCTTGTACCATTTCATCCCACACAAAATATCATCGAGTGTAAGTGGTTCTTTCAAATTAAGCAAAATCTAGATAGATCCATTGCCAGATATAAAGCGCATCTAGTGGTCAAAGGATTTCATCAACATACTGGTGTTAACTTCACAAAAATATTTAATCTTGTTGTTAAACCACAACAATCCGACTTATCCTTAGTTTAGTCATCTCAAAAGGTTGGCATTTACGATAACTCGATGTTAATAATGCCTTTTACAATGGACCCTAATTGAAGATGTCTTCATGTAACAACCTCCTGACTTCATCTATCTTCAGTATCCAAGGCATGTTTGTAAACTATAAAAAACTATTTATGGACTTCGTCAAGCTGCAAGAGCCTAGTACACTGAACTTGGCTCATTTTTTACATCAACTCCAAATCTGATACCTCGTTATTTCTCCATCAACAAAGTAGTAATACAATATATCTTCTGGTATATATGAATGACATTATTGTCACGGGCAATAATCCTATGGAGATTTAACGCATTTCTCAAGCATTTGACAGATCAATTCTCCCTCAAAGATCTAGGAATCTTGAGCTACTTTCTGGAAGTGGAAGCAGCATATACATCTTCAAGACTCTTTCTATCATAAAGAAAGCATATTCAGGATTTTTTATCAAAGATGAACATGCAGGATGCAAAAGCAGTTACAACTCCTCTGTTTATTGGTGAATCACTCAAATTATGTTATAGAAGCCCTACTATGGACCCCACTCAATATTGTCAAGTACTTGGCTCTTTACAGTACTTAGCTCTCACCCACCCAGATATCTCATTTGCGGTCAATAAATTATCACAATTCATGTATCGACCATCTACTATACATTGGTCTGCAGTTAAACAGATCTTGCAATATCTATGGTGTTAGAAAAAGAATAGAGACAGAAATTACAGAAGAAGCTATTTTCCATTAACATGTCCCCTTTCCTATTTATACAAATAAGGAGGGAGGATTTCCCTCAACAGATTAAAGAGATTTCCTCATATAGTTAGGAAAATCTTATCTACTATCATGCCCCCACAAGATGGTGCTCTTATCAAGAACACCAACCTTGGATCAATGTAATACAAAAAGTTGACGAGCGAGAGGCTTCGTAAGTGAGTCGGTTAATTGATCAGCCGAATGGACATGAGAAACTCATAGTTGACAGCGGACAACTTGATCTCGCACAAAGTGAAAGTCAATAGCAATATGTTTTATGTGAGAGTGGAACACCGGATTAGCGCACAGATAGGTAGCTTCGATATTATCACAATATATTATAGGAGTGGAGTTGATGTTGAGTTCCTTGAACAGATTTGTGACCCAATTGAGTTCTGCAGTAGCAGTGGCTATGGCACGGTATTCAGCTTCAGTTGTAGACCATACGATTATCTTTTACTTCTTAGAACTCCAACTGATTGGATTAGCGCCAAGGAAGATAATATACCCTGATGTGGATGTTCTATCATCAAAGTTGTCTACCCAATCAGCATCGGTAAAGGCATAAAGCTGAAGTAGAGAGTGTTTACGAAGAAAGAGACCATGATTGAGAGTCCCCTTAAGATATCAAGATTCATTTAACCGTAGACCAGTGCACAGTAGACGGCCTCTACATAAACTATGATACTTTGTTGACTGCAAATGAGATGTCGGGACGGGTGAGAGCTAAGTACTATAGGGAACCAATGACTTGTTGGTATTGAGTGGGTTTTATAGCAGGACTTCCATCAGATAATTTGAGAGAGCCAATAACAGAGAGATGAGTTGTAACCACATTTGCATCCTGCATGTTTATTTTGGATAATAAATCTTGAATGTACTTTCTTTATGACAGAAAGAGACTGGAAGATGTGAATGTAGCCTCTACACCCAGAAAGTAGTTCAAGGGTCCTAGATCTTTGAGCGAGAATCGATCTGCCAATTGTTTGATGAACGCTTGGATTTCTACGGGGTTGTTACCTATGACAATGATGTCATCCATATATACCAAAATATATATTGTATCGCTATGGTGTTGTCGTAAAAATAACGAGGAATCAGATTTGGAGTTGAGAAAGCCAACTGAAGTCAGAAAAGAGCCAAGTTCAGTGTACCAAACTCTTAGAGCCTAACGAAGTCCATAAATAGCTTTTCAAAATTTGCAAATATGCCTTGGATATTGAGGATGAGTGAAACCAGATGGTTGTTGCATAAAAACATCTTCGGTTAGAGTCCCTTATAAAAATACATTATTAACATCAAATTATCGTAATTGTTAGCCCTTAGTGGTGGCCAGACTCAAGATAAGTCTGATTGTAGTGGGCTTAACAATAGGACTAAATGTCTCAGTGAAATCAACTCCAAGTCTTTGATGAAACTCTTTAGCGATGAGGCGTGTCTTATATCGGGCAACAAAGCCATCGGGGTTCTGCTTAATTCGAAAAACCCACTTACACCCGATGATGTTTTGTGTATGATGAAAGGGTACTAGATCTCATGTTAAGTTATGGAGGAGGGCATTATATTCCTCACACATGGTGGTACGCCAATGCGGAGATTTTTTAGCTTGAGTGAAAGTGGTGGGTTCAACGGTGGTGGATGAGGAATCCATGATAGCATGTAGATCAAGGACTTGACGTTGTTTGAAAATACCATTTTTAAAGCGTGTGGTCATAGTATGGTTGGAGACTACAGGACCATGAAGTTGTGTTGTTGGAATAAGCGGTTGAGAGTCATTGACACAAGCTGGGTCAAGTGGAGGTACGTCAATGTCACTTGGCCAAGAAGGAGGTAAAGATAACAGTTGTGATCCTGAACTAATTACTCCAATATTTGGAGAAGAAAGAAGTGGAGTAGGAATGGAGGGAATAGGTAATTGCTAAACTAGAGGAGTGAAATAATGTGGATCATGAAAAGAGGAACTGGATGATGTCATGGGAGGCTCGTCCAGTTTGATCGGAGGTATACTCCAATAAGGAATGGTTAATGAGGTGGTCTGCATGGTAAGATAGGTATAGCTTTGAAAAGGAAAGATAAACTCAACAAAAATAATGTGACGTTGTACAAAATACAAGGATTAGATCGTGATGTTAACTTATGAGAGGCATAGGGAGGCAACCATGGATAACATAGACAACCTAATAATCTAAGATTACGAATGTTTGGGGGTTTGTGAAATAGCATGTCAAATAGGGACTGGTACTGTAGAACTGGCGTAGGCATTCTATTAATAAGGTAGAAGGTAGTTTGAAAGACTGTTGTCCAAAATTTTGAAGGCATGGAAGCTTGATGGAGAAGTATGAGCCCAATTTCTACTATATACCGATATTTGCGTTCGATGGAGCCAACAAGCTGAGTATGTGGGGGAGACTTGAGGTGTTGGGTACCACAAGTTGAGAGATACGACGCCAGGGCTTGATATTCATCGCCACCATCAAAGTAAACCATTTTGATGGTAGACTGAAAGTGGTTTTCGATCAACTTTCAAAAAGTGGGAAAGATGGTCAAAACGTCATATTTATGGTAAAGAGGATATAACCATATGTACTTAGTAAAGTGATATACAAAAATGACATAAAATCTAAATTTATCAAAAGACAAGATTGGGGCAAGGCCCCAAACATCTGTATAAATAATTTCAAATGGTTTAGAGGAGAAAATGGAAGATGAGCCAAAGGGCTATTGATGACTTTTATTACTAAGATATGCATCACAATGCGTTATAGAATTATGCGATTTAAAAATAGGAAGAGAGTAACGAGAAAGTAATTTCTGCTGAATAAGGGACGATGGATGACAAAGACGACGATGCCACACATCAACTGGAGCCACAATGGAAGAATGAACAGTGGGATGGGTTATTTGTGGAGTTGATGATCATTCATAAATGTTGCCTCTATTCGGGCCCTGGACCAAGGATGCCCCCGTGCTCAAGTCCTTAACAAGAAAGAAATCAGGAAAGAATTTAATTGAAGTATTGTTATGTTTGCAAAATTGAGAAATAGAAATGAGGTTGTGTTTAATATGAGAGGCGCATAAAACATCATCGAGTGTAAATGTGGTAGTATCAAAAGTAAGCACTGTGGAACTAGTATGAGTTATAGGAAGGCCTTTACCGTCACCGATGATGATATCTTCATCGCCACCATAGGGATTGTGGAGAGACACATTTTGAAGATTAGAGGTGATGTGATGGGAGGCGCCAGAGTCCACAATCCAGTTGGGCTAGCTAGTCATCAGAGTAGTGAGGAGATTTGTCTGAGGCCAGTGTGACGGAGCAGGAAGGCGGGGTCGAGACCGACAAACTTTAGCGGAGTGTCTAATTTTATCACACAACTGGCAGACAACCCGTCCTTGTTGGCTTGGAGGGGTAGGATGCCAAGACAGACGAGTATTGGAGTTGCCATTTTACGAGAAGTTATGATCAGGAGGATAACGGGGGTGTTGCATGGGACCCATAGGATCAAGAGGTGCATTGGTCAAACCTTTAATGATGTTCGGAGGGTACCAAGTGATCTTCCTCTTAGACTTATGACTGACTTAAGTTGTGGTAGTCGGTCTGGGCAGTTTGTCTGTACGCTTTAAATACATCTCATAGTCAGTCAATTTGTCATAGAGTTCTTCAAAGGAGACTAGCGAGTCACGTGCCCGAATTACAACCGCTAATTCCTTGTAGTCGTCTCCAAGACCATTTAGGGTATAGATGATGATCTCCTCGTCACATAGGGAATGACCTATCAAAGCTAAGTCATCGATGATAAATTTGATATTTTGTAGATAATCAGTAATAGTACTTCCCTCTTGTTTGGTCATCATCAGCTTGGATAAAAGACTGAGCTTGCGAGTACGCGAATGATTCGCCAAAGTTGTTTGCAGTTTAGACCACGCATCGATAGTAGTCACACATGAAGAAATCAATGGAGCGATAGATCCAGCAACTGAGGCTTGAATAGCTTGGAGGATAAGACAATCTTGACGTAGCCACAATTTATGAGCTGGATTAGGTACTGGACTAGGTTCTCTGGGGATGTTGAGCTTGGCTAGCGGACAATTGAAAGAGCCGTCAATGTAGCATAGCAAGTCATATTCAAATAAGAGATTAGAAAATTGAGCCCGCCAGGACGCATAGTTGCGACCCTTTGATAACTTGAAAGAGATTAACGTGGCAGCATTGATGGAGATAAGCCCTATAGGAGAAGAGCTGTGAGTCCCTATAGAAATAGGAACTGGAATATCAGAAGAAGATAACAAAGACATCCCAACCTTTTTTTTTTTTTACAGAAGAACGTCACGGAAGATGAAGGAAATGAGGGAGATCACTACTATTGCTGCTGCGACTTGTGAGAAGAGCAGTAGTTGTTACTGTGCCAGGAATTGAAGATCACTACTGCTGCTGCAACTATTGCAGATCTCTGTGGCTACTGAAGCTACTGCAGATCGTTGCTGCTGCTGCAGCTACTACAGATTGATGTTGCTGCAGAAGCTGCTAAAGCTAAAGACTTCTACGGTAGCTGAAGACTTCTGCGGTAGCGAAGACTGCTACAGTAGAGAAACTGTTGTGGCAGAGGAAGCTATTGCGGGGAGCCCGGAAGCGACCATAGCAGAGGAAGTTGCCACCATGGCAAAGAAGATTGGTGGCGGCTATCGCTACGAAGGTAGCGGTTCGGGTGAATGGAGGACAGCGACCACCACGGTAGCGTAGTGAACGTGGAAGTGGGCGAGGTTCTTACAAGGGCGGGAGGTGGCCGAGCGGTCGGCGAGTTCGGACCAACTGCGATGCTCCAAGAGGTAGTGACTAATGGAGTCGGAAGGCTGGGAGCAGTCGCAAAGCTATGACGGTGTACACCAACAGCTGCTGTGGTGAACTTTGGCTGGGAAACGACCTCAAGGTTGCGTCGAGGCAGAGAGGGTTCTTGGCATCGACTCTGCTTCTATAGGAAAGGCGATAATAAAGAATGCCACTGACATAGGTAAAAGAAGAGGGAAGGAGCGAGTAGGGGTTGGAGAGGGGTCCACCGCTAAGGATGAGTAGCCCAACCGAACCAACAAATAGGCCCTCGTTGTTGTGGTCACACCTGAAGGCGACGTTGGGTGCAATCACAGCGGGAGCAGCAACAGAAGGGGAAGCGGTTGAGGAGGAGTCGCGGTCCACAAGGCAGTAGGAGAAGGGGTCGAGATTTGGGAGGCTGCTATAGTGGAGTTCGACGGGGAAGCTGGTCCACTTCGAGTTGTTAAACGTGACCCTTCATGGTGATCAGCTCGGAGTCCATCTTCATAGCTCTGATACCATGTTAGAAAAAGGATAGAGATAGAAATTACAGAAGAAACTATTTTCCATTAACATGTCTCATTTCCTATTTATACAGGTTAAAAGAGAGGATTTCCCCCAATAGATCAGAGGATTTCCCTCAACAGAGTAAAGAGATTTCCTCATATAGTTAAGGAAATCTTATTTGTCGGGACCCTCAATCATGGCCTCTTTTTTCACAAACACTCCTCACTTCATCTTCATGCCTTTGTTGATGTTAATTGGGCAGAAAATTTTGATGATAGAACATCCACGTCATGGTATATTATATTTCTTAGAGCTAATCCAATCAATAGAGTTCTAAAAAGCAAAAAATAATTGCACAATCTACAACCATAGCTGAATACCGTGCCATTACTACCGCTACTGTAGAACTCAATTGGGTCACGAATCTTCTCAAGGAACTTGACATCGACTCTACCTCTACTCCTACAATATATTGTGATAATGTCGGAGCTACTTACTTGTGCTCCAATCTAGTGTTCCACTGACGCATGAAACACATTGCCATCGACTTTCACTTCGTGCGAGATCAAGTTGTCAGACATCAACTACGTGTTTCTCACGTGCATACGGTTGATCAACTAGCAGACTCACTCATGAACCCTCTCGCCCATAAACTATTTTCATCGCATCGGTTCAAGATTGACATCCTTGACAGGAGCATCATCTTATGAAGGCATGATAGCAGCTAAGATTTCCCCAATCGTACGAGAAAATCTCGTTGTTTTGTTGAGGAAAATCCTTCCTCCTAGCTTGTATAAATAGGAAGCACATATCAAATACAAAAATATCTTCTTCATGTTTCATTCGTTCGAGGATAACTCATTCGTTGGGTTAATGAATGTGATCTATTGATATAATCTACTGATTAAAATATTTAAACTTAAACTAATGATTAATGAGGGATTTACCTTGGTCAGATGGCTCAAATGTGAGACTTGAAGCCATAATCTCATTTTATTAGAGAGTTGAAAAGTCAAGATCTCATATAAGGAGGCAAAAGATCATACTTATTTTCCACGGAGAGCAGATGGTTTCTCATAGCTCCATAATGCTCGAACGGATGATGATGATGAGAACCGTGAGACTCGTGCAGCTCTCATAATTGCACGGTGGAAAGTTGCAGGCTAATCAGATCTCATCAATAAATAGGAGGAGATGGTGGCCACCAAACATCCGCCCTCGGCATTCACTATTCCTCCACTGCCATCTGCGCACAGCACATGCCCTGACGCTGCATGATGGAATACGAGAATGGGACCTCCAAAAATTCCCATGACAGTGCCATTTCAAACGATGACCTCGCGACGGACTAATCGCTCCACCAACCTCTCATCAATGCCTGTTGCAGAGGTAGCAGCCTACCGAGCCGAAGAGCGATAATGGCGACCGGGCCCCTGCAGCGAACACGGACAGGAGCAGACTGGCAGGCTTCGACCACCGAAAGAGACGTCGCACCGGTGCACCCACCCCGCCGAGGCTTCATTGCAGCTTCGCCATGGGCAAAGGTGAGAGCGGTAAAGGAGTCTAACGGAGATCAGAGTTAGGAAGTACTCGTTGGAGAACCCGATCCGTGCAACGATTCGCCGAGCCTACGCGCATTTATCCATCCTTCGTAACTGGAGTCATTCATCGTGTTGCTCTCCTTGTTTGATCTCGTTAATTTCAAGCCAAGTTTCAGTCCGTAGGCAGATAAACTTCGTATGGATCATGAATCTGATCCAGCATAAAAATGTGGAGAGTCCTTCCGAAGGTTCGTGGTCGTCATCACCTGAACGATCTCGATCCAAATGCACTTAAACTGATATGAGAACCAGTTCAGTTCCTCGGACAATACAGCACCATAATGCTCCAAACCATCATCTGAGAAGCTCCTGATGAACTATGCACTCACCGAAACACTCCATCTCCAACTCCAAGCACTGAACCATCTTGGGTTTTGTGGCGATTTGTGGTTCAAGTTATCCAAAGCAGTGAGCGAGATCTGAACTCTCAGTCTGGACGGAGCAGAAATGAATCATTCAAAGCATCCCAAGCTCGGAAGCAGAAGGTCAGTGAATGCAGCCACCAGCCGCTCGGAACCTCAAACGCAGGACCGGCGACCGGCCCGGACGACAAGCGACAGGTGCAAGCAACGCACCAGGCTTTCACCTCATAAATTTCGTGTCGGGCCGAGGCAGAAACACTTGGGATGGCTTTAGGGTTTGGATCGTGGACAGAGGTCGTCCTTGGAATTGATTGCACGGGTACGTAGCTCTGCCGTGCAGGACGGCCACATGAGGACACGAGCTTCTGTTCTCGGTACGTCTACTTCATGCCCACAGACTTGCGTGACATTATGGCCTCTCTCTACTTCTTTGGATATGCAGTTGGGTTCTTTACATGGCAATGAGAGTTTTTTCATATGTGTATGCATAATCATAATTATGTATTTTTTAATAATAATTATTAAAAAAGATATAATTCATATTATAGTTAAATACTTTTAATATTTTGATTCTTATATTTTAAAAAATTATATTGGCATCATTATAGTTACGAAAGTAAAGTATCTATGTCGAACTATCGTAATACCATTACTATTATCAATGAAAACATTAAAAAAAATAAAATAAAAATAATTTAAATATTTTAATTGATGACGATGGACGATGATGTTGCTGGAAACCGCGGATGACTGTTATAAATGAGGAGAGCGATAATGAGAGATGAGAGCTACTCACCTCGTATATAAATCATTCGCGATCCCTAGCTATATCAATATCCGCCACCATCAATATTGTTCATCATCATCAAATGAAAAGTTAAAATTAATTTTATCTTTTATTTTCATATTTTTATTGAAAAAATATTAGGATAAATGAATTTAGATATTTTACCTTCATAATTATAAGTATGTTAATATATTTTTTTAAAATGTAATAATCGAGATACAAAAGGTAAGTAACTATCGAAATAATTTATAATTAACCTTATATTTATTTTAATACATAAGTGATCTGTATTGAGTGGAACCCACACGGTTTGTCTCTTCGGATGGATCGTGACTTTTGATGGAATTGTATGCCTTTCAATGGGTCCCGTATGGTTTCATGAATCCCAAAATCACATTTGAAGAGTGACTATGACGCTTAACATCGAGGAATGTGATGCCAGTATCTTCGTCTCAGTCAATCTCCTTTTCTTAATGACTAAAGAATGTGTGGTTATATAAGAAGAAAGCAATACCTTTCAAAATGGTGAAATAGTAATATGTCATATTCCTATAGCTATTCGTTAAAACAATGATATAATAAATGATTTCATTTTTATCTTTTAAAACTATAAATTGTCAATGGTCATACCATATTCTATTTATTTAAGGTATTCTTTGTTTTGTTAAAATCATTTTTTATTTCTTAATTAGCTTTAAATTGTATTAGAAATCATGAGCGAGGATATTATCTCATGTTTAGGATGATCCAAACTTTTATACGCCCAATTGGATATGGGGAACAGAGGGGAGTAGTGTGACTTGGTTAGAGACATCATCCGAGAAATCTCCATGCCAACTAATGTTTAAGGAGGATTAATTCATGTTCTAGTGAGGATGGGAGGATGGGAGGTGTTAGTGAGAGACCGGGTGGAAAGCTATGTCTACCTCCGTAGACACTGCTCATTCCATGAGCGCCACCTCCTCTCACACCCATACGACTCTCCAACACGGACTCCCATCATGTTTATGACACCTCTCTCTCTCTCTCTCTCTCTCTCGATCTGCTTTTGCCTATAAAATCCAATGGTGGTCTGAAGAGACCCGGCACCGGGAGACCTCAGGGAGGAGGAAGAGAGAGTAGTATGGCTTCAAGACCAGGCCTCTTCACCGAGTGGCCATGGCAGAGGCTGGGCAACTTCAAGGTCTCCACTTGCTCTTACCCCTTCCTTCTTCTCTTTCTCATGCTTATTCTTGTTGTGCAGAAGCAACTGCTGCTGCTGCTCTCTCTCTCTCTCTCTCTCTCTCTCTCTCTCTCTCTCTCGTTGCATTCAAAGGCTGACAATATACTTGCGGAAGGATTTTTCCAATGCTGAGCAGCCAAACAGCATATGGTTGTAGAGAGTGAGGAAGGAAATGGAGATGAACATCATCAAGCGACTGCAAAACCCTGTAACACTTGGCATGTAGAAGAGACTAAACCACATAAATGAGTAGTGATAAATGATACCATCTCATTCTTGATCAATACAGAGTAACAATAACCAATTAATCATCACCTACGGCTCATTACTCAAAGCTGAGCTTTCATTATGTGAACTCAGTCCCTCATGTATAAGATTTGTATGATGCAAGGGACTGTTTAACATCTATTACTTTCAACCTTTCTAATACAATGAAACAAACAGTCCACATCTTCCTGCCTTTGCAGTGATCTGATATGCACTTCACTGTGAGGAGCTTTTACTTGGTCCTTAACATCAATCACTTTCGAGCTCTCCCTCATCAAAGAGTTGGGGTTGCCTCTCTGTCGTAGGCCTGTGAGCTCATCAGTCTCAAGATATATGAGCAGTGGCTTGGTTACATCTTTATCTAGTTCTTCCACTTTTTCTGAAACAACAAATAGAAGGCTAGTATCAGTTTTCTAATGATGCCAAAACCAAAATTTTGTACTGTGAGATACATGAGTATTGACTAGGTTACATCTTTATCCTGTTCTTCCACTTTTCTGAAACAACAAACGAAATGTTAGAATGAGCTTCTAACAAGTACTCTGTATCTGATACTTGTCCATGGTAGAGAAGTCTAAACATCACATTCTCTCTTTGTTGTAGTACCTGGTGTTGGCTCCTTGGAGTTTGCATAGCCTGTACTTGGCGGTGAGCAAGGAGAGGAAGGAACTGGACCTGACATACCTCATCATACTCCCGTCTTTGCTGTTGAGGATGCTCCACAACCAAGTCTGGATCAGTTTAGCTCGCTTCCAGAACGCACGCAGCAAGAACCGGATCGTTGACAAGAGCATCGAGTTTGAGCAGGTCGACAGGGAGAGAAACTGGTAAGCACACCTTCCTGCAAATTCACATCGGAAGAAAGAATTCATCAGAACACAACATCACATATTCTTTTAATCTAACCTCGCTAACAACAACATAGCAATAAGAATTCATGATCCGTCTAAACCAAAGTGTTTGGCAGGTAAACTGAAATGTTTTACCTTTTTTAAGGATTTGTTTTTCCCTCACCTGCTTGACATAAAGAGAAATACAACAGGGACGATCAAATCATCTTCAATGGGATACTGTTCTATCTGGGTTATTTCTACATTCCGGGAGCAACCAACCTTCCAGTTTGGAGGACAGATGGAGGACTGCTCATGGCTTTGCTGCATATGGGGCCTGTGGAGTTCCTCTACTACTGGTTTCACAGGGCACTACACCATCATTTCCTCTATTCTCGATATCACTCTCACCATCATGCTTCAGTTGTTACCGAGCCCATCACATGTAAGATCAGATCAGTCATTTTTCTCCTTTCCTAAGGGAAGTTAGTGTAGAGTAAGATTTGTTAGTTTATCATACTCATGCAACTTATGGTGCAATATCTAAATTAAGCAAACATGTGGTGCAAACATCTTCTTTGTAGTTTTCCAACGAAACAATATTTAGGTTTAGCATCATGCTTGAGCTTACAGATCCGACACAATAATTCCTTGTTACTATCAGATTAACAGAGATAAAAGCATTGTATAGAAGAGCTGGAACAACTATAACATAGAACTGTTGCCATAAATCTTTGATCGAGGAGCCGAATGTAGTTACTGTTTTAATATTGAAGCACTTTAAATACAAACACAGGACTTTGAACACATTAACATATGAATCAACAATTAAAACTTAAAGGAAGCTGCACCTTTAAGAATTAAAAAAATATGTAAAGCACTTCTGATGCAAAATTACATGGAAAACTCAATCATAAGCACTGTCCAGATTGCAGATTTTATATCTCCAAATACTTAATCATGAGCACCGTCCAGTAGTACTACTTTTTTGTTACATTAACAGGAATTTAACAGAAACTCAATTTTGTTCCAAAAGGGTAAAGGAAACAAAACGAAAGACAAACAAAATGCCTATGTGATACGTAGAAATCATATGATATGCAAAGAACGCTACGCTAATGATGAAGCAAACACTTTTGACTTGCATGAACAAATCATTCATTCCTTGTGAAGTTATTGTCACAAAAATCATGAAAGAAAATTAAGAGTAACAGTTTCTTCATAGCACATATAGGCAATCTACAACTCAACTTTTATGAATTATATTAGATTTTCTTCAGTATTTTTACATGCTTTAACTTGATTCTGTTAGTATCTGATTCCTAATCTTCGTTTTGACAGCTGTCATTCATCCGTTCGCAGAGCATGTGGTGTATTTCTTGCTCTTTTCTATTCCAATGGTGACAACAATCGTAACCAGAAGAGCTTCCATTCTGGCATTGCTGGGCTATGTTGCATATATTGACCTGATGAACAACATGGGTCACTGCAACTTTGAGTTGGTCCCAAAGTGGCTATTCACAGTCTTCCCGCCTCTGAAATATCTTATGTACACACCCTCGTAAGTATATACTACATTAGCACAGCTGAACTTTTATTTTATAGAGGAGCTTAGTTTCAGCAGAATTTGGCCAAAGAAATACTCAGCTTTAAGTGAATAAGTTAGGAAGGTCATAGCTTTAAATCAGATTATGCAGACTTGGATCAAACATGTTCTCCTCAAACAAATACATTATGTCTTCCAAGTCAATTAGGGTTTGGATTAATCGTATCTCAAAAGAGTACCAATTTTCAATCTTAATTTGAATCTGTCAAGCATGCAGCAAAAAATAGTCATCTGAAAGACACGTTGTTGGAGTCCATTCCTTTACATATAAAAGTCTAAACCTAAGACAGAGAATCTAAATTATGAAAATAACTGTTCTGAGGTAAAGAAGTACGACACAAAAAATCCAACTAAAACATGCAAGCCACAGAAAGGTGTACTTCACTACCTTGTTGTCTTTCCACCAAATTTTCTAAATTACAATGACTGATCATTACTTAGATTTATTTGACACCATGCAGTTATATTTGTTGATAAAGAAAGACTTTTAGGTTTGAACATTTTCAACATTCAAAAGGACTCCAACACTTGATAGGCAAAACTCAAACTTCCAAACCAAAACCAAGAGTCCAATCTCATTAATTGTCACATATTCTTGAAGTCAGTATTGCTTTAATACTTAGAAATATTTTTTTCAAAATTTGGAACCAAATATCATGTACTGTCTCAAAATATATACTCCTGTAACTGGCTTGTTCTGACAGACCTTCATTACTGGGCTGACTGGTGTTCTGTTTCTCATAATTTAAATGCAAATGAAGTCACACAATATCTCATATTACTGTACAGGTTTCACTCTCTTCATCACACTCAATTTCGAACAAACTATTCTCTGTTCATGCCATTCTATGACTACATATACAGCACAATGGACAAGTCATCAGATGATCTATATGAGAGATCGCTGAAAGGAAAGGAGGAAGTACCTGATGTAGTTCATCTTACACATCTTACCACTTTGCAATCAATTTACCATTTAAGAATTGGCTTCGCTTCATTAGCATCCAAGCCATACAACTCCAAGATGCCTATCTTGCTAATGTGGCCGGTGGCATGGACCTCAATGTTATTAACATGGATATACAGCTCCTCCTTCACTGTCGAGAGGAATGGTTTCAAGAAAATCAAGATGCAAACATGGGCAATACCGAGATTCAAATTCCAAGTAAGAAATGTTACTGACAAGAAAACGAATTTTAGTAGTTGAATTGTTATATCTGATATATAAATTGTTCATCTTGCAGTATGGCCTACCAAATGAAAGAGATGCAATCAATGATCTAATTGAAAAGGCAATTTTAGAGGCTGAGGACAAAGGAGTCAAAGTTCTCACTTTAGAACTCCTAAATCAGGCATGGTCTTTTCTTTTTCTTTTCTTTTTTGGCTAATAAATTAAGGCAAGAGAAGTTCTTTTATAGAAATCATCAAGTTGGGCCATAAGATGCATGTGAGAGAGAGAGAGACAGAGACAGAGACAGAGAGGATAGAAAAACATAATCAGAGAAGAAACATACTCGATTTAGCAATTAAAACATCATATATTTGCAATATAACTAACAATACCTTTTTCACTATACAAATAGACTACAAATAACATCCACATTGTACAGTAAATTGTTTACTTAAATATCAGATTCCATGGAAAACTCTAGCTTTACCAAGTTTACATTTCCTACATTAACCGAAATTGTGTCAAGTGACTAATCATAGATAATTATATAGCTGTCATCCTAATAGATGCAAAATCACCTTGAATATGCTCATATAATCACTTAAATCTTCTAAGATACCCTAACAATAATGTAGACTTTCTAAATAAGAGCTGACATTAGTGTTGCACCAGACCTATACATTTGGAAAGCAACAGTACTGAGATTTATTGCAGTCCGACAGATTTCAAATGTTTGCAAAATGCAGAACCACCAATTTGAGTTTGAATCTCACAGCCCATTTTCTGTTTGAAACTCACAGCCCTTGAACAATATAATAGCTATCTGTAACAATACATATCAGACAAGAAAAAGACATGCCAAAATTAGTATTGTATCTCATGAGAAAATGTCATAGGCAAAGGGGCACCAGTAAGAGATTAACGATCTAACAGAAAATAGCTCTTGTTAATTTAAGTCAGCAAATTGCCTTCTGCATGATTACAAAAAACGTTTGCTTTCAGGCAAATGAACTCAATGGAAATGGTGAGCTCTATCTTCATAAATACCCAAACTTGAGGTTAAGAATTGTGGACGGTAGCAGCTTAGCAGCTGCAGTGGTTCTTAACAGTATTCCTCCGGAAACAAAAAAAGTCGCCCTCTGTGGAAATCTCTCAAAGGTAGCCTATAGAGTAGCTTTTGTGTTGTGCCAACGTTGTGTTGAGGTATGGAAACATTTCTTGCAAATTGCATCTCATCATCTATGATTGTTTTCGGCTAAGTAAAAATATGTTCACTACTTAACTAAGTTTTCTTCATGGTTCATGTTGTACAGGTAATCATAACACGGAAACATGAATATTACATGCTCAAATCGCAAATACCAGAAAGCATAGCAGGTTATCTATTACTTTCAAACAACCATAACACTCAGGTAATCTATTTATTTTGATAAATAATTGCATTGGTAACACCAGCATCACAATGGAACTGACTGTTTAGGCTTAAAGACTAAGAAAAAGAATGATCATAACAATTATCAACACAAAATATGCAAAAACTTGGACAGACAAAAAAGATAAGTCTCATAGAGATTAAAAAAAATTAAACTATTTAATGCATAAATGATAGAGACCTATTTAAGCAATTTTAAATCAAACACATTATGGGCATAATTAGAATGTTTTATGACTCTATAAGAAGGATTAAGAATGTAGAAACTAGAACTTATGCAATTATGCATATAACGTAGAATAACAATCAGTAGGTTTTCCACAGGTCTGGCTAGTAGGAGATGGCTTGGAAGATGTAGAACAAAGAACTGCACCAAAAGGTACATTATTTGTCCCCTATTCATCATTCCCACCGAAGAAGGTCCGTAAGGATTGCACATATTGCACCACTCCAGCAATGAAGATACCAGACACAGTGGAGAACATGCACTCTTGTGAGGTACGGAATGCTGCATATTCATTTTATTCAAGTCAACTACTTGCATATTCATGACACTTTTAAGAATATTGATAGACAGCACAGGATAACTTGAGATTTTTAAAACACGAGAAAAGTCCATTTGTGTGCTTTATAAAATGTCCTTACACATATCTGGTTGACAGAATTGGCTACCGAGAAGGGTCATGAGTGCATCTCGTGTTGCTGGTATAGTGCATGCGCTAGAAGGGTGGGATTCACATGAATGTGGAGATAAAACTCAGGATATTGACAAAATGTGGTCCGCTGCACTCCGTCATGGTTTTCTCCCCTTGTTTGGAATTTCACCAGATTTATCCAACTAAACAGAACTTAGGATGTACCTGGCAAGGTACATAATGTGGAACTCTTAATGTCACATACCTTTCAGATGGGCAGAAGCTTCCTTTCTTCATTAAGTTCAATAAATTATGCATTACCACTTGACAATACATGAGAGAATTTTTATCCAATTCTAGTGATGGTTTAAAGATTGTGCCATGATCCTACTGGAGACAGCAATAGGCAGGTATTCACTGAGGTGCTCAAAATTTGCTAAACACAAAAGACTTCAATTACAAGTTGCCAAATTTGAGCTTCGTATTGATGCAGCAAAAGTCAAATCTAGACTTGACAAACACTCAAAAAGCAGAAAAAACATTGTAATTTGTTTACCACTTAACTGAAGTGCATCAACCAATTACTACAATAACGTCATCACTGGGAGGTATACCAACCCACAATGCCCAGTTGAATAAAATGATTTAAAAATGAATTTTATATATTCCAGTATCGAATTATACATTAAGACTGGTACTTTGTCTGACCTGTATTCATAACCTTTGTACTGAAGAAATGCAGAAGAAAAACATCTTTTATAGAATGAATGGTTAAATATCATGAAATCAAGTATGTACCACCAAGCTTATTGGAGGCAGAACGTTTTACCACATATCTTTATTTTCAATGATCTTAAATTCATTAGAAAGATCTGTTCAAACTCTCTTAGAAAGATCTTTATATTATAGAAGCGAAGTCAGTGTTGTAATTTGGTGATCACATAGTAAAAATTTTGTTAATGCTTGAACTGTGTTAGGACTTAGGACTACACAAGCTCTAGAAAGTTTTATTGTTTCTAGTGTTTTGTGTTGATTACAAGTGTGGTTTTAAAGTATTAAAGGTACATCAAAGTCCTATTAGAAGTAGAGGGAATATTGCTTTAAAGTTGCTCAGTGGTCTATAAGTAGCTTGTGGGTGGTCGATAAGCTATTAACAAAGAAGCAATGATGATTTTAGTGAAATACTCTCTTTTGTGGTGGGGGACTTTATGTCGTTCTCTCCTCTTCTATCCTCTCTTTTCTCCGTTCTTTTCATCTCCTTTGATGTAATTTTCTCTTCTGTTGCCTCTTTTCTTATCCCCTTTTGTCTAAATCAAATTTCATAAATGCTTCTATTAACTCCCATTCTAGTGTCTTCTCCAAGTTTCTATTTGCATTGTACTTCCAATCTAGCCAATGAAGAAAAAAACCACTAACTCAAGTCCTTATCTACATAATCAACAAATTGTGTTGAAAAGAACACAATGACCAGCAATGGAAACAACAAATAACCATTAACTTCTAAACTTGTAGGTACTTCTATTGGAGCAATTAGAAGTAAACTATGTTCCAATTAAGGTTATAAGAGAGATTATAAAAGAAAAGTGAAGGCAGAAATAAAAGGTGGTTATTAGTTAGTTGATTTGGTCTACTAAAACATTGATTGAGATCCTGCAATAATTCACAGAATGGTCCCCTGACAATGTTCCAAGGCCACAAGAGAAGACTTTACATATCCCATTAATTACAGAATCTAGAATAAAACACAACATTAAATTTTCTAAATGAGATTGGTATGGTTGCATTTAGTACATCGACTAATTGCTTACGTTGATCCAGAAAGCAACATTTCTAGCTTAAGAAAACAACTGTGACGTAGGCAGAGTTTAAGTGGGATCCTGTTCTGTGAAAGCAGAGTAGATGAACAAACAAATTATTGCAACAATGATGACAGGCAATAATAACAAAGTCAACCAAAAAGTAGATGATGTTAACAATGATAAAGGTTTTCAAGCATCATTATGTTGTGGCCAAGATCTAAACACACAATCAGAATATTGAATCATTTGCACAGAACTTTTTGTATCAGTTCCTAAGGCGATCTAGACAACGATGAAGAACAATACCAAAAACCAAAAGGGTGCAAAGACCATAACATTAATAACATGGGAAGAGAACACAGGGATCTACCGATGGATGCAACCAGTCCTCCTGATGTCAAAAGATTCGTTCTTTTTCTTGGTAGAATGTAAAAGATCTTCTGGCAATAACAAAAGAGAATGAACATAATGCCATGGAACTGAACATTAGGATTCAAGAATTAATGCAATCGGTCCTCTTGATGTCAAAAGATTCATTTTTTTTCCTTCATGATAGAACATTGAAGATGTTCCACCAAACATGAAATCAATGCCTTCATCGCAATTATCGAATGACATAAAGAAACAAATAACAAGAAAAAGAAAATGAATGTCAATGAAGCCATTCTAGTGAAAAGAATGTCAAGAAAAAGAATCGCAATTAACTCCCATTCTAGTGTCTTCTCCAAGTTTTTATTTGCATTGTACTTCCAATCTAGCCAATGAAGAAAAAAACCACTAACTCAAGTCCTTATCTACATAATCAACAAATTGTGTTGAAAAGAACACAATGACCAGCAATGGAAACAACAAATAACTATTAACTTCTAAACTTGTAGGTACTTCTATTGGAGCAATTAGAAGTAAACTATGTTCCAATTAAGGTTCTAAGAGAGACTATAAAAGAAAAGTGAAGGCAGAAATAAAAGGTGGTTATTAGTTAGTTGATTTGGTCTACTAAAACAATGATTGAGATCCTGCAATAATTCACAGAATGGTCCCCTGACAATGTTCCAAGGCCACAAGAGAAGACTTTACATATCCCATTAATTACAGAATCTAGAATAAAACACAACATTAAATTTTCTAAATGAGATTGGTATGGTTGCATTTAGTACGTCGACTAATTGCTTACGTTGATCCAGAAAGCAACATTTCTAGCTTAAGAAAACAACTGTGATGTAGGCAGAGCTTAAGTGGGATCCTGTTCTGTGAAAGCAGAGTAGATGAACAAACAAATTATTGCAACAATGATGACAGGCAATAATAACAAAGTCAACCAAAAAGTAGATGATGTTAACAATGATAAAGGTTTTAAAGCATCATTATGTTGTGGCCAAGATCTAAACACACAATCAGAATATTGAATCATTTGCACAGAACTTTTTGTATCAGTTCCTAAGGTGATCTAGACAACGATGAAGAACAATACCAAAAACCAGAAGGGTGCAAAGACTATAACATTAATAACATGGGAAGAGAACACAGGGATCTACCGATGGATGCAACCAGTCCTCCTGATGTCAAAAGACTCCTTCTTTTTCTTGGTAGAATGTTAAAGATCTTCTGGCAATAACAAAAGAGAATGAACATAATGCCATGGAACTGAACGTTAGGATTCAAGAATTAATGCAATCGGTCCTCTTGATGTCAAAAGATTCATTTTTTTTCCTTCATGATAGAACATTGAAGATGTTCCACCAAACATCAAATCAATGCCTTCATCGCAATTATCGAATGACATAAAGAAACAAATAACAAGAAAAAGAAAATGAATGTCAATGCCATGTGAACTATCATCGGTCGATTAACGCAACCGGTGCTCTCGATGTCACAGGATTCATTCTTTTTTTTTGCCGCCGACCAGGAAACCAAAAGGATATCAGAACAAAAGGGACATAAAGATACCTAACAAAAAGGAAAAAAGAAGTCTAATGTCATCGGAACTGACCGTCGAAATCAGTTGATTAATACAATTAGTCCTGCTGATGTCCGAAGATTCCTTCTTTTTTCTTGGTACAATGGTCAAGATGTTCCTGCAAACAAGCAACCAGGAAAACAAGGTTCTCAAGGTCTATAACAAATGATATCAGAAGCAACAAGTGTACGAAGACGCATAACAAGAAAAAGAAGTTTAATTCCATGGCAACTGACCGTCAGCATCCATCTTGATCCCGAACCACTCCTCTTAATGTTAAACGGAAGCTCTCTCGAGTGCTCCAGAGAGGGTCGATGTGAAACCCCTTTGGACATGACGCGAACGAAAAGTGCGGGGAAATAGAGATTAAACATACATTAAATATAATAGTGTTTGCATTCTTTCACAGCAGCACCAGTGGTCTAGTGGTAGAATAGTACCCTGCCACGGTACAGACCCGGGTTCGATTCCCGGCTGGTGCAGGTTTTCTTATTTTTAATCTTATCAAAACTCAGATTAATCCTTTTTTTTCTTCCTATTGAACATATAACTTAATAATCGGCAACAATAACAAATATATGAAAATATAATAATGATGTATTATGTCATCATAATTGCATTTAGTAATCCTTTTTAGTCACTGTTGGTAAACTGTTATTGGAAAAATAATAACATAATTATTTATTCTCTAATAATTAAAAATGTTGTCTCATAGAAAACTAACACAACAAGCATGCAATTTCTAAGTTGCGAGTCAAAACTAATCGAGGAAACAAGTCGATCAGTCTCCCTGTCTTTTGACCTTCTCCAAAAGGGCTCTCCGTCCAGGAAAAGGATTGGCGATCTGGTGGTGGTGTTCTCCTCTCAAAACTCCTCTCTTGATCACCAAGGCCTCGTTGCCTCCTCCACTCCTCTCCTCCACTCCCACCTCCCTTCTCAGCATCTCGAGCTGCTGCTCCCTCTTTAATCTCCTCCTCTCCCTCCTCTCCTCTCTATTTCCTCTCGTCGCCACCTCCTCCTTCCCCTCTTCTTCTTCTTCTTCTTGTTCTTCTTCTTCTCCTCCGCCGCCAATCACAAATCTATGCCCCTTGCTTAAAATTCCCACCCGTCTTCCGCTCGAAGTGCTCCCATGGAGCGGACCCTTCGGATTGCCTCTGAAAAATCCATCCTTGATTTGTTCCCTCGATGTCGAATCCGTGGCGAAGGCTCCCGTCTGTTCCTTGCTCGAAGCAATTGAGTCGCAGGCCGGAACGATCGTTTTCCCGTCCCGTTTCAGCCGCACTCCGCCCAAAATAGAACCCACATCAACACCTCCCGATTTCTTCTCCGGCCCCGGTCTGGAACCGCTCGAGATCTTCGATTCCCGGCGAAAGGTCACGCGTTTACCCTCTCCATGGCCGCCCTCCGTGGCCGGGGATGGGCTCCGGACCCGGGGTATGCGCCCGCCCTTGGAGGTGCCCAGGAGCTCGAAGTTGATCCCGACCCAGGCGTCCTTGGCCTTGTTGTCCCACCCGAAGCGATCGCTGACCTCGATGAGCTCGGCGACGGGAGAGTCGGCGGGGTCGAATGAGCTCCGGCGGAGGCCGTCGCCGGTGAGGATCCGCTCCAACGCCTCCCACTCCAGCCGGTCTCGGTAGACCGGGTCCTGCAGCACCTCGTCGGCCAGGCGTGCCCACTCCTCGAAGTCGCGGGCGCGGAGGTTCCTCGACACCCACCGAAGGTAAGACGACGGAAGGGAGCCCAGCATCCGTCCCTTGTGCTTGCCGAAGTCAATGATCCTGTCCCTCGCCGGAACGTTATGTGAGCCGGCCAGCCTGGGACGGAGGCTGGCGACGCATGGAGGCCGGATCTGAGAAAAGGGGAGATGGAGCAGAGGCATCGACGAGAAAGATAAGGAGCAGAAGCAGAGTAAAACAGACCGACGCAGAGGACAGCGGCGAGGGGTCTATCTCACAGTGGCCTTTCCCACGTGGTACTCACGTGACAGGCGTGTGATCGTCGTTTTCATTATCAGAAGAGGGGGCTGAGATCTCATCTGCACCGTTTTGATTTTATATTAAAGGTATATTTATTTTCCCACGTCATTTTACGTCAACCAACTATATTTCAGCTGTCGTTTCAAATCGTTTGGACCTCAATAATTCTTACAAAATAAGCGTTTGAAGAACACACCAAAAAAATTTCCGTACTGTGTCGGAGAACTAAACAACTCGATCACGGATGAATGGACTCGGAAGCAGACTGGATATGGTTATTGCAACTCCACATGACATGTTGCACCCTTTTCTGACGCATCTTGCCACGTAAATAAGTGATATGATGATCAAATATTGAGCAGCCCTTCTCGATCTCTATAGCTGCAGTAACGAAGACTAACCAGTCATATATTTATTTCTTTCATTTTTTTCATAAAATATAAAAAAAATTAATTTTTATGAGGATTAATTATAGATTATTTTTATAATTAATTATATTTAGTATTTTGAAAGTAAAATATTAATATAAAATATAAAAATCTTAATATAATTTTTAAAAATATAAAGATTTATGGTGTTATATAATTAGTCTTATTTGGATTTATGCTACTATGCAGAAAAACCCAGAAACAAAAACGAACTTACAAGATGACCCTTACCCCTTGTGGCGATGGACGGCAACCCTGGCGGCCCTTCTCGGCGGCCTCTCCTCCACATATCGCGGGGCGGCAACGAACTCCCCCGACTCCACATTTCCGCCGCCGAAGCACGCAAACCTCTTAAAGCTCCGATTCCTCTGCGGCCGAATCACTGGCTCGTCCTCGACGACCGCGGCCACGGGGGCGCCGCGGTTGCGTCCTCCCTTCTCCTGTCTCACCACCTCGCCGCTGACTGGCGGCAGCTCGGCCCTCCACTTCTCTAGCTTCCTCTCCAGCTCCGTCCTCTCCCGGTCCGCCGCTCGACTGGTTCCCGCGGTGGGACGCTTGGGCTTCGGGACCTCGGGCCTGGGGGTGGAGGAGGCGTGGCCGCGGTTGGCGTGGACGGGGACGGTGCGGGCGGAGGGGTCGACGAGGGCGACGCCGAGGTTGAGGATGCCCTGCGGGCGGAGGGAGGCGGGGCGGCGGATCTGAAGGGCCGCGTAGTGGGTGGCGGAGGAGGGGCGGAGGGTGGAGAGGAGGGCGCGGGCGGTGCCGAGGAGGATGTCGGGGCCCGGCAGAAGGCCCGGGCGGTCGGCGTAGACGTCGATGGTGATGGCAGAGGTGTCGGAGTGGAGGACGGCGTCGTCGACGCGGAAGACGAACTTGTCGTTCCAGGTGGGGTCGGTGTGGCCGGAGGCGTCGATGCGGGTGCGGACGCGGTGGTCGGGCCGAAAATAGGCCACCGCGTATGTGCGCATCGACCGGGCGGCCGGGTAGAGATCCTGAGCCGAGATCACCGTCACTTCCAGGTGGTGTCTCGAGAAGGGGATGGGAGGAGGCGCAGGGTAGTATCCACCGCCTTCTCCTGCTCCTCCTCCGACGTCCCCAGCGGCGACGCTGCCACCTCGGCCTCTCACGGAAGGGGCCATGGTGGCGCTTCCTCCCTCTCCCTCCGCCTCCGCCTCCGCCTCCGCCTGAGTTGCCTCTCCCGCTCCACGGCGGAAACCTCTGCGCGCGAGACATTTTATGGCGTGGGTCCCTCGAGAGAGGAGGTGGGGCGTAATGTGATCGGGGTGATGAACGGTTAGAAGAACAGCTGGAATGGCAAAGATGAGTGGGTGATGACAGCGGGGTGTTCGAGTTCGGGGACGCCAATTTTGGCATAGGAATCCGTAATATTTATCTATTTATTTGGGGATAAATACGAAGGATATATAAGTAATTTCAGTCAATCTTATTAATTTTAGGATAGAATACTTATCCCCGTCCTAAAAATTCATCGTGAATGGATGGATTGCATTGACTTTATAATCTTCGTGTTTACGATCAAATGATTAGTTTAAGCCGAAGTTGTTTTATATATTAATATTCAGAATGTAGCAATGAGGGGGAAAACAATTTCATGTGATTAAGTGAAACTCACATCCAATCATTTTGCAAAAGAACAAAATTATACCTTTATTAAGAGCAAAAAAATTTAAAGTTTTCATAGTTTAGGATCCTCAAATTGAATATGATGATGTGATATGAGGATGTTGCTCGCATTCGATTAAATTTAAATCATTAATTTTTAAAAAAAATCTTAATATTATATTTTGAGAGATATTTGTTAGGATCATGTCGGTACTAAAAGGGAGGTGAATTAATACAGCGATAAAAATTATGTCGAGTTAAAAACTTCATACAATAAAAATTGTTTCGATAATGTTTACTTTAAAAATACTTGTAAGAGTGTCCTAAAGTAACAAGGTAGTAAAACAATTACAAAGTAAATGACAACGAAGAAAGAAGACATACTAATTTATAATGGTTCGGTCGTCATGACTTATATCCATTTTCGATTCCTCTTCACTCGATGTCATTGGCTTCCACTACCGATCTTCCTTCAATGGGTGAAAATCAACTATCCTTTTACACTCTTTCTCATTTTCTAAAGTTCAAGAGAGAATATTTACACTTCTCTTTTTTAGACCTCACTCATCCCTTATAAACATAAACATTATAACTGTACGAGGAAGAGACTCACTAATCTATATAGATTATAATTTTTACTCAAGTATTATTTTTTTCTTTTTCAACTCAATTTTCTATTCAAATTCGTGCATTCCATGCTGAAATAGCTAGGGTATTTATAGACCCCGAATGGCTTCAAAATTGGAGCTAAAAAAGATCTCATCCCGGGTTTCCTGGGTCTCAACGGTACCACTGCCTAAGCTAGACAATACCACCGCTTGCAACATTGATATTAGGCTATACCATCGCCTAGTCTGGTGGTACCATCGCCTAGTCTAACGGGACCACCGTCTTATAAACCTTCTAACTCTAGGAGGAAGAAACTTACTAATCTAAAGAGATTATAACTTTTACTCAAGTATTATTTCCCCCCTTTTCAACTCAATATTCTGCTTAAATTCGTGGATTCCATGTAGGAATAATTGGGGTATTTATATACAAATGACTTTAAAATTAGAGCCAAAAAATATCTCATCCCGGGTTTCCCGGGTCCCGACGGTACCACCGCCTAAGTTGGGCAATACTACCGCCTGCAACATTGACACTGGACTATACCACCGCCTAGTCTAGCGGTACCACCGCTTGACATAGTCTTGAAAATTGTCTCGGAGTTTGAGCCACTAGCGAGGCCATCGCCTTGACCGATGGTGTCATTGCCTGGACCAATGGTGCCATCGTCTGACCCAACTTTTGGGTCACTGAATGGGCCTTTCTTTTGCCTAAAACAATCTCACTTTTGGCATAGTTAGCCCCTAATTGAGTTGGCCTAATTACATTCTAAACCAACCCAATTACAGCTAAAACTACTTCGATCTAGACAATTATTATAAAGAATTAATCATATGTTATCCAACATGTCATTGGTTCATCGGCGCATCATCCAATCCTTTAGCGCATCGTCCTCTTTTGTGGCCTTTTGCTCAATCGGCATATTGACCTCCGCAACTCCGATCTTCTTGACATGATGTCTGCTCTTCTAGGCTCATTGCTCAAACTTATTGCATGAAACCTTCTACCGACACGTCGGATCCTCTGGCTTGATATCCAATCTTCTGACATATTTCACTCCGACCCAATATTGATTTTTCCTACTTTCATTGTCTTTCTTGAATGAAGCTAGTCCTGTATCACTCAAAATACAGATTAGATCATAACATTATTAATTGGTTTCATCATCAAAAGATAATCTTTATTCGTAGCCAAAATGTTATCAATCTTTTATCTATCTTATAATATATTTTTAAATATATCGATTAACATAGTTGATAAAAAATATTATTGATCACTCTTTTATTTATTTTTCATATTTTCTTTTACTTTAAGATCCATATCCATTTGATTGATCCAACACTTTCAATATTAATATATATTGATTTATAATAATACAAATACAAAAAATGATTGTATAAATTGATGTTAAAATTATAAATAAATCATAATCATAAAAAATGAATAAAATATAAAAATAAAATTATTTAAAATAAAGTAAATATAAATATAATATTATTATTTATATATTTCAATAAATAACAACAAAAATCTAAAAATCTTAAATTTTGAGAAGACAAAAAATCATTTATATATTTTAAGAAATAAAAAAAATATTTTACTAATTTCAGTTTTCAAAGTTTGATTTTTTTTTTCAATTTAATATGAATTTAATACCACTTTGTCCTAAAATTTAATATGGGCCACATTAATGACAATGCAATTATTTTTTCAAAAATTCTAAAATATTTATGAAACCTTATATATGTATAGGGAAATCCTTAATACATATCCTTTAATGATCCAAACATTAAAAAAAAATATTTTATAGATCATTCTTGTCACCACAAAACTATACTCCGATAGACTACATTATAACATAGTTTGTGAATGCTGATTGATGTTTTGTTTTCATTTTCTCCTGTCTGTCCCTATTGTTTTTAATATGAGGGCAGATTTACTATCATTTGTGTGTTTTGACTCATATCAATTTGTGTCATCGAAGGACATGCCAGTTTTATGAGCAGTATATATCAAATCATTATTGCCATCTCTGCAAGGCTTGTTGTTTTTGTTTATTTAATGACCTTCTATTGACAATCTGATGCACACCCAAAGTTTTGTTTTCTACTCACTAATCAAATTTAGTTTTGCTTTCTAATTTTAAAAAGTTACTAATACAAAACAAAACTAAAAATTGAGTATTCTTTTATCGTATTCATGAAAATTTCTAGAAATATATAAATGGCATGAGCATTATTATTTTATATCATAATTGTTAGGTCGACAATGTTTTATGGATCTGAACGTTGTGTTATTAAGATACAATCCATACAAAAAAAAAAATACTGAGATAAGAATATTTGGTAAAAGTAAATTTATCAGAAAATAATGTTTTTTTTCATTGATGAACAATTATGTGCAGCTTCAATGGTGGATAAAATAAGTAGTAATGGTTTTCAAGTATATGAACTTGTTAGTTAATTTAGTTTGAAGATGTAAGACAAATAATATTAACAGTAAAAGGAAATGGTTTTTATCAAAAATAAAAATAAATATATTTAAATACTCTTAATTAATTAAATATGTTCATTTTCTATATTTTAATTATGAAAAAAATTATCCATAAAATCGATCTTAAATAGTTGAGATTTTATATTTTATTATTATCATTGTATATAAATGACATAAAATAAAAAAGAAATCGATACAATATTTAGTATATTATATTTTTCAGTAATTAAAAGCTGAAATTTTCACTACTATCGATATATTAGAATAACCAATTCAAAATTATTATTCTTTAAAAATATTATCATTAATCTTCAAAACTCTAATAAACTCAAACATGAGTTGGGTTGATGAGATGATAGACTGATATGATCCATTTTCTACTACGTTGATAAGATCAAGATGAGGTTAGAAGAAGATGCCAATGTGATGCAGAATAAAGTTAAATGATTAAATCTAAATAACTGATGGATTAAAATAACAATCTTTTTTTTCAATGATGTTTTTGACTGTGTCTTTTGTCACACAAAGGAAACATAGACAAAGTCTCTCTGTTTGCCTCTTTCCAATAGTTCTATTGATACATTTTAATTTTATTTCCAAAAATTACTGATTAAAATTGAAAACCAATGCATAAAATCATTCACGTCCGAGCAAATAAAAAATTATCTCATTATAATTTTTAGCGAAATTAACGAGTCAGTGGGTTTTGCTGGTCAACTCTGTCTCGTTTTCCTACGAAAGGAAGAGCATCGATCCGTCTCGCATGAACAGAGGAGGAGGAAGAAGAAGGTTTCTTCAAGCTTGGTGGGCGTCGCTGGTGATGTATCCTTTTCCTTATTATGAAACCGTACACGTTTAGGAAGACTTTGACTCGTAGAAAAGTAAGCGAAGTAAGTTCTTTGGCTCCGCGCTTTCTTGCTGGGCTGCGACACTTTGTACGAAGAGTCGCCGTGATCTTTCGGTGTTGTGGTCAAAGATTTCCCCTGTTTTTGATCGAACCTCATCTCCTGCTGAACAGACTCGAAAATGAGCCACATCCTGGTGGTATTTGTTGGCTTTCTATGGTTGAAAGCTATGTGGTGTGAGTGAAGAAGCATGGAGGAATTGGAAGGAGAATAAGATCCATACACGAGTTATCTGCCTTTGTGTCGTTGAGCGAGCTCGCAGCAACAGCAGCAACAGCAACAGCAGTACCAGTGGAAGCTTCTTGTTGTCTGCCTGCGCAGAACACCTCCACTGTCATTTAAGAGGGCACGAAGACTTCCCCGGTCGTCTCCCACCTAAAGCCATCGTCCCCACATCATTGGCTCCACAAGAGACTTCAAGGCAAGCCATCAACCTCAATCGCTACTGCTACACTTACCCCTTTTAACTTTTGCAGCTCTGTTCTGCTCTTTTAGAACAGGAATTACCTCCATCGCTTGTTTCTTCCCTCGTCTTTCTATCAGAAAACCTAGAAATACGCTCAAATTACTCTCGCTATATCTTATTATCACATGAAGACAAACCATACTAAGAGAGAGAGAACCCAATCTAGTCCTACCGGATTCATCACACACACCCTTTAACACCTTGTACATGTGGCTTTTTCCACTCCCCTCGAGATTACAGAGAAGAAAACAATACGGAGTAACCCAAAATCTATGAGGGAACGGAGTGAAGAACACGACTAATTAGCCACGCTGGGAATTAAGAGCACCAAGTACGTGCATGGCGCAGCTACACCTGGTTGGTGGTCGCCGGGGTGGGCCGCGGCTCCACCCGCGCCGCCGCAGACTTGAGCATGAACCCGCCGCCGCCGTCGTGCGCGCTGGAGTCCTCGTCGTGGTAGACGTAGGCGAAGCCGCCGTGGCGTGTGAGGTCCATCCCGGCCATCTCGTCCTCGGCGGAGATTCTGAGCAGGCCCAGCTTGTGCAGCGCGAAGAATAATGGACCCATGGTGCAGCTCACCCACCCCAGGATGACCAGGATCTGGATGACGTGGGCGGCCAGTAGCCTGCCGCCGCCGCCCATGAAGAGCCCGTAGGGCCGCCCTGGCCGCCCCCGGTACACCTCGTTCACGTACTTCTCCCTCGCGAAGAGGGCCGTGAAGATGATCCCCCAGGCGCCGCACCCGCCGTGCAGCTGCGCGGCCTCGAGGGGGTCGTCGAACTTGAGCGTGGCGGCCAGCTTGTTGAGGCCGATGAGGACCCAGGCGGAGACGAAGCCGCAGATGATGGCCGCCCACGGGTCCACCACGGAGCAGCCGGAGGTGATGGCCGCGAAGCCGCCGAGGAGGCCGTTGCAGACGTCGACCGCGTTCCAGTGGCCCGTCTGGAGGCGCTTCCCGAAGAGGGTGGTGAGCGCGGCGGTGCAGCCGGCGAGGGTGGTGGTGACGGCGGTGCGCCCGACGGCGGACCACTGGCCGTGAATGGACCCGCTGGGGCCGTAGGTCTTGAAGATGACGTTGAAGGATCCCGGGTTGAAGCCGTACCAGCCGAACCAGAGGAGGAAGGTGCCGAGCACCACCAGAGTGGCCGAGTGGCCGCGAAGGGCCACGGAGCGCCCCGTGTGGTCGAAGCGGCCGATGCGGGGGCCCTCGATGAGGGCGCCCCACAGCCCCGCGATGCCCCCTACCATGTGCACCACGCCCGACCCCGCGAAGTCGATCACCCCCGACTTGAACAGCAGCGACTCCCCCGGGTTCCGGCCCGCCGCCGCCCACCCATCTCCCGACCAAAACCTACCATCCATTATCATCATCATCACCGTCACGTCAACCAAAACAGAGCTATCAACGATGCAATTCTGAAAGGACTAATGAGATCGATGTTAGATACCAGTGGGAGACGACGGGGTAAACGAAGCCGGTGAGGAAGGCAGAGTAGATGAGGTAGGCGACGAACTGGGTGCGCTCGGCGATGGAGCCGGAGGTGATGCCGGCGGCGGCGATTGCGAAGGCCCACTGGTAGAGAAAATTGGAATAATCGAAGTTGGACTGCGGCACCTCCTTGAGGCCGAAGAAGTGCTTCCCGATGAAGCCGTTGGAGGGGCCGCCGAAGGCAAAGGCAAACCCGAAGAGGTAGTAGAAGAGCCCGCCGGCCGCCGCGTCGAGCACGTTAGTGAGCATGATGTTCATGGTGTTCTTGGCGCGAACCGAACCAGCGCACAGCATGGCGAAGCCGAGCTGCATGGCGAAGACGAGGTAGGCGGAGAAGAGGAGGTAAGTGGTGTCGATGGCGAAGCCGGCGTCCGTGAACTGGTTGCAGATGTAGTCGGCAGCCGCGGAGGAGTTGGCGGCGCCGCCCAGCAGCGGCGTCAACTCCGACAAGCATGACGACATCTCTGCCGACTGGTGCAAAGCGACCGTGCAGAGGATGGGGGAACGGGCGGAGGAGGAGACCGGAATGGAGCTCGCTTTATAGGCTGCAGGAGTGGCATTAGCGACACGCTCTTTCTGTCATCTCAACCGTCCATTTTGGTCAAATTAACTTTTTGATGGAACGGACGGTTGAGATGCGTTTTCGGACAACACTCATATTATATTCTATAAGAATTTAATATCAATAATATATATATATATATATATATATATATATATATATTTGACTTTATGACCATTTGTTTTGTAGTCTGATCCATATTTCATGTGGCTGTTACGGACTCCAATCAATTTCATGTACTCTGATCCATATTGATATAAATTTATTTTTTTTTATTGGTCAGAATTTTTTTAAAAAATAAAAGATGTAATTTTCCAACAAAAAAATTACATGACTCAAATACTGAAACAGTTTGCAAAATATTCAAATAAAATATAGAAGTCGATCTGAAATCGTCTAT